>NC_041387.1:359172019-359252396 GCF_002162155.2 Triticum dicoccoides | reverse complement strand
TACGTCATTCACTTATAGCTATGTCTTCATTGTTGAATCTTTTGAACTAAGTGAATGTGATCGGACCCTAATCTCTCTATGCTTTCTATCTCAAACTCTATCTGTCCAAATCATATGCATTCTATTGAAACTGTCAAATGTCCTTTCTGCATCCTTGTCAGCAGAAGACACAGAGACAAACATTAAGTCTGTTCTAAATGATTCATCCTTATTGTTTGAAATCCGGAGAAGCCGGAACAACCATCCGACAAACTTGGCGGGCGTGGGAACGTGGGACAACTCTGAGTATGTTGCATGCTTGCCACGTGTCCCTCGGATGTGAACAGGCAGGGGCACCTATGTAATTGCGCTATGCCGCACACCTGCTTATAAATACGTGTCCCCTGAGGTCAAGAAAAACTTCTTGCACCTCTCCACCTCGTCAAAACCCTAGCGCCACCTCTAGCTCTCGACGACGCCGACGACGAAGCGCTTAGCTGCCGCGACTTCTCCGACGCCGTCCTCATGCCGGCCGCGGACATCGTCCTCTCCGCCGCCGCCGTAGGTGTCCCCCGTTGCCAAGTTAGGGCATGGTGGATTGCACTGCTCGGTCTCCTATTCATCCCATCTAGCAGTTCTTCGTGTGGTAAATATAACTCTATTTTTACCACCTTTTTGATCCTCAATGATTCATCCTATTTACCAAAATTGGTTTCTGTCTATACAATGTTAGATCTATTCTGTCTGCATCTCATACTGCCTAGTATATTCACTTAAGCTTCATATATAGTTAGATTCCTCACTTGTACTTATTCACGGATTCGTACAAATCTAGAACCAACTCTCAACATATAAGTGAATGTCTTCGCAACATGAGGTCAATGTCTTCAAACTGATTTATCTTCAAATCTTCTGAGAATGCATATGACCTCTTCCCCTTCCCTCGCATCTCTAATGCTGTCACAGGTACATGTCCGTGGGAGAATCCCTAGGTTCTCATAGTCTGCATTCGTTTGCAGAATTCTTACAGCAACACATTAACTCTCCCGAAGCCAGTTCCTGTTTGTCCAGCAAGCGAAAGCCTTTGAAGCCTTTGAACATATTGAAGCCATTCAGTTTGAAGTTCATGGCTGCAGAGAAATCTGTAAGGAAGGGTGGCAGATAGCGTCGAGGGGGAACATCAAAAGATTTGCCTGATGACCTCGCAGACCTTTACAAGACAGATCCTGATGAGGATTACAATCAGCGCAAGACACGAATCCAATGGATTTGATGATATTGGGCTGAACAATGGTTCAAGTACAAGTTCGTGACCCAGGAGTACGCTGAGAAGAATGCTATCAAAAGTCCTTGGGGTGATATTCTCTATCGAGGCCTCCCCCCCAAGAACAGAGCTGAAGCTATTGCACAAGAATTCTATCCTTGTATGGTCCGTGGACCACAGCCTGAAAATGCCGATCCATCATCATTGCTCTAGTGTCGTGACGATAATCTCTTCAAGCGCAACTCCCAGCATGCAAAGGCATCGGCAAAGGAAAACAAGAAGTCATTGGGATTAGACTTCAACCCTGGTCCCTCTGCTCCCCGTGATGACGGCTCATGTGATGCGGAACCCAATGAAATCAGCCCCTTTTTAAACCTTGATGGCCTCATCTCATACATCTTGGTACAAGGTGCCAAAGTGGATCATTCTGAAAATGATGCTGACACTGATGAAGCCCCAGCTCCACCTCCAAAGCCGCAGAAGCTAAAGAAGATTAAGGCTTCAACATCAGTTGCACCTCCAAAAGTTTCACGTGCGAAGCCACTGGCCACTGCACCTCCTCAAGACAGTGTGCAGTCTGAAGATCTATCACGCATCTCCAAGAAGATGGAGAAGAAAAAGAAAATCATCAAGAGTACTGATCAGATATTGACTCCTGCTGCCATTCTGCATGAAGAGCACATTGATCTGTCCAGCGATGACGATCTTGCAGATGATGCTTTTGAGCAACTGATCAAGAGCAAGGAAGAAGCAGAGATCTTCAATAATTTGCCTCTCTTTGATGTGGCAATCATCCATAACTTCATTGATGAGTGGTTTGACACACCAAATCTCAGCTTTGATGATTTGCAACTTCCCGTTGGCCGCAGCGTCTCCTTCAATGGCGCTATTGCTTCTGAGCTAGCTATTGCTTAGCGCATCGTCGAACTGAAGCACAAGATCGACTATGAAAAGGCTCAGTTCAAGAAGCATGTGGCCAAGCTCAGCGTGCAAGATGTCAAGAACTTCAAGATCATGCTGCATGAGCTCAAAGAAGCCTTTCACAAGAAGCGTGAAGAAGCTAGAGGCTCTCGAGAGCGCATGAAGAGTCTGGCTGACAAGTGTGTGCTAGCCTACAATGAGGCTGAGAAGCGCAAGGCTCTTGGTCGTCCTGGCATTGACCCCAGAATGGCTGCAAAGAAGAAGAAGCTATCAACTGTCCAATCTGCACCGTCAAGGCAGGATGAACCTCGCATAGTCTTCCCAAGCGGCATGACTGGCTCAAAGCCAAATGCCATGTCAACCGCTTCAGAACAGAAGAAGACGAGGGCTGTAGAGGCTGAAGCCAGAAAAAGGAAAATCTCAGAAGCCTCTGATGCTGCTCCCTCCAAGAAGAAGCGCAAGATCAAGAAGAATCAGGCTGCTCCCACAGAGCCCCTTGTTGTTGAACCCATCTCAGTGGTTTGCCCTGCATCTGCAAACCAAGAACTACGAATGATTGTTCATGAGCCTGCTTCCACAGAGGCTCATGAAGCTGAAGAAATTCCAGTAGTTGATTCCATCGCTGCTGAAGACATTGATCACCATGACAATGTTGAATATGATGAAGTTCTTCCTCAGATTGAACACAACGTGGTATCATCGCCTGTTCTCACGAACAGCGAAATCATCAGCATTGGTCGTCCTCTAACGCCAATTGCTCAGGATGCATCATGGGCTGATCGCCCGCAACAACAAGACTCCCCCAGTACTCCACAACAACAAGAAGTCACACCATCTGTGCAAGTTGAAGAGGATGAGGCCCAGCCAACTCCATCTCCAAAGGCGTCGCCTGTATTACAAAGGCTTCGCAAAGGACCAAGGCCTCAAGTCCCTCTTCCGAGCGTTCCAGAAGGAGAAGTGCACCACCAATCTGTTGCACGTCAAGTGTTTTCAGAAGCCACTCCAACTATGAATGTCTCCGTGTCTGAAGCCCAAGCTGCTGAAGACAATCTGGCTGCATCAGCCGATGATGAACATCAAGAAGAACGTGTCCCTACTCCCCCCATCACTAAAGAAGTTGTTCCTGAAGTGTACATGCCTGTGCCAGACCCTCCAGCTCAATAAGTGGAGGTTGAAAATGTTGATGCTGCCACCACCAACACAAATGAAGCCAATGACGTAGTCATGGCTGAAGCTAATGTGGAGCCTGCACCAAGCAACATGCCAGAAGTCAATGCTACTATTGCTCCTGAAGCTTCTGTTGTGCAGCCTGAAGCCACTGTTGTTGCCACTGCTCCTGTTCCGCCACCAAGGCCCTATACAATTGAGCAAGCAGACAACCATGGCAAGCTAATCATAGTAAGATGGCCTGTTCTGGTCCCTCCGCCTAATGTCTTTGGTCCTCAGTTTGATTATCACATTGAGCATAGGCCTCAGGTCCAGAAACCAAAGCCAAGACTGCCAAGGTTTCCAGGTACTGCCACATCTGCAGGGTCCTTCAATGCAAATGGCTTCAAAAGCCACAACACCTTCTTTGACAGCTCAAAGAACCCCTACTCAAGACCAAGAATATCATCTGATCGTTTCTGGAGTCATCAGCAACGAAGCTATTACTCCTGCGTTCTGTATGATCAAGGGCGCATTTTCCCTCATATGCACCTTGACACTGAAGCCATTGCTGGACTGCCATGCTTAGAAGAAGCACTTGACTGCTTTCGTGATGCTGGTCTGCTCAGCTTTGTGACAGACAAAGAACATTGGAATGAAGAACTTTTGCTTCAATTCTATGCTACCCTCCACATTCGCGGCTACAACAGGGATACAAAGACATGGGTTCTCGAGTGGATGACAGGAAATGTTCATCATGAAGCCAAAGCTCTTGACATCATTGAGCTTACAAGGTTATCCACTCCCGGAGAGCTGTACGAACCTGGTTGTCAACACCACTGCAATGCACTGGAGAGCATCTTCCATAATCCAAAACCCAACATGAGCCAGATGTTGAGCATGATGAAGCCTTTGCCACATGACGCTGAATACCCAAAGGAGTTCTTTGTTGATGACCTTGAGTATCTGCCGTGCACAATATATCACATCATCAGGCGGACTCTATGGCCTATCAAAGGACATTCATTAGCTGCAAAACTTGAAGGAGCCATGAAGACATTGGTCTTTTACATCCTCAATGGCATCAGCTTCAATGCACAAGATTTCTTCCTCTGGCAACTGGCTGCATCTGGATCTAACCTTTTTGGCCTGAAATTCTATGCTCCATGGGTCATGCGCCTCATCAAGCTACACTCTGCTATCAACTATCAGCCCTCTGCTCGCAATCATGTGATCTTTCTACCAGAGGTTGATATGTCAGTTGAAGCCATATACCCTGACCCTGCCAAGAAGCCTCTCTGTCTTCAAAATGCTGAACACCATAGCTTCACTCAGCCTATGGAAGGAGTCCAGGAAGTAACTCGTGTCTATCCAATGGCTGGAAACACTCGTCTACCTCATCGTGCGCCAACTGAAGCTACTGAGAGCACAATTGCCCAAAGATCTAAGAAGCGCTCTCGTGTCCTGAATGACCGAGAACTTCTTGTGACACTACATCAGAAACAAGATAAGCATCACTTTTGGCTCAAGCGTCAGATGCAAAGCCTCTTGGTGGATGTAAATCGCATTCGCAATCTTGCCACCAAGAATGCATTTGTCACTCACGAAACCTGTCGGCGATCATGGAAGAGTTTGACCCTGCTCAGTGCTGAAGCAGATCTTCAAGACGATGGCTTCACTTAAAGATTCAAGTTTGACTCCACTCCTCCACGGAATGCTGTCCTACGATGAACTCCATCCCTTGAAGGCTCTGACTATTCTTCCTCCACTGAAACTGTGAATGCCAATGTGATCGATGATGAAGACGATGCTACTTCACCACCCCCTACTTCTGCACGCATCGACACTGCACCAAGTTCGTCTGCGCCGCCAAACAACAACGACAACCGTGCTGCTTCACCTACTCCTCATGAGGACGAGTAGATGCTCTATGTCTTCAAACCTTTTTGGTCATTACTGACAAAAGGGGGAGAAGCATATGAGTTTGATAGTCTTCAAGCGGGTTCATATGGGCGGTTGCTCTATATTTTGCCTATGTGTTTACAACTCTTGCTTTTGATACATTTCGTTCTTTGAGTTGTAACACTTAAACTCGATGGTCGTCTGCAACTTATTTGCTTTTCCATGTGCGATGATAACTTCCGCACTTAGATCATTCTGTAGACGTCCATTTTTCATTATGCATGTCATCCTCTTAGTTATATCATTTCATGCATGATGAATTATCTTCATAAGTTGAAGAGGATCTCCACAAGTACAACTTGCCATGTGCATTTGCATTCCAAAAGCAAATTACTTATATGCACATCTTCAGGGGGAGCCCTTGCCACTTATGAAGACAATACCCTATCCTTTACAATTTCACATACTTCTTTCCCGTTGAAAACTTCAACCAGTTTGTCATCAATCACCAAAAAGGGGGAGATTGTAAGTGCATATAGTGCCACCCCTAGTTGGTTTTGGAGTATTGACGACAAAGTTGGTTGAGGGACTAATGCGTTTGTGAGAATTGCAGGATAACGCAGGTAGTGTCCCTCATTGATTCGGTTTACCTACCGGAGATGACCCCTAAAAATGTATGAAGACATTGACGACAATGGTGGTATGTGAAGATATTCACATTGAAGACTATGACATGAGAAGACATTGAGTGAAGACTATGGAGCGCGAAGACTGTGTTGTTTCGTTGTTTCCTTTTCTTCTTTGTTGAGTCATAGGAACCACCGTACTGTTAAGTGGGGTCCAAGTGAACAAAGTCAGAGTGACTGAAGTGATGCTCAACCCAAATCCTATGTCTTCGAGCGAAGACAATGAGAGAAAATCTTATCCAGAGCTGGATGAGTCAGCTTTGCTTGTAACCCAAGTAAAGTTGCCGTGTGTGTTTGAAATCTGACTGTTGGAACACGTGTCAGTTCCTTAGTAACCCAGGGTCATTTCGGACATATCAGGTCGGGTTGCCTTGTGGCTATAAATAGCCCACCCCCTACACCATAAGTTGGTGGCTGCTCAGAGTTAGTTTACGGCTTTTGTCGTTTTGAGAGCAACCCACCTTGAAGCCTTTGAGAGAGAAATCCTTGCGAGGACAAAGCCCAAACACCCTGTGTCTTCAACAAGTGACTGTTTCTATCTTTTCCCTCCCTTTACTTTGAGTTAGTCTTCGTGAAGTCATTGCCTATTTGTCTTATCTGTTTGACTTCATTGCTTGACTACTATCATTGATTGGCTTCATACTATCTTCCATCCTGATCCTAACTACCTAGCTGCTATTAGTCTTTGTACGTTCACATAATTGCATACTTGACTATGGCTTGCTTGTTGTAGTTTATCCTCCGTTGCATATCAATTAGGTCATTTCTATTGCTTGTCTTCGAAACTTCCACGTTTTGAAGACTTTGATAAAAATCGCCTATTCACCCCCCTCTAGTCAATAACTAGCACTTTCACTATGCATGCCAGTTATTGTACACAATGGAACTGATCATGTAGAGCAAAAGAGACGAGCCTTGCGTGGCAATAAAATTTCATGCAGACGTCGTTCCATGGTGGGAGCAAAGCCAGCCCCCCTCCACCCATTTCGGATTGTAATCAAGAGGAAGATAACTATTTTGAGGGGGATTCAGAAGGAGAAGACCACTCCTATTTACCCCATGAGGTCTTCGCTCTAACTTGGCATGCTGATGTTGGTAATATCATGCCTATGGTGCCTTGCATTGCTTACTATATACATTAAAGATGTCATCTGCTTAGTTTAGACATGCTTTGTGTCAATGCCATCTGTTTAGTTTCTTTATCGTATATGTGAATCATGCAATTCCATCTTGTCTAGCCAGGCATCATATATGTGAATTTTGCAATGCCACCCTGGTTAGCCAGTCATCTTATATGTGAATTATATCATGCCATCATTTTTTATTATGTGTTAAATTTGTCAACAATTTTAGTACATTCAGTTACTCTTCCTGTGCATCAGCCATTCGACACGGTCATGGAAAAATCTGGAGTGGAAACAAGGTCTTCAGAGCAGACAATGCTATCTGACAAAGCACATGTCTTGCTGGTTACCGATAGCTCCTCAGAGGAGGATTCAGGGATAGATGACCAGTCATATTTCCCCCCGAGGTGCATGCCCTAACTCGGCAGGGTTATGTTACTCATATCGTGCGTATGGTATCTTGCATTGCTATGTCATTTGCTTAGTTTAGACATGCTTTGTGTGAATGCCACCTGTTTAGTGTCTAATTACCATATATGTGAATTATGCAATGCCATCTTGTTGCAAGACATTATATACGTGAATTATGCAATGTTATCTTGTTGCAAGGCATTATGTCTGTGAATTCTGTAATGTCATGCTGTTTAGGCAAGCGTCATATATGTGAATTATATCATGCCGTCCTTTTTTGTATTTCTCATTGCTTTTGTCGACAATGTTTGTATATTCAACTGCTCTTCCTATGCATCAGCCATTTGAATTGGTGATGGAGAAATCTGGAGTGAAAACAAGGTCTTCAGAGCAGACAATGCTACCTGCTAAAGCAGATATCTTGCTGGTTACAGATAGCTCTTCAGAGGAGGATTCAGAGGCAGATGACCAGTCCTATTATCCCCCTGAGGTGTATGCTCAAACTTGGCAGGGTTATATTACTCATATAATGCATATTGTATTGCAATGCTTATTTTTTACATCATATACACAATATTGAATGCCATCTCCTTAGTTGACACATCATATATGCGATTGCCCTCTGCTGACTTCCTTAGTATATAAATCATACATTTGAATTATGTCATGCCATGATGTTTACATAGAGAGCATGTATCTGAATTATGGCATGCCAACCCATTTTCTAAAGACATAATATAGTTATATCATCTCATCCTGTTTACATAGTCATCATATTTTAAATTATGTCATTCTATCCGTGAATTATATCATGCCATCATGTTTCCATCGCCGGCATGTTTGTGATTTATGGCATGCCAACCACTTTAATAGACACATCGTGTAGTTATATCATGTCATCCTGTTTACATAGTCATCATATTTTGAAGTATGTCATTCTATCCTGTTTAGTTAGCCATCATACATGTGAAATTGTGTCATGCTATCCTGTTTAATTAGCCATCATATATGTGAAATTATGTCCTGCTATTCTGTTTGCTTAGACAACATAAATGTGAATTATTTCATGCCCTTTTCTCTTCCCTACTATCCATTGCACCTGTCTATCTTACAATGTCTGTACATTCAATTACTTTTCTTGTTTACTAGCCATTTCAATTGGAGGGAGTGATGGCAGTATCTGTGGGAGTAAAAACACGATCTTCAGAAAAGATCGTGCTACCTGTCGATGCAGATAGAACCACGATTGTACTTGCCCAAGAACCAGCCCCACCACACATAACCACACTCATGCAGATTGTACCCCTACCCAGTTGGACAGAGAACCAGCTACACCCCTTCTAACCCCAACCCCAGCAGATAGACACCCAGTTCCCGTTGACACAGCACCGTCTCCACCATAGAGCAGCCAAACACGAGCAATTAGTAAGGCAACTGCAGTGCCCATATCACAAGGACCACCACTCCGAACCCGAAGTCAACGCTTAAAGCAGAAGAAGAATTGTTCTCAGGTCAGGTTCCGTAGCTATGGTTCATACTACTTTGCTCTTGCATCACTGTATTTACTGATACCAACCAATTTCAAATTTGAAGGATGCAATTGAAACTCCAATGGCGCAATAGGTATGTTTTAAACCTGTTTCTTCAACGTGTTTGACTATTTGCTGTTGTAACTTGCTCTATGTTGATTTCAGTTTCAATCGAATAAACAGTTATGTTCTCATGCCATGCACATTACAAGTGTTGTTATTGCTGTGTAGTTTCCCACACTTATATTCTGTCTATGCTGCTTTGTCTTAAATAGATATGATTCGAACTGTATCTATCTTGATTTGGCAACATAAACTAGAATGATATAGACCACACATTTACCATACTACATAGATATATGTTTGTTTCATGCTGTTATCCTGTCCACCTTACTACTGAACTGGTTTACCAAAATGAGTTTCATATACTACATTGTAAACCTGAGATGTGTTTGTTTGTTTCTCTTTTAGAACGCGGATAAAATATTGGAGAAGAGTACCCTATTATGCAATGGTAAAGGAAGTAATGCAGATAAGGTTCAAGATAGTTAGACATCCCTGTTGGTCTCCAAGAAAGCTGATAAAAACTATACTGAGGACACTGAGACAACCCCAAAGTCCTTTCTTGATGTAGTGTTCGAGTTACTGGCTACCACTGCTGGCACCACCTCTTCGAACTCGTTGCCTGAATCAGTTTGGCTTCTTGGGTCTCAACTTCAAGTTGAAAGACATCGATCAGATGTTATGCGACAGGAAGCCGAAGGACTGAGGAAGTCCCTTTCATATGCATACTTTCTGGTGCAACAGCAAGCGCTGGAGGACTTAAGCGCCAAACAAGAGAAAGTTAATAAGCTTGCTAAGCATCTTGCCAGCATTATGGGTACCCAGGATATTGTTTCTTGAGCTCTTCTGAAGTGGTTTTAGTTCTGGACTTGTTTTGCTGCGGCGTTTATATGCTGCTGTGTTCCCTATATTTGCACTAGTGGCGAACTTTGATGCCCAGTGGATGTAATATGTGTAATAGCCGTGATACCCTAGTGTAAGTTGCTTGCTTATTTATTTCCTTGGTGTTAGTGCAGTTCTTTTTCTGCGGTTTGCTAGTGGCTGCAATAACCTATTTTTTAAAACTAGGCCACAATAACCATGGGCTAATATTTACTGTAGTGACACTGGACCTACGGGCCGTAGAAACAGTGGGCCTTCTACGGGCCGTATAAATAGTGGGCCCTCTCCGGGCCGTAGAAACAATGGGCCTTCTACGGGCCATAGAAACAATGGGCCTTCTATGGGCCATATCATCAATGGGCCTTATACGGGCCGTATGATCGATTGGCCAAACATGGGCCAAACAGACCGCATTCTAGCCTTAAACGGGCTAGAGTTGGAATCGTCCATTCATGGGCCGACCATAACGGGCCATCGTTAATAGGACGTATTTGATGACGCTATGAAAACGGCCCAACGTTTAACGGACCACAAACGGGCCGACTGTAACCACGAGCTTAATTTGGCCCACAAGCAGAAAATGACAGTAACGGGCCGTAAGTAAACGAATACTGGAAATGAGCCCAAGAACAAAAGGGCTCTGAGAAGGCCGAAAGATAACATGGGCTGGAAACGGCCCAACGGAATAACGGGCCGTTAATGGGTATAAAGTGATACACCGTTCTATACGGTCAAGTTTCACCACAGGCCGTTAATGGGTGTAAAGTGATACACTGTTCATTACGGGCCAGTTTCACCATGGGCCTTTAATTGGCCAAGAGTTACATGGGGCCTCATATGGGCCGAAAGACGTCATGGGCCATACATGGGCCAGAAGTGAAAATGGGCTGGAATCATATTGGATGGCCCAGATGACGCTACTGGCCTAATTTGAATAGGGCGTAATGGGCCTTGGGTTAGCGGGCTGTAAATGGGCTATATGTGAATAGGCCGTTAACAGGCTTTCCATGGGCCGGCCCGCCACCTTTTGACCAAGTCAAACGGGCCGGCCTTTTCACAGCAATGGGCCTCTATTGGGCCGTGCCACGTGTCAACGTATCATAGGCACCTTCTGTCCAATGAGTGGATGACATTTGTCCCAGCGATGAGCCGACACGTGTTTCCTCCAGCCAATGATGATTTTACATGTGGAAAATCCCCATTGGTCGAGGCTGTTAACGGGTTATCGAATACAAAACCCGACCCGATAGCTTAACGGCGTTCCGTTATGGTGGATGCAACGTGTCGGTCACCCTTGACGAAAGCACTTCTGTGACGCGCGATTTATCGTCATGGAAGTGGACACTTCCATGATGATAATTTTGGTAATGTCATGGAACACTTCTACGACAGCACATGTATGGCTATCTCGATTCTGTCATAAATTTGTCATGGATGTACATGCATGACAAAAAACGCGACCTACTGTGACAAACACGTATCATCACGGAAGTGTATTTTTTTTGTAGTGTAAGTGACATGCTTTTCCATAAACCATTTTATACGGAGACATACCCATAGGATTCTTATATGCAGTTCTCTAAGCCCATAATGCACCATCAAGTTTCTTGGACCAATTCTTTCTAGATCTCTTAACAGTCTTTTGCAAAATTAATTTGAGCTCTCTATTACTCAACTCTACTTGACCACTAGACTGTGGGTGATATGGAGATGCAATTCTATGATTAACATCATACTTAGCAAGCATTTTACGAAAAACACCATGAATAAAATGTGAACCACCATCAGTCATGAGATATCTAGGGACTCCAAACCTCAGAAAAATAACTTCTTTAAGCATCTTAATAGAGGTGTTATGATCAGCACTACTAGTTGGAATAGCTTCTACCCACTTAGTAACGTAATCAACAATAACTAAAATATGTGTATATCCATTAGAGGCAGGAAAAGGTCCCATATAATCAAAGCCCCAAACATCAAACGGTTCAATAACAAGAGAATAATTCATAGGCATTTCTTGACATCTACTAATATTACCAATTCTCTGACATTCATCACAAGACAAGACAAACTTACGGGCATCTTTGAAGAGAGTAGGCCAATAAAAACTGGATTCCAATACCTTATGTGCAGTTCTATCTCCAGCGTGGTGTCCTCCATATGCCTCGGAGTGACACTTGCGCAGGATCTGTTCCTGTTCATGCTCAGGTACACAAGGTCTAATAACACCATCTACTCCTTCTTAATAAAGGCGTGGGTCATCCCAGAAGTAATGTCTTAAATCATAAAAGAACTTTTTCTTTTGCTGGTATTTGAAACTAGGTGGTATAAATTTAGCAACAATGTAATTAGCATAATCAACATACCATGGAGCAGTGCGAGAAGCATTTATGACCGCTAATTGTTCATCAGGGAAGCTATCATCAATAGGTAGTGGGTCATCAAGAACATTCTCTAACCTAGACAAGTTGTCTGCAACGGGGTTCTCAGCTCCCTTTCTATCAATAATATGCAAATCAAATTCTTGTAGCAAGAGAACCCATCTAATAGGTCTAGGTTTAGCATCTTTCTTTTCCATAAGATATTTAATAGCAGCATGATCAGTGTGAATAGTTACTTTAGAATAAACAATATAAGGTCTGAAGTTATCACAAGCAAATACAACTGCTAAGAATTCTTTTTTAGTGGTAGCATAATTTCTCTGAGCATTGTCTACAGTTTTACTAGCATATTGAATAACATTTAGTTCTTACTCTTTGTCCTAGAACAGCCCCTACAACATAATCGCTAGCATCACACATAATTTCAGAGGGTAAATTCTAATCTGGTGGGCTGAACAATAGGTGCAAAAATCAAAGCTTTCTTAAGTATTTCAAATGCTTCTACACAATCATCATTGAAGACAAAAGGAATATCTTTTTGTAATATATTAGTCAGAGGCCTAGAAATTTTAGAAAAGTCCTTAATGAACCTCCAATAAAAACCGACATGACTAAGGAAAATTCTTATACCTTTAATGTCCTTGGGACACAACATCTTTTCAATAGCATCAACTTTAGCTTTATCAAGTTCAATACCTCTTTCAGAAATTTTATGCCCCAAGACAATGCCTTCATTAACCATAAAGTGACACTTTTCCCAATTCAAAACAACACTAGTGTCTTCGCATCTCTACAAAACTCGTTCAAGGTTGCTCAAACAATCATCAAAAGATGATCCATAAACGGAGAAATCATCCATGAATACCTCACAAATCTTTTCACAAAAGTCAGAGAATATAGCCATCATGCATCTTTGAAAGGTAGCAGGTGCATTACATAAACCAAAAGGCATATGTCTATAAGCAAAAGTACCGAAAGGGAAAGTAAAAGTAGTCTTTGCTTGATCATCTGCTAACATAGGCATTTGAGAGAAACCAGAGTAACCATCTAGAAAGTAAAAATGCGTATGTTTGGATAGTCTTTCTAGCATTTGATCAATAAAAGGTAAAGGGTAATGATCCTTCTGGGTAGCTTTATTTAATTTACGGAAATCAATTACCATCCTATAACCTATAATAATTCTTTGCGGGATCAATTCATCTTTATCATTAGGAAAGACAGTAATACCTCCCTTCTTAGGGACACAATGGACAGGACTTACCCACTGACTATCAACAACGGGATAAATTATACCCGCCTCAAGGAGCTTTAGTATTTCCTTTCTTACCAGTTCTTTCATCTTAGGATCTAACCGTCGTTGGTGATCAATAACTGGTTTGGCATCTTCCTCCAAATTTATTTTGTGTTGGCATAAAGTGGGACTAATGCCCTTAAGATCATTAAGAGTATATCCAATAGCAGCACAGTGCTTCTTCAGAGTTTTCAATAATCTTTCCTCTTCACGCTCTAAAAGGTTAGCACTAATAATAACATGATATATCTTCTTTTCATCAAGATAAGCATATTTAAGAGTATCGGGTAATGGTTTAAGTTCAAACATGGGATCACCCTTGGGTGGAGGGGGGTCCCCTAGTATTTCAACAGGCAAGTTGTGTTTCAAAATAGGACCCTATTTAAAGAATACTTCATATATCTCCCTTCTTTCATTCATGAACATATCATTTTCATAGTTTAGCAAATATTGTTCTAAAGAATCAGTAGGAGGCACAGCGATAGAAGCAAGACCAATTATTTCATCCTTACTAGGCAATTCTTTATGATGGGATTGTCTATGAAACTTAGCAAATTTAAACTCATGAGACATATCCCCTAAGCCAATTATAACAACATCCTTTTCACAATCAATCTTAGCATTAACAATATTCAAGAAGGGTCTACCAAATATAATGGGACAAAAGCTATCTTGTGGGGAACCAATAACAAGAAAATCAGCAGGATATTTAACTTTCCCACACAAGACTTCAACATCTCTAACAATCCCAATTGGTGAAATAGTATCTCTATTTGCAAGCTTAATTGTAACATCAATTTCTTTTACCTCAGCAGGTGCAATATCATGCATAATTTCTTCATATAAGGAAAAAGGTATTGCACTGGCACTAGCACCCATATCACATAAGCCATGATAACAATGATCTCCTATTTTAATAGAAATAATAGGCATGCCTACAACAAGTCTATGTTTCTTAGCATCGGGTCTAGCAATTCTAGCAGCTTCATCACATAAATAAATAACATGCCCATCTATATTATCGGCCAAGAGATCTTTAACCATAGCAATACTAGGTTCAACTTTAATTTGCTCAGGAGGTGTATATGTTCTATTATTACTCTTACGAACCACAGTTGAAGCTTTAGCATGACGCTTTATCCTAACAGGGAAAGGTGGTTTCTCAACATAAGTAGTAGGAACAATAGGATCATTATAAGTGATAATCTTTCTTTCAACTGTAACAGGTGCAACTACTTTTACGTTAGTGGGAGGATTTTATTTAAACCACTTATCCTTAGGGAGATGAACATGAGTAGCAAATGATTCATAGAAGGAAGCTACTATCTCAGAGTCAAGTCCATATTTAGTGCTAAATCCACGAAAAGCATCGGTATCCATAAAAGATTTAACACAATCAAACTTAGGTGTCATACCTGACTCCTTACCATCATCGGTATCCCAATCTTCAGACTTGCGTTTAATTCTTTCCAATAAGTCCCACTCGAATTCAATAGTCTTCATCATATAATAACCATCACAAGAAGTATCAAGCATGGTGCAATTGTTGAGAGAAAGCCGAGCATAAAAGTTTTGAATAATCATTTCTCTTGAGAGCTCATGATTGGGGCATGAATATAACATTGACTTAAGCCTCCCCCAAGCTTGAGCGATACTTTATCCTTCGCGAGGCCAAAAATTATATATATAATTATGATCACAATGAACAAGATGCATAGGATAAAACTTCTGGTGAAATTCCAATTTCAATCGTTTATAGTCCCAGGATCCCATATCATCACATAGCCTGTACCATGTCAATGCGTCTCCCTTAAAAGATAAAGGGAAGACCTTCTTCTTAACAACATCATCAGGCATACCTACAAGCTTAAATAATCCACAAACTTCATCCACATAGATAAGGTGTAAATCGGGATGCAATGTTCCATCTCTTGCAAAGGGATTAGCTAGCAGTTTCTCTACCATACCCTAAGGAATTTCAAAGTAAGAATTTTCAGCAGGTTCAGTAGGTTGAGGAGAAACTCTTTGCTCTACTTGTCGGGGTGAATATACCCCGAACAAGCCCCACAAAGGATTAGTTTCCATAGTAACAAGTGACAGTAAATTTCAGCACACTATATAAATGTTTCCTTACCAAGTTCCACTCACCAAAAGCGCTTCACTCCCCGGCAACGGCACCAAAAAAGAGTCTTGATGACCCATAAGTGTAGGGGATCTGTCGTAGTACTTTAGATAAGTAAGAGTGTTGAACCCAACGAGGAGCAAAAGGAAATGACAAGCGGTTCTCAGTAAGGTATTCTCTGCAAGCACTGAAATTGTAGGTAATAGATAGTTTTGTGATAGGATAATTTGTAACGGGTAACAAGCAATGAAAGTAAATAAGTTGCAGCAAGGTGGCTCAATCCTTTTTGTAGCAAAGGAAAGGCCTGGACAAGTTCTTATAATGAGAAAACCGCTCCCGAGGACACATGGGAATTATCATCAAGCTAGTTTTCATCACGCTCCTATGATTCGCGTTCGTTACTTTGATAATTTGATATGTGGGTGGACCGGTGCTTGGGTACTGCCCTTTCTTGGAAAAGCATCCCACTTATGATTAACCCCTATTGCAAGCATCCGCAACTACAAAAGAAGTATTAAGGTAAACCTAACCATAGCATGAAACCTGTGGATCCAAATCAGCCCCTTACGAAGCAACGCATAAACTAGGGTTTAAGCTTCTGTCACTATAGCAACCCATAATCTACTTATTACTTCCCCATGCCTTCCTCTAGGCCCAAATAATGGTGAAGTGTCATGTAGTCGACATTCACATAACACCACTAGAGGAGAGACAACATACATCTCATCAAAATATCGAACGAATACCAAATTCACATGACTACTAATAGCAAGACTTCACCCATGTCCTCAGGAACAAACGTAACTACTCACAAAGCATATTCATGTTCATGATCAGAGGGGTATTAGTATGCATTAAGGATCTGAACATATGATCTTCCACCAAATAAACCAACTAGCATCAACTACAAGGAGTAATCAACACTACTAGCAACCCACAGGTACCAATCTGAGGTTTTGGTACAAAGATTGGATACAAGAGATGAACTAGGGTTTGAGAGGAGATAGTGCTGGTGAAGATGCTGATGGATATTGACCCCCTCCCAATGAGAGGATCGTTGGTGATGATGATGGTGACGATTTCTCCCACCCGGAGGGAAGTTTCCCCGGCAGAACAGCTCCGTCGGAGCCCTAGATTGGTTTCGCCAAGGTTCCGCCGCGTTTCGTCCCGTAAGCTTGCTTATGATTTTTTCCAGGGTAAAAGACTTCATATAGAAGAAGATGGGCACCTGAGGGCTGCCAGGTGGCCCACAAGGTAGGGGGGCGCACCCAGGGGGTAGGGCGCGCCCCCACCCTTGTGGGTGGTGGGTGGACCCCCTTAGGTACTTCTTCCACTAGATATTTTTTATTAATTCCCAAAATGACTTTCGTGGAGTTTCAGGACTTTTGGAGCTGTGCAGAATAGGTCTCCAATATTTGCTCCTTTTCCAGCCTAGAATCCCAGCTGCCGACATTCTCCCTCTTCATTTAAACCTTATAAAATAAGAGATAATAGCCATAAGTATTGTGACATAATGTGTAATAACATCCCATAATGCAATAAATATCGATATAAAAGCATGATGCAAAATGGACGTATCAGAGTTTAGCACTAGAGCGGCAGGTACTCGGATCGATCGGGTCTTTGGTTCATCATCGGCGGTGAAGATTATTGCCGCGTCATTCCAGGGGCTCGTTGCGGTTACTTGGTGGACTTCGGCGATGTTGCCAAGTGCCCTTTTATGCCGATTATTTGAAGAGAAAGTCTCAAATACTGTGAGGACGTTGAAATTGTCCTCCTCTAGAGAATGTTTCTTTGGAGTGGTGGTGGTGAGGATGGCCCCCCACTCTTAGCTACATGCCGGAGTACCCAACATGCTCTGAGGCTGTGAGTTGAGTCTGTGCTTGGAGCCGCATGTATCATACATGGCTTGTCGAGGAGTTCGTCAAGAATGGACCTGTATCCCGTAAAGGGTTTGTTTTTCCTGTCGACGAGCTTGTGGTCGGATGCCTCATAAGGGTGTATCTATTTAGCCCGGGCAGTATACTGCTTTAAGGCCGCAAGTACTAGTTGGAATTTCTGGGCCTTCCATGTGCTTTCCATCGCTCAGTACTTCCGTACTACAAGCGATAGTTTCGTGAAACTCTGTATGCGATGGCGGTTGAGGGAGTTCCGGACTCCCTCGTCAATACAATTGCGATGAAAGACTGAGACTGCATTGTCGTCGCAGCAATCCCCAGACCCTATGTCCGACCCTGAGTTCGGGGGACGCGAAGTCCCATCTGAGGGAAGGGTATCCGACTCAAGGGGTTCGGAGACCCAAACATATCTGGTTTTTAATTTAGGGGAGGAAGTGTTATCGGCTCGTTTCTCAACGACCGCTACCATGTGAGTGATCGGCGGGAGATTGATTTCCCTCTGGTGGGATTTAAGCCATATCGGATCATAGTCCGTTAAGACCCCCAGGGCGGCGATGCGATCTAGCAGCTTGTTTAAGGACGGGATGCCCGCCGAATCCATCTTTTCGGAGTATTCGAGCCCGATGCGGGGGTGGTGTTTGGTGATCGTGGGGGACGCTATTGGCTTAATGGCCATGCGGTCACCCACGGTGCAATCACCGAGACGAAGGATCTGTCCTGAAGTTAGGCCCCTTCCAGAAGTGATGTCGTTGTTGATGACAAGGCGAGCCATAGATCACTTTTCGTGACTGCACAACAGAGCTCTCAATGAAAGTACCAATGTCGGTGTCAAAAGTGGAAGAACTCGGGTAGGGGGGCCCAAGCTGTGCGCCAAAGGATCAATGGTAACAAGGGACAATGGGGACACAGTGCTTACCCAGGTTCGGGCCTTCTTAAAGGAGGTAAAACCCTACATCCTGCTTGATTTTATTCAATGAGTATAGGGGTTACAAGAGTTGATCTACCTCGAGATCGTAATGGCTAAACCCTAGCTGTCTAGCCTATGATTTTTCTGATAGCCTCTACGAACTAAACCCTCTGGCTTATATACACGCCAGAGGGTCCTAGGGTTGTACAGAGTTGGTTTACAGAAGATTGAAACAATACATCAAGACACCAAACTTGCCGTCCACGCATACATGAGTCCTACCCGAACACGGGGGATAGTATTATACTTTATCTTCACGGCACATCAGTCCGGCCCATACCAAATAGGCCAGACACCTGAGGACCCCCAAATCCAGGACTCCCTCACCTGGCAAAGGCACCAGAAATCCTTTTAACATGGCTAGACTGCATCGGTAATTCCCCAAAGAGGAATGGATGATGCAGCACAACTACGGTAAGTATTTCCCTCAGTTATGAAACAAAGGTTATCAATCCATTAGGAGAACGAAGCAACACTATGTAGGCGGTACCTACACACAAAGAACAAATATACTTGCAACCCGACGTGTAAGAGGGGTTTTCAATCCCTCTACGATAAAAAGATGGATAAAATTGTGGTAGATTGGATAAATAGATCTTGCAAAAAAACAAAATAAAATAAGTAAAGAAAAAGTGCAGCAAGGTATTTTTGGGTTTTTGGAAATATAGATATGAAAACAATATGATAAAAGATAGACCCGGGGGCTGTAGATTTCACTAATGGCTTCTGTCGAGAAAACAACATACGGTGGGTAAACAAATTACTGTCGGGCAATTGATACAAGAATAAATAACTATGACGATATCCAAGGCAATGATCATGTATATAGGCACCATGTCCAAGATTAGTAGACCGACTCCTTCCTGGATCTACTACTATTACTCCACACATCGACCGCTATCTAGCATGCATCCAGTGTATTAAGTTCATGGAGAAACGGAGTAATGCAATAAGAATGATGACATGATGTAGACAAGATGCATTCATGTAGGAATAGATCCCATCTTTTTATCCTTAACAGCAATGATACATGCGTTCCTCGCTACCCTTCTGTCACTGGGTGAGGATACCGCATGATCGAACTCATCACAAATCACCTCTTCCCATTGCAAGAGAAATAAATCTAGTTCGCCTAACTAAACCAAAGATCCGGAGAAAAAATACGAGGCTATAACAATCATGAATATAAGATATCAAAGAAAACTCAAATCATATTCATGGATAGATCTGATCATAAACTCGAACTTCATCGGATCCCAACAAACACACCGCAAAAAGTCATTCCAACAAATAGATCTGCAAGAACATCAAGGAGAACATTGTATTGATAATCAAAAAGAGAGAAGAAGCCATCTAGCTACTGCCTACAGACCCATAGGTCTATGGTGAACTACTCACGCATCATCGGAGGAGCACCAATGATGATGATGAACCCCTCCATGATCGTGTTCCACTCCGGCAAGGTGCCAGAGTAAGGCTCTAGATTGGATCTCGTGATTCTGGAACTTGCGACGGCTGGAATTGTGTTTCAACGACTCCCCTAGGGTTTCTGAATAGAGCTGAGAGGCAGTGGAGAAGAGCTCCTTGGGCCCCACGACCTACCAGGGCACGCCTAGGCCCTCTGGCGCGCCCTGGTGTATCGTGGGCCCCACGGGCCTACCCTTGGGCACTTCCTTGGCACCCAAGTTGTCTTCTAGTCCAAATAAAATCTCCAAAAAGTTTTGTTGTGTTTGGACTCCGTTTGATATGGATATTCTGCGAAGTAAAAAATAAGCAAGAAACAACAACTGGCATTGGGCACTATGTCAATAGGTTAGTCCCAAAAAATGATAGAAAGTTTCTATAAAATGAAGGTAAAACATTCAAGAATGATAATATAACAGCATGGAACAATCAAATACTATAGATATGTTGGAGACGTATCAGCTACTTGGGTGCACATAGGGGGGTGGCCGTGCCAAGGTGCCCTTTGGGCACCAGGGGCATCCCCCAGGGTTGTATTCAGTGCCAAAAATTCTTAAGTATTCCAGAAAAAATTCATGTTAAAATTTCACATCATTCTGAGCACTTATATTTTTGGGCCATTTTTTGTTGTACAGATAATTCAGACAACATGATAATCATGGAATTTTATTGTATTTAACTAAAAATAACAGATAACAAAAAGTAGGTACATAAAGTTGTGCTTACTAAATTCATCGACCACACGCCCCTTAAAAAGAATCCATTAATAACGTTGATCAAGTCTTAGTATAACACTAAGTTATCTCCATGGAATATGCATCTCCCCCACAATAAGTGTTTCATATTTCTTTTTGACAGTAGGAAGAGGGAGTTGAAAACTTCTAATAGTAATTGTTGAAGCCTTTTTAATAACGTTAATACCATTTACTTGACATTGTTTCTTCGGAAAGTGCACATATGCTCATTACCATTGATATGAAAAGTGACCTTGCTTTTGTTGCAATCCATACTATCCCATGCAGTATTCAAAAAGGGTCTACCAAGGATAATCGAGATGTTGTCATCCTCGGGCATGTCAAGTATAACAAAGTCTGCCAAGATAGTAACATTTGCAACTACAACAGGCACATCCTCCACAAACTTCTTCATGAAGTAGGCGATCTCCTTGCCCTTACAAACTTCTTGGTTCAACTTCACATCATGTCGCAGGATCCCATGCGACACCTAACCAATCTAGGAGACACCACTCTCCAAAAGGTAATAGACGGTGTGTTGATGATGAACTCCTTTCTCTTGTTCTTCAAATGATAGTCTCCCCAACACTCAACTCTCTCTCATAGATTTGGATATGGTGGAAGAAGGATTTGAGTGGAAAGCAACTTGGGGAAGGCTAGAAATGAAGGTTCAAATGGTAGGAATGGAATCTCTTAATCCCTACACATGAGTAGGTCATTCTCTCTCAGAAAATAAATAGTGGAAGTGTAGGCACGTTTTGACGGCTCTCTCACTTGGTAAGAGGGTGTGGAGGGGTATAAATGGCCTCCACACAAAATCCAACCGTTACACACTTTTAACCCAACTTGGTGGCACCACTCAGAAATCTCGGTGGAACCGACCTGTGTAAAAGATATGAACGTTAGGAATCTCGGCAGGACCGACTGGAACAACTTGGATGAACCAATGTGCAATGGGTAGGGCAAGCCTCGTTTCAGTGGCACCAATTGCATTAACTCGGGTAGGACCAAAGTGAAACAAAAAGGCAATAGAAAGGTTGGCACGCCGTCTTAGTGGGACCGAAGTAATTGCAACAAGGTTACAAAAGGTTTTCCAAGCATCTTGGTGGGACCGATTGCAAAACTTGGTGAGACCGAAATGTTTGCAATTGGTTATAGAAGGTTGGGCAGGCAAAACCGATGGGACCGAGAACCATATCGATGACTACGATTTGTGAGGGTTTGGTAGTGGTTGTATCTAGATAAACTTGGTGGCTCTGGATATGGAGATTTCGGTGGGGCCAAGTTGTAATGTAGGATTTGGACGTATTTGGATGGAGAAAGTGGTTGAGGACTTGGAGCAATATCACTAAGCACTTGAGCAAATAGATCATACTCAAAACCTCATCCCCTTTTAATAGTATTGGCTTTCCTATGGACTCAATGTGATCTTGGATCACTTAACCAAAAATGTAGAGTCTTGAACTTTTGCCAATCCATGTCCTTAAAAGGGGGTCCACATCCTATTGTCATTGCCATGCCACTGTTGAACTTGTCTAAAATATACTAGATAAAACTATTAGTCCAACAAAAGATAAGTTGACATTAATTGCCAAAACCACAAAGGGAGCACTTGTGCTTTCAATCTCCCCCTTTTTGGTAATTGATGACAACATACATCAAAGATTCAAGTAATGATACGATGAGTAGTATAGTTAAAGATTTGGAAAAACATGTAACTTGCATGAGCGCCCCCTACATGTGGGCAATCATGTAATGATAGAATTTGAAGACATGTGAATGCACAACATGACAGAGTAAATAATGAGTTAAATGTATATTGGCCATATGCATTAGAGCGAAAAGTAATGAGAGATGTACCTTCATGTTTATGATTCCCTCTTGCAAACAATGTGTGCAAAAGCAAGAGATCATCATGCACATGATTGAGATGCATATACTTACCTTGTGGTCCTTGAGCTGACTCTTGAAGAAGCAAACTTGATAAAACAAGGTTAGCTAACACAAGAGAGCTTCAAACAAGAAAGAGACTTCAAGATCCACAAGAGTACCAAGACTAGGATGACATGTAATTGGTGAGTATCACATAGTGAGTCTCATTTTGAATATTGACATGTCCCCAAAGAATTTAAGGATTTGCAATAGATTTCCAAGGATTTTTCTCCCCTAAACATAGACTTCCTCTCCCTGTAAATCTAGCATCGAATAATGGGAGTAGGTAGGGTGAGATAAAATCAGAGCAAAATAAATTATCAGAGCAAAATGAAATTGTAGCAAGATAGGCTCAGATGAAATATGAACTAACTGACATGTCTTTCCCCTCTTAAAGACATATGAATTCTCTCCTCTTATGAAAATGCATCTCTTTTCCTTTACTAGAAGAGTTTAATATATGATAAGATTTTGATTCTCTTTAAGGATAAGCTTTGATGTGCTCTCTCCCCCTTTGACATCAATTTCCAAGAAGGGTATTCTTCATGGATATGAGTCAAGGGAGTGTGGTCCTGGAGAGACACAACTAAGCAGAATGCAGATTAAGATGCAGGTAGAGGGAAAAAATCATTGAATGGAGCTGATAAGAATAAACAACATAAGATGGCAAAAAAACTTTTCTGAGTATTGAAATCAGTGCTGCTGATTTGTGTCGATCGCTGACTCCGAAATAGTAGAGTCACAGACAAAGCACATCGGTGAGGCCGAAGTAGTCCCCTTTTGGTGGAACCGATGAACTGTGTACAAGTTTAACTTGTGCTTTTGTCTGACCGATAGGCTTTGGACCAGGGTGACCGAGTTCAATGCTGAGGAAAATTTGTCAACTCAACTCACTTGCAATAGAATTTTCACAAATATTTTCAAGGAATGTCGATTGAATTTGTAATGAATTGACTCAGAGAAAAAGATCACATAAAATAGAAAAGGATATAGAAGATGTTTTTTTTAAAAGGGAAACACACTAGCAAAAGAAATGCAACTAAAGGTCGGTGACAAAGTCACCTATGTTAGAGTACATTGAATTAGGAGTCAAGTGAGATCACTTGATCATAGGTCATACTCATTGTTAAGCTCAAAATGGGGTTGCCATTTTTCATTTAAGCATCTTAATGTATTCACATCTTGTTGTGTTGCCTTATCTCATGACTTGGAGTAAAGCTTCTCTCAGATGGAAAAACATACCCTAGGTTTGTTGTTTAACTTGATCATGTAGTTGAACTTGTGGTGGATGCTCAATGCTGACGTAGTCCATCAAGCGTTGGGAGTATCCCTTTGAATTTCAAGCTCATCTTCCTACATGGCTTAGTATTGCAAGCAATAACTCTTATGCATCCAAATTGGCAAGAGGGAATTTCATCATATAGATATTGTGAAAGGATATGTTGAGTGTAGACTTGTTCCTTGATCTCAACAACCAAAGCATAGATACTTGGTCATTTAAAGATTGCTCAGGATGTGAGTGATTTGCAATCTCATAGAATGAGGTTCATCCAAGTACCTACAAGGGTTATATACCATACAAGGGTGCAAATATATCCAAGATAAATGATCATCATCATAAAACAAACACTAAGGATTAGTCACATAGGCTCATGCCTTGCATGTATCCAAGGGAATCTTTATTCCAAATTTGAGGTATAAATGATGTTCAACTCACTCCACAATCGACAAAATATCTTCTCATCAAGTGGTTTAGTGAAGATATCCTCAAATTGCTTGCCGGTACGAACATGCTTAAGATTAATGTCACCTTTAGCAACATGATCACGAATGAAATGGCGACGAACTTCAACATGCTTAGTTTGAGAATGTTGCATGGGATTATGTGCAATCTTAATAGCACTCTCATTGTCACAAAGAAATGGAACATGTCTCACATGTATCCCATAATCTTTGAGAGTTGGATCATCCAAAGTAATTAAGCACAACATGATCCCGCGACAATGTATTCCGCTTTGGTGGTGGATAAATGATACCGAATTTTGTTTCTTGGAAAGCCAAGAAACAAGGGATCTGCCAAGGGTTAATGGCTATTTTCCATTAACCCTTTTAGTTAAGAGAGTAAAATCACTTTTCCCAATTTCAAAACCTTTCTCAATAAGAAACTTAGTCAAGCATTTATACCAAGCCCAAGGGGATTGTTTAAGACCATAAAGAGCTTTGTGAAGTTTGTAAACATGATTAGGTTTCTTGGGACTAATAAAGCCGGGAGGTTGCTTAACATAAACTTCCTCCTCAATTTCATGATTTAGAAAATCACTTTTAATATCCATTTGGTATAAGGTGTTATTATGGTGATTGGCATAAGCAAGTAAAATGCGAATGGACTCAAGTCTAGCAACGGGGCATATGTCTCACCATAGTCCATACCTTCGACTTGAGTGTAGCCTTGAGGAACGAGACGAGCCTTGTTGCGTACTACTTGTCCATCCTCATCTTGTTTATTTCGGAACACCCACTTTGTTCCAATGATGTTTTGATCATCGTTGGGCTTATAAACCAATGTACACACTTGGTTTCGCTCAAAGTTGTGTAGCTCTTCGTGCATAGCATTTATCCAATCCGGGTCCTCAGGGGATTATTCTACCTTCATAGGTTCAATACAAGATATTAATGAGTAATGTTCACAAAAGTTACCCAAACGAGTTTTAGAGCAAGTGATTCTCCCGGTGTTGATGTCGTCGAGGATTTGTTCAACGGGATGATTCTTTGAGACTCTTGCTCTAACTCGTGAGAGCCTTTTCTTGGGTTGTAGTGGAACATCCTCATCCTCATCATCTTCTTATTCATTGTTGGTGGCATCATTGTTCACTTGTGGAGGTGGAGAAGGAGGTCAAGGTGGATCATCCTGTTGTACTTCCTCATTTCCTGCGTCTTGACGTCTTCCACTTGTGGATGCCTCCATGTCAACTTGTGGTTCACCTTGATGTGAAGTCGAGGCTTCCACTTGAATGGACAAGTGCTCTCCTTCACCTCCGTTGGATGGATCTTGCCGATAGACATAATCATGAATTGCTTCCGAGGGGTCTTTTCTCCTACATCAATTGGCAGTTGCTCTACTTCGATCTGTTAGATTCATCAAACTTCACATCTACCATCTCCTCAACCTTTTGGGTGAAATTGTTGTAGACATGGTAAGTGTGAGAATTTGAGCCATAACCGAGTAGAAAACCTTCATGAGATTTAGGAGAAAATTTTGAACAACGATGCTTATAAAAAATGTAGCACTTTGATCCAAATACTCGAAAGTATCAAACTTGGGGTTTATTACCGGTGAGTAGCTCGTATGCCGTTTTACCTAGAAGCTTGTGAAGATATAGTTGATTTGTAGCATGACAAGCTGTCTCAACCGCTTCTGCCCACAAGTGTCTTTGTGTCTTGTATTCATCAAGCATCATTCTTGCCAACTCAATAAGAGTCCGGTTCTTCCTCTCAACGACTCCATTTTGTTGAGGTGTGTACATAGCCGAGAACTAATGTGAAATACCTTCTTCGTCAAGAAAGGTATCCCAATTAGTGTTCTTGAACTCCATTCCATTATCACTCTGAACCTTCTTGATCTTCACTTAAAATTTATTTTGGGCATTCCTAGCTAAGTTGTTGAAGATCTTTTAAACCCGCGATTTCTGTCATCAAGAAAGAACACCATGTAAATCTGGAAAAATCATCAATAATGACCAAACCGAAAGAGTTACCACCAAGGGTCTATTAAGCATTGGGACCAAAAAGACCCATGTAGCTCAAGTGGTCTTCTCATGGTCATGATGTTCTTCATGGGATGACTTCCTCCAACTTGTTTTCCTACTTGGCAAGAACTACAAAGTCTATCCTTGTCAAATATAACATCTTTAACAACAATGATGTGATCACCTTTAATGATTTTATCAAGATTTTGCATGCCAACATGTCCTAACCTTCTATGCCATAGGCAACCTTTAGAAGATTTATAGCAATTAAAAAAGTATAAGGTTTGGCTCTCTTACTGAAATCAACAATGTATAGATCACCTCTATGAATGCCAGTAAAGACCATATTATGATTATCTCGACAAAACACTTATCAATCTACTTCGGTAAATAGAACATTGAAACCAAAGTCGGCTAGTCTAGATACGGAAAGAAGATTGTAACCAAGAGATTCAACGAGCATAACATTTTGAATATAGCTATCATTGGATATGGCCACCTTACCAAGGACAAGTACCCTTGGAGTTATCTCCAAAAGTCGCATACTTGCGTGGACCATCATTTTTGGCAAGCTCATGGAACATGTCTTTATCTCCGGTCATGTGTTCGATACATCCACTATCAAGAATCTACCATTTTCCTCCAGATATGTAGTTTCAATGTAGTTTCAAAGATTTTCCATGAGACTAAGGTTCCTCATAGTTTTCTCACATTTGATGTTGAATTCTCCATCCTTGTCATCATAGCCATGCTCAATGTCATCATCATCACCATGTGTGTAATCATATCCTAGTTCAAGTGATTCGTTAGATTTATGACCATGACAATGTGCAAGTTTATGAATTCTAATGGTTTTCGAATAATGTTGCTAATGGTTCCAACATCACCCTTAGCATGCATAATGTCACAGAGCTCAAATAGACATTCATCAAACTTGGGATAACTAGGCTTCATCTTATGAAAAGCAATCGACTTATGAAGAATTCCATTCAGATTTTGCAAGGAACAATTTGGAAAGCGTTCCTCAAGATAATTCCATATAATGTATGCGCATTCAAAGTTTTGTAAGCAAACAAGCACATTTGTAGGCAACCCTCTAATGGTAAGATTGCCGGTCCTAAGATTGCGAACCATGTCAAGATACTCATCCGGGTTAGGATGCAAAGAATAAATGGGAGGCACATAAGGGCGAAGAATATACTTTCTCAAATTATATCCATTGAAGATCTCAAGCATTTCATTTTTCCAAGAACCATAAAACTCCCCATCAAGAATAGGCACTCTCTGTCTAATACTCCTGAACATAGACTCATCCATCTTCCTCCAACGGTTATTAAACAAAAGCAATGGAGACCAAAGCTTTGATCCAACTGAAAGATCGAGAAGAGGGGTCTAGAGGAGGGGGGGGTGATTAGACCCTTAACAAGTAAAAGTGGTAGTTTTTTGATTCTTCAAGTTAAGGTTGAGTTTAGCACATGTTAATGGGCACACAATACATTGTACACAAGCATAGCAAGAGTATGGGTAGCAGAGAGGGTAAAGCATGCAAGTACAAGAATGTAAATGGATGGGAATTGGAGAGTGCGAACAAAATGGAGACGCGGAGAATTTTTGGCGTGGTTCCGATAGGTGGTGTTATTGTACAACCACGTTGATGAAGACTTCAACCCACCAAGGGTAACAACTATGCGAGTCTACGGAGGGCTCCACCCGCGAAGGGTCCACAAAGATGCAACCTTGTCTATCCCGCCATGGCCATCGCCCACGAAGGACTTGCTAAAGTGACATCTCTGCTACCCATCGCCATCGCCCACGAAGGACTTGTCTATCCCAAGGGTAGATCTGCATGAAGTAGGCGATCTCCTTGCCCTTACAAACTTCTTGGTTCAACTCCACATCATGTGGGAGGCTCCCAAGTGACATCTAACCAATCTTCAATTTCCAAGAAGTGTAGTATTCATGGATATGAGTCAAGTGAGTGTGGTCCTTGAGAGGCACAACTAAGCAGAACGCAGCTTAAGATGCAGGTAGAGGAAAAAATTCATTGAGCGGAGCTGATAAGAATAAACAGTATATGATGGAAAAAAAGTTTTTCAGTAGTGAAATTGGTGCCACCAATTTGTGTCGATCGGTGACTCCGAAATAGCACATCGGTGAGGCCAAAGTAGTCCCTTTGGTGGAACCGATGGACCATGTACAAGTTTAACTTCTGCTTCGGTCTGACCGATAGGCTTTGGACGGTGGGACCGAGTTCAATGAAAAGGGAAAAATTGTCTACTCAGCCCACTTTCAATAGAATTTTCACAAAGATTTTGAAGGAATTTCGATAGAGTTTGCAATGAGTTTGACTCAGAGAAAAAGATCATAGAAAATAGAAAAAGATCTAGATGAAGTTAAAAAAAGGAAACACACAAGAAAAATAAATGCAACTAAAGAAAAGGAAACACTAGAGAACTTCATCTAGAGGAGATCGGCGGCAAAGTCACCTATGTTAGACTACATTGACTTAGGAGTCAAGTGAGATCACTTGATCATAGGTCATTGTCGGCGCAACAAACATGTGTGTGTTCCGCCCTGACTTATGCACACACACGCGACAGATCATACATCAAGTATCAATGCATAACAGAAAATAAGCTAGAGAAGCCGCTCTTCATGAGATAAAAGAGTGCATTAAGAAGACCAAGTCAAGCAAACAACTTGAGAATCCTCAGGAAGTTCTCCCCTGTCGGGCAGGCGAGTCTAGCAGGGTCAAGATCACGCCTAAGACCGAGGCCAAGCTGCCCAGCAGGGCCTCCCGGGCCGCCAAGGCCAAGGCAAGACCACAAGACAAGAGCCTGACAGGCTCCATGCCGTCAGGTCTGTCGGTGTTCTGGGAACGGGGGTCCCCAGACTTGCCTGCCTGTGGCCTGCAGCGTGGCTCAAGCGGAGGCCCAGTGCAGCCCAGCTTCATCAGCTCAAGCTCAAGACCCTCGCGAGGGGCCAAGCCTCGTGGGGCGGACGACAGGAAGCTTCCTCAGGAGAAGCCTCATCAGGCGAGCTTGCGAGGAGGCGGAGAGATCAAGGCAGGGTACCTCGCGAGGTGCCCGTGACGCAAGCCATGACGATCGAGACCAGGCGGGCCCCAGGCGGGCGCCGACCTACGCAGTGTCCTTGTTTCCCCTTTGGTGGAAAGGGGGCAAGAACAGGCCAAGGCATCAGGCAAACATTACCATTTCGGTGCAACAAGACCAAGACCAGCGGGACGGCAGGATGGAGGTTGCCGTGGAGCCCAGGACGGCGTCACCGTCAGAGTCTTTGGCAGTCGAAGACCAACTTTAGTCAGGATAAGTGTACTTGACATTCCCCTTCAAAATGGCCAATTGTTGGCGCCCTTCCCGCTCATTATTTGGGGAGAGGCCCAGGGCCTCCCTCTATAAATAGAGCTAGCCACCATAGAGTAAAGGAGAGATTTTGGGTAGACTAGAGAGATAGAGGCGACTAAACTCACCCAAGCAGTTCATCGCACCAGCTCAAGAACACCTCTCGCGAGGCTGTTCTTCCTCTGTACTGTTCATCAGCCCCTGAGGAAATCCACCACACCACACACTGGAGTAGGGTATTACACCACAATGGTGGCCTGAACCAGTATAAACCCCGTGTCCCTTGTGTGTTCTTCTTTCTAGCCTAGATTCCTTGCGAGACTTCAAGACGTGAGTTGGTAGGGGAAAGATCTTCGTGCGCACCCCAGAGTTCGAACCTCAAGGGTCTGCCGGAACACGAAATCCGACATTTGGCGCGCCAGGTAGGGGTGCGCCGGAATCCTTCTTCCACCGCCTCGCGTTTCATCGTCCGTCGCACCCATGTCTGACGCTCGCCGAGCCCGCGCTAAGCGTCGGGCTGCTCTCGCGGCCCATGTCGCCCAGACGGCCCCCGTCGGCAGGCCTCCCCGTCGTTCCTTGTTACCTGCCGCCCACGCCGCCATCGGCCCGACGGGGAACGAGCAACAGGCGTCATCGCTGCATCCCTCAGTACGGCGGGAAGGCCACACCGCCACCCCGTCGCTGACTTCGGCAGGCTCGTCGTCGCGTGCTCGTCGTGCTCCCGTGGACGCACACGCCGTGTTACTCCTCGCATGTGAGCTCCTGCACTATCGCCCCGTCGACGACCTCTACGACGAGTGGCTCGCTCGCATCACCGAGCTCGTCAGCGCCGCAGGGGGCTCCCCTGCGCCGTCCCTATCGCTGCATCGCCCTCCGCCCTGCGCGGGCAACGCAGCTCCGGAGGCACCTCCGCCGCCTCCTCCTCAAGAAGGCGCCCTGGCCCCAAGGCGCGCGGCCCCTGGATGAGATCCACCGCGCCCAGCGCCCGCGCAGCAAGAAAAGAGCTGCCAAGAGGTCCCTCGCCCTCAAGAAGTTGCTCGCGTGCTCCCAGCACCAGCACGCCATGACTACGTTCCTGCTCTAGCGTGCCAAGACCCCGCGTTGCTGCTGGCGGCAGCGCGCGGAGACCTCCAAGATAAAGCCCTTCGTCACCAAAGGCCCCCTATAGCCACTGCAGGCTGCCACGCCTTCACCACCGAGCTGCGCAATGTGGCCTGGCCGGGCAAGTTCAAGCTAGATCTGCCTCCTCGCTACGACGGTACTGCCGACCCCGCGGAGTTCCTCCAGCTCTATGAGCTGGGCATCGAGGCGGCCAATGGGGATGAAAAGGTCATGGCAAACTGGTTTCCCATGGCGCTCAAGGATGGCGCCCGCACCTGGCTCCTAAACCTGCCTCCCGGCACGATCTCCTCTTGGGATGAGACGCGCACTCGCTTCATCGCCAACTTCCAAGGCACTTGCGACAGGCCCACGACCATGAGTGACCTTCGTCGCATCAAGCAACAGCCAGGAGAGACCTTGTAGAAGTACATCCAGCGCTTCAACAACGCCCGCCTCAAGATCCACAGGGTGACTAAGGAAGCCATCATCTCAGCCTTCTCCGATGGTGTGCGTGACATCAAGATGAAAGAGGAGCTAGCAATCCATGAAGACCTGTGCACATCTCTGGAGTTGTTCAACTTGGCGACCAAGTGTGCTAGGCCTGAGGAAGGGCGCCTCTCCCTCCTCGAGCTTCCGGCTGCTGATCCGGAAGAGAAGAAGCCCAAGGTGAAGGACGTGAAGCGCAAAGTAGCTACTGTGCTCGCAGCGGAGCCAGACACCAGGCGAGGCAGGGATCAGCCGGAGTCATCCAAGGGCAGCCGGTATTGCGTGTACCACGACCTCCACACCCACAACACCAACGAATGCCAAGAGCTCAGGGCTGTGCGAGATGGATGTATCGGCAGACGCCCCAAGCGCAACGATCGGGGCTATGGCCGAGGAGGAGGAAGAGGCGGAGGACGATGGGAAGACCGTGGCCCTCGCCAAGGATGGCGTGACCGACCTCGCGAGGACCACTGGCAGGACCAGCCTCACGAGGGAGGTTGGAGGGATCAGCCTCGTGAGGATCACCCGCAAGGCAAAGCATGCCTCCCTCCTCTGCCACCACCTCCAAGGAGGAATGAAGACCGGCATCAGGACGAGGGGGCTGGGGGCTTCCAGGAGCCGCGCGCAATCGCTTGCATCCTGGGTGGCGCCCAGGCCCCAGCCTCACAATGCATCTTCAAGCAGTTTGCTCGCGAGCTGAATGTAGTCCTCCCCAAGCTTGAGGCCACGCGCCCTCTTAGGTGGTCTGCATGCGCTATCACGTTCAGCTCAGCGGATCAGCTCAAGTGCGCGGCAATGGCCGGAGTCCTCCCAATGCTTTGTTCCCCAGTCATTAGCAATGTGCAAGTCACCAGGACCCTCATCAATGGCAGAGCAGGACTCAATGTTCTGTCTGTTGAGATGTTCAACAATCTCCATGTTCCATATGATCAGCTTCAGCCGACCAAGCCTTTCTCAGGAGTTACTGATGGTTCCATTGTTCCGATAGGGCAGGTTCGCCTTCCTGTCACCTTTGGGCAGCGTAACAACTACCGCACCGAGCTCATTGACTTCGACGTCACCCACATTCTCCTTCCATACAATGCCATCCTCGGGTACCCAGCCCTGGCCAAGTTCATGGCAGTGACTCACCATGGCTACAATGTCCTCAAGATGCCTGGAAGCGGTGGAGTCATCACAGTCCCCTATGAAGAAAAGGATGCAGTGTGTTCTCTTGAGCGTGCCTTCCAGGCCGCGGCAATCGAAGACCTGAATCACAGGAGCAGGAGCCTTCCCGAGGAGGTCCCTAAGAAGAAGAAGAATTCACTTGGCCCAAACTATCAAGAGGCAGGCACCTCCAGAGGCGTTGCGTCAGGATCCGCGCCCGTCCAAGGGGCGCCACCCTCTGTCGCATAGGAAGGCGCGCCCGGCGCCCTCCTCGGGCAAGGCTTGGGGGCTCTCTCCTGGAGGGCCACCGAATTTGCCAAGGTCATGAGGGAGGCGCTCGGGCACCACTTGGAGGCGTGCATCAAAGCATGTTTCCCTCAGGAAGGTATGAGGCAAGGAGGGCCAAACCCTCAAGAGTTCATCGCGAGAAACACTCAGGAGTTGCAGGTGTCAAGAGTCATGCGCGGCAGCCGCCGCTTGCCCCCCGTAGCCCCCCATCCAGGTGAGGATGGTGGGCTGCACATCTGCATCGACGTGCCAGGGCTCAACCGAGCCGCGTCTCAGGAGCGCCTCTGGCCTTCGCGCGTGGGGCGTTGCGAGGGTCCACCTCACAGCTACGTTCGCATGCCTTTCGGCCTGCCGAATGTGGCAGCTGCTCATTAGCGCCTGCTGAGGAGCATTCTGGAGGATCAGGAGGTCAGGCATTGCGCGGTCCTGGCGGATAAGGAGATGGTCCTCGAAGATCCACCTGCGCCCCCGGAGCCTCCCGAGGCTCCTGGTCCCCGGAGCTCGTGAGGGTCGGCTTCCTCACCACGCGTCGTCTGCTACTTCAGCATCCCTTCATCTCCGACGGTATCAGGTGACATCTTTCAAAGTTCCATTTTTAGCTGGGAGCGCCCACAGGGCTGCATCATTCCCAGGTCGCGTGGGTCCGTCCCTGCGGCATGTATCCGTTTTGCTTAGGTTCTTCGCTTACCTTGTTGGGGGCACCACTCGGGCTGCATTATCCCTAAGCTGCTCGGGCCTGACCCAGTGGCGTTTGCTTTTTCCGCATCTATCTAAATGGATGTGCTCCTTCATGCTTAACCTGCTTGACTTAATCGCCTGCTCGATTGACACCTACCTTTGGAGCCGCTCGCTTTGGCACGGCGCTTCCGTATGGGTCCGTCCCTGCAACACCGACAAATCTGAGTGGCCGAGCTCTGGCCGCGGAAGCCCCGCAAGGCGCCACATCACAGGCCCTTAGTGCCCCAATCACTCCCTCTGAGCAACCAATGGTTGGCTGGCAACCGTAACGGTAGACCTTGTTTTCCCTCGTGATTGGTATGCAGGACCCACTCCAGGAGTAATGTTGGGGGCATTGCGAGCTTTCTCTCCCTCTCTCCAGCATGATCCACTCGCGCGTTAAAAGGGGGGCGCCTGAGCATCGTGACTCATGGGCTCTTACTGGCTCTCCAACCCTCACCCCCTGGCCTTGACCCACGGCATCGCGACCTGTCATACCAGCGGCGGCTGAGCTCGCTCCTGGGCCGGGACCTGAGGACGTAGAGCATGAAGGAAAGTGCGGGGAAGAGGGAAGAAGCTCACGAGGACCTAACCCAGCAACACCCCCAGCCACCGCCACGCAGGCCCGGCACCTCACTGAAAACTACTCCAAACCTACGAGATAAGTCACGCAAAAACTGAATCGACTCAGCGCTAAACCCTCGCCTACTGCAGCTCTGTCATAGCAACGTTACCTGCCTTTCTTGCCCAGCGGAGGCTGCTTGAGCGCTAAAGGGGACCTCCTGAGCATCGCGACTCAGGGGCTCTTACTGGACCTTGGGCCGCTCACCTCCTGGCCTTGACCACGGCATCGCGACCTGGCATACTAGCGACAGCTGAAGCCTGCCTGGGGACCGGGACATGTCGGCGTAGAGCACCAAGCCCTCGTGAGGAAAGAAAGGGGGAGTTGAGCTGGGGCAGAACGCGCCTCTCGCATCGTTTCATGATAAGGATGTACAATTTACAAAAGACATGACAGGTGCCTTACGTACCCCCATGGGGTGTCATTTCGATTCCTCGCAGGTAACAAAAGGTGCTAAGGAGCAATAACTACGCGCGCCTCCGCAGGAGACGCCATCATCAACTGTGGGTCATCAGGCGCTGGCGCTAACCCCATCCAGATCAGCAGCGTCGATGGCCTGATGCAGCCGCCCTGCTCCGGGCGCGACGCGAGCTCGGGGGCTCGTAGCTATCGTCGCTTATCTCTAGAGTCGCGTGATGCTCGACAGAGTCGCTGGACCCTCCGGCTCCTCCGCTGCTGCCTGTGGAGCTGCTGGGGAAGCGGTTGGCAGGCCTGGTCCTTGCCACTCCAATGCCCCGGCCGCCTCCCTTGGGGCAGCATTCTAGCCGGCGTCCTTCATGTCGAAGACCTTGAAGAACATCAAGGAGGCGCCATCGTATTCGAGATGGATTATGAGGGCGCCCCCTGTCTGGCAGACTCGGGCGATCTCGCCCCAGCCACGGGTCAGGAAGACCTTGCCCGGGGCGACAACCTCGACCTCCGCCTCGGTCGTGGGGGTGTTGCAGTCAATGTGCTGCAGCCAGAGCTCTCGAGGCCCCCTCGGCGGAATCTCGAAGGCGAAGGAGGGGGGAAGGCGAATCCAAGATCGAGGAGGCATGGCAGTGTGAAGCACAAGCTCGCGAGAAGAGGCCTCGGCATGGACTCCAGGGGGAATGACGCGCACCGCCGTAACTCGCCGGCGTCGACGGCGGCACCGTCGGTGTCGATCGACGCCTTCTTCTCCAGGTCCCTTGATTTGGGCGTACAAGGGCAGCGGAAACCCAGGCGGAGGCCGCTCGTACCAGGGCCTCGACGCCTCATGCCGAGCACCCTCATCTCGGCGGCAGGGGACTGGCCGCTTCTTCGGCGGAAGCGTGTCGGGACCCTCTTGGGGGGCCTTTCCCTTCTCTTCTGCAGAAAACTGGCGGATCGGCGCCATTGGCGTAAGGTGGAGCAAGGGCGAGGAAGAAGAAGAAAGGGAGTTGTCACATCCCTGGTCCTGTTATGCACTAGGCTAGACCCTCATGTGAGCATCATGTTTTAATTCAAATGAAATTTGAATTGAGGGATTTTCAAAGCCTCAGAAACCTTCTAAAAATGATCAACATTAAAATCTTCTCAAAGAAGTCCAAGAAAATGTTCCTCTTAGTCTCTGAAAATATTGCAAAGAGGTAAAACTCAAAACAATATTTTTGGTATCTCAGAGTTAATTATTTTGGGCCTTTGAATTAAATAAATAACTATTTGCATTGGATATATATTTGATATATAAATAATATATGTCCAATACTACTGGAACATTTTATGTGGTTTGGTATATTTTAGTTCTAGCCACATAACTATTTTCAGGATTTTATAAAATGGTTTAGTATTTTACTAAACTAAAACAACACAGAACAAAATACAAAAAAGAACAGAAATAGGAAAAAAGAGAGAGAACCCACCTGGACTTACCTAGCGCCCACTTACCTGGCCCAGCACGGCCCAGCCCATCTCCACTTCCCCCCTGTCGCCTTCCTCCTCGCACCAGTAAGCACAGGCGCGTGGCCGACGCACGCCGGCGCACGCCCCGGCCACCTCCTGCTTGCTGCTCCACCTCGACACCCCGGACGCCTCCATGCGTGCCACGCCACTCCTCTGGAACTCTCTCACTCTCTCCGAACTCTTCCCCTTCCTCTGCTTCCTCTCCCTCCCGCGACCGAACGGAGCCGCCGCCACCGACGAGCTCCCTCGCGGCCACCGCCACCCCTAGCCTCGCCGATGCGCTCAAAGGCTCCGCCTCGACCCCCTCTTCCTCCCCACCGATCCACGGACCTCCGGAAGCCCTGCAGCGTCGCCCTCAAGCTCGTCCCCAACCTTCGGCCGCCGGCGAACTTTCGAGGATTCGCGAGCTCCAGCCCCTCTCCGGCCTCGCCGTTGCCTCCACCGGATCCGCTGTGAGCTCTTCTTCCATTCCCCCTCCTCCTCGCGCTCGTTCCCGCACTCTAGCCGCCCTTTTCACCGGAGCCGATTGCTCCTTGCCGCCTGCCATGGCGTGGCCGTGGCCACAGCCACCGCAGCTCACTCCCGAGCCCACCGTCGTGCTCACCGCAACCTCAGGAGGCCGCAGCGCCCTTCCGTTTCCCCTCTTGTGCACCGTAGCGCCGTTTCCGCCAACGCCCGAGGTCCGGCAGCCGCTGAGCTCGACGCCCGCGAGGATTACGGCCGCCCTAGCTTCTCCCGTTTGCCCTGTTAGATGCGCGCGAGCCTGGGCATTCCGTAGATGCCCTCCGCCGGCCATTTGGTCGCCGGAGGAGGAAACCCGCACCCTCCGCCGTCTCTTGCTCCGCCGGCGACGAACAGTGGGTCAACTCCGGCGAGTTGGCCCGGGTTTGACCCTAGTTTGACTTCCCCAGAGCCACTGACATGCGGGCCCTGCCCGGCTAATTAAGTTAGGTTAGTATTAACTAAGTTAGATTAGTTTAGTTAGACACTGACACTCGGGACCCACCGGTCAGTTTGACCTGGGCCGCACGTTGACCTGCTGACATCACTATGAGGTCATGCTGACGCAATAAACCCCTTTTCCGGATTTAAATAAATCTTAAATGATTTAATAATTTCATAAAATGGTATAAACTTCTAAAATTCATAGAAATTCAACCGTAACTCCAAATTAAATAAATTATATAGGAAAAATTATCAGAAAAATTCAAGGAATCCATCTGTACCATTTTCATGCATGTTAGAACAACTTATAGATGTTGTTTAGCACAAATCAATTAAATGGCATTTGAATAATCACATATGGAGTTTGAATTTGAATCTTGTATTCAAACCAACTTCATTTAATCTGTTGCTAGTTGCATTAGCTCAAAACACATTCATATTGCCATGTCATGAGCATGCATCATATTGTGCATTGCATTGATTGTATTTCTTCTTTGTTGCCGGTATCTGTTCCCTCCCGGTAGACGATGTTCCGACGTTGTGACCGTTGACACTGATGAAGACTCAATGTTATCTTCAGAAGTGCCAGGCAAGCAAAACCCCCTTGTTCATTCCGATAAAATCCCACTCTCTCGCTCCTGCTCTCTTTTACTGCATTAGGACAACAACGACATATTTGTTACTTGCTGCGGTAGCGGAACCCCTTTATCCTTTGCATGACCTGTCATTGCCACAGTAAATAGATGAAACCCACTAGCATGAGTAGGAGTTGTTTGAGCCCTGTTGTGCCTACTCATTCATGCTTGTTTGTCATGCCTGCTACTGCTTAGAGTTGAGTCAGGTCTGATTCATCGGGGAGGAATCAGAGGTGTGTGAACATGTCCTACTGTGTTGAGCTAAGTGTGTGAACACGATTTGGTAAAGGTAGCGGTGAGAGGCCATGTAGGAGTACATGGTGGGTTGTCTCATTGAAGCCGTCCTCAGGAACTGAGTTCTGTGTTTGTGATCCATGATTCAGCTACTACCACGCATTGGGCCCGAAACCAATGGACCCTCTCGACTTCTTAATCACCCTTGTCCTCTGTCCAGGAGTTGCAAGTAGTTTCTGGTGTTTGTAGTATGCTGGAGGCCGTGCGCAGCGCTGACCGTAGGGGTGGGCTGTGATGCAGTAGGCACGTGGCACGGTGTACCGGGCGCCCGTTTGGTGTCTCGGGAACCCTGTTCACATCGTTTGGGGCTGTGAGTGAAACTCCGGCCGGATCTCCTCATGGATGGAACCCGAATAGGCGATAAACCTGGACTAGAGACTTGAGTGTTTAGGCAGGCCGTGGCCGACACCCACGTTGGGCTTCCGCTTGAAGGTTGCCGAGTACATGTCGTGTAAACGGCGGTAAGTGGTGAGAGCGTGTGTGAAGAAGTACACCCCTGCAGGGTTAACATCATCTATTCAAATAGCCGTGTCCGCGGAAAAGGACTTCTGGGTTGCTTATATCAGTTCATAGACAAGTGAAAGTGGATACTCTAAAATACGCAAGATAAGCGTGAGTGCTATGGACGGCGTTCTCGTAGGGAGACGAGAGCGGATCCATAGTGGTGTATTGATATGGTGAATATGCGGACTCGTGTGCGCCACCTCAAAAGAGTTACTTGCAGTCGTAGTTCAGGATAGCCACCGAGTCAAAGCTGGCTTGCTGTAGTTAAACCCCACCATCCCCTTTGTTGATAATGATGCATATGTAGTTAGTTCTGATGTAAGTCTTGCTGGGTACATTTGTACTCACGTTTGCCTATTTTATGTTTTGCAGAGAGACTTCGGTCTCACTAGTAGTTCCACGTGGACTTCGACGTTTAGCTTGTTACCTCAGCTACGATCTTGTGCCCTCGGCAGGATCTGGTAGATAGTCAGGCTTCTCAGCCTTTTTCATTTATAGATGTCTGTACTCAGACATGATAGCTTCCGCATGTGCTTTGACTTGTATGCTCTGATTGTTGGGTCATGAGACCCATGTTTGTAATATCTCGCTCCTCGGAGCCTATTGAATAAATTACTTGAGTCGTAGAGTCATGTTGTGATGCCATGTTGTATTTGCACATATCGAGCATATTGTGTGTATGTTATTGAAATGCTTGGTATGTGTGGGATCTGACCATCTAGTTGTTTATCTTTAGTAGCCTCTCTTACCGGGAAATGTCTCCTAGTGTTTCCACCGAGCCATGGTAGCTTCCTACTGCTCCGAAACACTTAGGCTGGCCGGCATGTGTCCTTCGTTCCTGTGTCTGTCCCTTCAGGGAAATGTCACGCGATGAATACCGGAGTCCTGTTAGCCCGCTACAGCCCGGTTCACCGAAGTCCTGCTAGCCCAGTGCTACAGCCTGGATTCACTCGCTGATGACCGACACGTTCGATGCTGGGTCATGGATGCCTGTCCCTGTAAGTTTGTGCCACTTTGGGTTTACGACTAGCCATGTTAGCCCGGGCTCCTTATCATATGGATGCTAGCGACACTGTCATATACGTGTGCCAAAAGGCGCAAACGGTCCCGGGCAAAGGTAAGGCGACACCCGTGGGAATACCGTGCGTGAGGCCGCAAAGTGATATGAGGTGTTACATGCTAGATCGATGTGGCATTGAGTCGGGGTCCTAACAGCGTTGGTATCAGAGCTTGACTGCCTGTAGGATTACCAAGCCAAACTGGTCGAAGTTGAGTCTAGAAATTCTTTAGTTATATAAGGGAATTGATTGTGGGATGGAACGTAAGGCTCTTTTTACTCCTTATACCTCATGGCCTTCTGATCTGAGTCATCATCTTCTCTTCTACGGGGATTAAGAACTAGGCTATCTCTTCTTTCCATCAGGATCACGTGTTACTAATCCGTAGACTTTTAAGATTGTTGGATTAAGCCTCAGTTCAGTTTCTACTTCTGTATGTTAACTGTTGATCTCGAAAACCTTGGTATTGTGCTTCTGAGTGGCTATGCCACCATTTTTGTAGCATGTCTCCAATCTTTTGAGCATTTATAGTCGTTATGCTGTCCAAGTCATCCCAGGTTTCTAAACAATCTGATGCATTTGCAAATCCGTTCCTCCCGTTCCCGATGTCCTTTTGGTCAGAGTAATCACACAAATCAGTGAGTTGAGGTACCTTATTGCCTTGACATATATGTTGGAATAATTATTATGACCCTAGGTGTTTTAGGGAGTCACTTAGTAATCTAGCAACGTTTTGTGTTCCTAGTGTGATGATTCTGGCCTTTATTCTCGAAAGCATTCCGTGATGCTACTTAGTAGTAGGTATTCTATTCCTGGGTTCTTGAACCCGAGATTCACTCTACCTACTTCATGTTGATAGTAATTGCTAGTGCCTTTAGGATATTAGTAACCTTTGCGATAGTCCTTGAAGTCCGTGGTATCTTCTTCTTCCAAATACCATGAACTACTTATGACAGAAGTTCCTCGTTGAACTGAAATATCACAACAGGATTATTCTTGATGAGTTCTCCATTATATATTGTGGCTCTGCCAGTTCTACCTTTCTGCATGGGTTATCCGGAAGAAATATGTTGAACTTCGTTCGACATGCTAATCCATGCATCCACAACTCAGAAAATCATATGTTCTTTGAGTTGTCCCATCTTAGTTGTTTCCGACCCTCGCCTATCAATTGATAGTCAAGAGTATGCGTGCATTCGTTCGTCTATGCCTATTACCCTTGTGGTCCGCCAAGCCATTCTATTTTAGAATGAATAGGAGAAACAAACTCCAGAATCTCATCCATATCTAGGATTGGGTCAAAGCAATTGTATTCCGCAGATCAAAATGCCAATCCAGCTTCTGGTCTGTTCTACCTTGAAGTATTACCATCTTTATATCAGGAATATCATGGGAATTGCACACCATCTTATGAATTCTTGACGCAGTAATACTTCTGATCATCATTGATAATTTCTCGGTTTCCGTGTTATTGTAACCGGAATGCCGACAAATGAATCGTGATGTGTGAATTCAATACTCCTAGCAACCTTGTTGCTTGGTAGTTAATGGACAATAATTTCATTCTTAGCGTGTTGGTTTTTGAATCATCATTCTAAGATTGATCGTGCTGCCTAGTCCTTATTTCCGGTGCACCTTTTCGATCAATGAGTTAGGATTGAGTCAGTCCCTCGCTCTTGTGATCATATCGTCTTGCCTCAAAAGAGAGATTGTTCTCGAGCTTAGTAACATACCGGTGGTTCGTGATTTTCCGAATATCTTCTCGGAAGTATTACCAGGTTGTCCCTTGACTGTTATGTTGAGCTCGTGATCAAGTTGGTTTCTTGTGAACCACCTTCTCTCCAAGAATCGGTGTTAGATATCCCTGAGCTAGTTGGTTAAGCTAGACAACAACTTGGAGAGTTGGAAGATAAAACCTTGCCTGACTTAGTTCGTTCCCAAGGGATATTCTTGTGTAGTGTGTGTTGAAGAAAGATGATGTCTTCATTGATTGATCCTCGCGATCAATTGCTGGACTTATCGTCCTAACCAAAACTTTGATTTGAGTATGGGCTATCCTCAAATCAAGTCAGAACCAACGATGTTCGTAATGTTGTCTTACTCGTGGATTTTCCTCGAGCATACACCATTACATCTTTTGGTCTGATCAATGCTATCACTGTGTTCACTTAACTATGGAATTCCTTCTATATGGAAACCTGGACGAATTGTTGTTGAGCCCATCGACAACATCCTTGTCTTCTCCATAATTTTGCTGAACATTAAGCTAGTGTTGGAAACTTTTGAAAGCATTTTCTTCATGCTAGCTCATGAAGTACTTGTTTGATGAAAGGAGTGACTTCCTCTTATACACGTGCATTTGGTGAAAGTTGCCGCCGTGAATTTGAGAAAGTTAGTTTTGATTCCTCTGGAATCATCCCAATCAGTCATGCATACGTGCGAAGTATTCTGTGGTTCGGAGACTTGCAACCTCCATTCTATATGTGTTCCGTAGCACCCCAAGCCACTGACTGATTTGTTCAGGAAAAGGAGTTAAGTGTTAATCCATGGTAATGCACAGGACTCTGATATCCCCGATGATGGTTCCCCACCTGAACTCGGTAGTGTTTAATTATAAGACTACTACATGGCCATGCTTGTCTGGGACAACGTGTTCACATGTTTGTAGCAGAACCAGCTCATGTTTTGGAGCTTACTATCGTAGTTCATTCCCCGAGAATCTCGCAACGTCATCTCATCGATTTGTGTTGCAAACTTTCGTTTTTCTTCCTAGACTCGATGAGTCTGGAATATCCTGACACCAACCAGATCTGAATCTCAGGCAGATATGATGGTTTGGAACATTTCCCAAGAACTATAATATCGGTCCCTCGAAAACCGGTAAAGTGGATGTCATGGCCAACACACCCCGCCGGGAGACCTAATATTGTAGTATCTTGATTGGAGAAGTTGGCCACCTCCCCATAAGGATTTCATAGGATTTACCTCCGTAACTGTTCCTTATGGATTCTATTGCTCCCGAAGTCCGACCTTTTTACTTGATGTTCTAGATATCAAACCATATCTATGAATGGGTTACACCAGCACATCAAGGAGAACATTAGAAGCAGAGTGCTAAATGTCTCTCGGTCGATCATCCAGATTTTGGTTCCTTGGCCTCGCTAAGGTGAAATCTGAGAAAGTGTTATCCTCCTTTGCATCTGCATCGTCCATCGCTATTCATCATAGTAGTATGTTGTGTTGTCAGCACCCTTGACACGGATGTTGATAAAACCTTGATGATTGTGGAAATGCTCAAGTTCTTGAGAGCACGCACAAGCGCTACGTGTTATCATCGGCACTAACCGGGATTCCTCTCAGTTTCCTCGGCAACGCTATGACCTTTTCAAACAGTGAATTCACTCTCTATTGTTGGGTTCTTCCCTAGTTACCAGAATCATTCCCAGCATTTGCATTCTGTTCCCAGCTTGCACCGCCATGTGCCATTCTACCATGGGTCTCTTCCATTTCCGATGATAAGCAAATTAATCTATTACGTTGTCTTCAACAAGGTAATCCACATCATCCAAGTCCGAGTATGCCACTCTACCGACCCCCTCCAAACGATCGGTCGAGAATTGCCTTAAGCTGGTATAAAGAGTTTCAATGATCTTTGAATCAAAGGTAATTCTTTTTGCCACTTAAGGGGATATATCTACGAGTCACCATCCCTAAGATGCCTCGTTGTGATATCATGGCAACTCAACTCCTCGCTACGTGACAATCGTTTACCACCTTGTTAAGTGTGGGATTGTTGGCTACCTAGTGAAACCTCGTCATCTGTTCCACTCCATCTCTCTAGAGGTGTGCTTCGTCTCTCAGCTCGAGAGACGTTGCTATGTCACATTCCGAGAGTTAATCCTGAGTTGTTCGACCTTCGAGAAGATCGATCCTTCTAGAGTTTTCCTTTCCTCTTCTTGTCATGATTAGCTGGAGTTCTTAGAGCAAGACGACAAGACAAAGATGGTGTTCAAATCAACGTTCATTTGAAGTGCACCCTGGATCATGAAGATTATACTAGTTTGCGTTTGCCCTTCGTCTTACTCTATGCTTGAATCTCGGGACGAGATTTTGTTTAGTGGGGGTGAGTTGTCACATCCCTGGTCCTGTTATGCACTAGGCTAGACCCTCATGTGAGCATCATGTTTTAATTCAAATGAAATTTGAATTGAGGGATTTTCAAAGCCTCAGAAACCTTCTAAAAATGATCAACATTAAAATCTTCTCAAAGAAGTCCAAGAAAATGTTCCTCTTAGTCTCTGAAAATATTGCAAAGAGGTAAAACTCAAAACAATATTTTTGGTATCTCAGAGTTAATTATTTTGGGCCTTTGAATTAAATAAATAACTATTTGCATTGGATATAAATTTGATATATAAATAATATATGTCCAATACTACTGGAACATTTTATGTGGTTTGGTATATTTTAGTTCTAGCCACATAACTATTTTCAGGATTTTATAAAATGGTTTAGTATTTTACTAAACTAAAACAACACAGAACAAAATACAAAAAAGAACAGAAATAGGAAAAGAGAGAGAGAACCCACCTGGACTTACCTGGCGCCCACTTACCTAGCCCAGCACGGCCCAGCCCATCTCCACTTCCCCCCTGTCGCCTTCCTCCTCGCGCCAGTAGGCACAGGCGCGTGGCCGACGCACGCCGGCGCACGCCCCGGCCACCTCCTGCTTGCCGCTCCACCTCGACACCCCGGACGCCTCCATGCGTGCCACGCCACTCCTCTGGAACTCTCTCACTCTCTCCCGAACTCTTCCCCTTCCTCTGCTTCCTCTCCCTCCCGCGACCGAACGGAGCCGCCGCCACCGACGAGCTCCCTCGCGGCCACCGCTACCCCCTAGCCTCGCCGATGCGCTCAAAGGCTCCGCCTCGACCCCCTCTTCCTCCCCACCGATCCACGGCCCTCCGGAAGCCCTGCAGCGTCGCCCTCAAGCTCGTCCCCAACCTTCGGCCGCCGGCGAACTTTCGAGGATTCGCGAGCTCCAGCCCCTCTCCGGCCTCGCCGTTGCCTCCACCGGATCTGCCGTGAGCTCTTCTTCCATTCCCCCTCCTCCTCACGCTCGTTCCCGCACTCTATCCACCCTTTTCACCGGAGCCGATTGCTCCTCGCCGCCGGCCATGGCGTGGCCGTGGCCACAGCCACCGCAGCTCGCTCCCGAGCCCACCGTCGTGCTCACCGCAACCTCAGGAGGCCGCAGCGCCCTTCCGTTTCCCCTCTTGTGCACCGTAGCGCCGTTTCCGCCAACGCCCGAGGTCCGGCAGCCGCTGAGCTCGACGCCGGCGAGGATTACGGCCGCCCTAGCTTCTCCCGTTTGCCCTGTTAGATGCGCGCGAGCCTGGGCATTCCGTAGATGCCCTCCGCCGGCCATTTGGTCGCCGGAGGAGGAAACCCGCAGCCTCCGCCGTCTCTGGCTCCGCCGACGACGAACAGTGCGTCAACTCCGGCGAGTTGGCCCGGGTTTGACCCTAGTTTGACTTCCCCAGAGCCACTGACATGCGGGCCCCGCCCAGCTAATTAAGTTAGGTTAGTATTAACTAAGTTAGATTAGTTTAGTTAGACACTGACACTCGGGACCCACCGGTCAGTTTGACCTGGGCCGCACGTTGACCTGCTGACGTCACTATGAGGTCATGCTGACGCAATAAACCCCTTTTCCGGATTTAAATAAATCTTAAATGATTTAATAATTTCAGAAAATGGTATAAACTTCTAAAATTCATAGAAATTAAACCGTAACTCCAAATTAAATAAATTATATATGAAAAATTATCAGAAAAATTCAAGGAATCCATCTGTACCATTTTCATGCATGTTAGAACAACTTATAGCTACTGTTTAGCACAAATCAATTAAATGGCATTTGAATAATCACATATGGAGTTTGAATTTGAATCTTGTATTCAAACCAACTTCATTTAATCTGTTGCTAGTTGCATTAGCTCAAAACACATTCATATTGCCATGTCATGAGCATGCATCATATTGTGCATTGCATTGATTGTATTTCTTCTTTGTTGCCGGTATCTGTTCCCTCCCGGTAGACGATGTTCCGACGTTGTGACCGTTGACACTGATGAAGACTCAATGTTATCTTCAGAAGTGCCAGGCAAGCAAAACCCCCTTGTTCATTCCGATAAAATCCCACTCTCTCGCTCCTGCTCTCTTTTACTGCATTAGGACAACAACGACATATTTGTTACTTGCTGCGGTAGCTGAACCCCTTTATCCTTTGCATGACCTGTCATTGCCACAGTAAATAGATGAAACCCACTAGCATGAGTAGGAGTTGTTTGAGCCCTGTTGTGCCTACTCATTCATGCTTGTTTGTCATGCCTGCTACTGCTTAGAGTTGAGTCAGGTCTGATTCATCGGGGAGGAATCAGAGGTGTGTGAACATGTCCTACTGTGTGTGAGCTAAGTGTGTGAACACGATTTGGTAAAGGTAGCGGTGAGAGGCCATGTAGGAGTACATGGTGGGTTGTCTCATTGAAGCCGTCCTCAGGAACTGAGTTCTGTGTTTGTGATCCATGATTCAGCTACTACCACGCATTGGGCCCGAAACCAATGGACCCTCTCGGCTTCTTAATCACCCTTGTCCTCTGTCCAGGAGTTGCAAGTAGTTTCTGGTGTTTGTAGTATGCTGGAGGCCGTGCGCAGTGCTGACCGTAGGGGTGGGCTGTGATGCGGTAGGCACGTGGCACGGTGTACCGGGCGCCCGTTTGGTGTCTCGGGAACCCTGTTCACATCGTTTGGGGCTGTGAGCGAAACTCCAGCTGGATCTCCTCATGGATGGAACCCGAATAGGTGATAAACCTGGACTAGAGACTTGAGTGTTTAGGCAGGCCGTGGCCGACACCCACGTTGGGCTTCCGCTTGAAGGTTGCCGAGTACATGTAGTGTAAACGGCGGTAAGTGGTGAGAGCATGTGTGAAGAAGTACACCCCTGCAGGGTTAACATCATCTATTCGAATAGCCGTGTCCGCGGAAAAGGACTTCTGGGTTGCTTATATCAGTTCATAGACAAGTGAAAGTGGATACTCTAAAATACGCAAGATAAGCGTGAGTGCTATGGATGGCGTTCTCGTAGGGAGACGAGAGCGGATCCATAGTGGTGTATTGATATGGTGAATATGTGGACTCGTGTGCGCCACCTCAAAAGAGTTACTTGCAGTCGTAGTTCAGGATAGCCACCGAGTCAAAGATGGCTTGCTGCAGTTAAACCCCACCATCCTCTTTGTTGATAATGATGCATATGTAGTTAGTTCTGATGTAAGTCTTGCTGGGTACATTTGTACTCACGTTTGCCTATTTTATGTTTTGCAGAGAGACTTCGGTCTCACTAGTAGTTCCACGTGGACTTCGACGTTTAGCTTGTTACCTCAGCTATGATCTTGTGCCCTCGGCAGGATCTGGTAGATAGTTAGGCTTCTCAGCCTTTTTCATTTATAGATGTCTGTACTCAGACATGATAGCTTCCGCATGTGCTTTGACTTGTATGCTCTAATTGTTGGGTCATGAGACCCATGTTTGTAATATCTCGCTCCTCGGAGCCTATTGAATAAATTACTTGAGTCGTAGAGTCATGTTGTGATGCCATGTTGTATTTGCACATATCGAGCATATTGTGTGTATGTTATTGAAATGCTTGGTATGTGTGGGATCTGACCATCTAGTTGTTTATCTTTAGTAGCATCTCTTACCGGGAAATGTCTCCTAGTGTTTCCACCGAGCCATGGTAGCTTGCTACTGCTCCGAAACACTTAGGCTGGCCGGCATGTGTCCTTCTTCGTTCCTGTGTCTGTCCCTTCGGGGAAATGTCACACGATGAATACCGGAGTCCTGTTAGCCCGCTACAGCCCGGTTCACCGGAGTCCTGCTAGCCCAGTGCTACAGCCTGGATTCACTCGCTGATGACCGACACGTTCGATGCTGGGTCATGGATGCCTGTCCCTATAAGTTTGTGCCACTTTGGGTTTACGACTAGCCATGTCAGCCCGGGCTCCTTATCATATGGATGCTAGCGACACTGTCATATACGTGTGCCAAAAGGCGCAAACGGTCCCGGGCAAAGGTAAGGCGACACCCGTGGGAATACCGTGCGTGAGGCCGCAAAGTGATATGAGGTGTTACATGCTAGATCGATGTGGCATTGAGTCGGGGTCCTGACAGGAGTAGCAGGAGGAATGGACTGGAAGAGCTCGCGCCGTTTCGTACTTATAGCCGGAGGAGGCCAGCCGTCAGCCTCCACAATCGCAAGTAATCATGACCCATTTTTGCATGCAGGGACTTGTCAAGTCATGCGATTGCCGAGGCATCATGGGGAAGCGGAGACGCCCACGTCCAATCAATCGCCACGCGGCGCCCGAGGCTGTAGCCTATTGGGGCCCGTGGCGCTTCGCACTTGCCCCTTCGCTTCTCTGTTAATCCAAGTCCGGGCACGCCCGGGGGCTACTGTCGGCGTTCTGGGAACGAGGGTCCCCAGACTTTCCTGCCTGCGGCCTGTGGCGTGGCTCAAGCGGAGGCCCGGTTCAGCCCAGCTTCATCAGCTCAAGCTCAAGACCCTTGCGAGGGGCCAAGCCTCGCGGGGCGGACAACAGGAAGCTTCCTCAGGAGCAGCCTCATCAGGCGAGCTCGCGAGGAGGCAGAGAGATCAAGGCAGGGTACCTCGCGAGGTGCCCGTGATGCAAGCCATAAAGATCGAGACCAGGCGGGCGCCAGGCGGGCGTCGGCCTGCGCAGTGTCCTTGTTTCCCCTTGGGTGCAAAGGGGGCAAGCACAGGCCAGGGCATCAGGCAAAGGTTACCGTTTCGATGCAACAAGACCAAGACCAGCGGGACGGCAGGATGGAGGTCACCGTGGAGCCCAGGACGGCGTCACTGTCAGAGTCTTTGGCAGTCGAAGACCAACTTTAGTCAGGATAAGTGTACTAGATGTTGCCCTTCAAAATGGCCAATTGTTGGCGCCCTTCCCACTCATTATTTGGGGAGAGGCCCAGGGCCTCTCTCTATAAATGGAGCTAGCCACCACAAAGTAAAGGAGAGATTTTGGGTAGACTAGAGAGAGAGAGGAGACCGAACTCACCCAAGCAGTTCATCGCACCAGCTCAAGAACATGTCTCGTGAGGCTGTTCTTCCTCTGTACTGTTCATCAGCCCCTGAGGCAATCCACCACACCACACACTGGAGTAGGGTATTACACCACAATGGTGGCCTGAACCAGTATAAACCCCATGTCCCTTGTGTGTTCTTCTTTCTAGCCTAGATTCCTTGCGAGGCTTCGAGACGTGAGTTGGTAGGGGAAAGATCTTCGTGCGCACCCCAGAGTTCGAACCTCAAGGGTCTGCCGAAACCCGAAATCCGACAAGGTCTCCGCGAGGATGCCACCGCTCCACCTCATCAAACACTATTCAATAATCAGTGCGGTGTCAAGCTCTCAAGCGACTAGGTGGATCCTGTCGTGCACGTGGCAACTCGTTGGAGAAGAGATTACCTTTAATTAAACCCATCCCAGTGGTGTGTCATACGAATAAGAGGTAGTTAGGCAAGTGGTGGAGAAACCTTCTTGGGGCTACCTCTCCACATGACACCTTGCAGTGCATTTAATGCACTTTGTCCTAACTGCCAGAGTTAGGCATGATAACACTATTAGCTATCTAATCATACTATAATGAGTGTTTTGCCACTTTGGTCGCCCCTTAAACTATAGTAGGAGTCCCGAGGCAACCTAGCAAGGGATTCGATCTTTTGATCCTCTATCACTTGTATGCGCATAGCTGCTCTCCCCTAGGCATCCTTGCCGGGCTTGATCGCTGTGTGTCTTTGTGTTCCCATAGATCAAACCATCAAAGCAGGAGTAGGGTGTTATTCTACTCAGGGGCCCAAACCTGGGTAAAAGAGAGTTGTCCTCGCCGCGCTGCCCTGCTGCCTATGCTCTTTGTGCAATGCGATCATCCCCCGCCGAACCACAAAGGGGCCTCTAGGTACCATAGGTGGCCGTGTTCCTCTGCGATATCTTTGGCGCACCAGGTTGGGGGCTCTCAGTTGTGCGAATCTGAAGCAACAGCTAGCGCGTCGATCTTCATCGTCTTCTATGTCACTAATGGCTCCCAAGAAGAAGAGTAGTGCGGCAGCGCACCCTTCTATTTTGAAAGCCCCTTCGCCTGCGGCTGCGGGCTCCACGGGCACCACTGCCACGATAGGCAGATTAGGCACCGTGAGCGGTGCGACCACCGCGGGTGGTGTGGCCATTGCCCCCGCCACAGTTGGGACAGGGGCTAGGGCAGCTGGGGCTTCCCAGCTCCCTCAACCTTCTTGCGAGCATGCCCATGCTGGTGCAAGTGAATGGGACACCCATCTTCCACCTCCCCGCCGCACCACTGAGTGCAATCAACACAGTGGGGACGCCCACTCTGATGCAAGCCAAGATCTCCTGGCAACGCAGGCCAGCGGGCAACGTCAAGGCACAAGCTTTGTCCCACACAAGGCGAGCATGATAAGACCCCGAGTGGTGCCGTCGATCCACAGCGACCGCGCCCGCACGGCAAAGGCCCAGCTGATCAGGAGCTTGACCACCAAGTACAGCCCCAGCCATGCCAGACCGCCCTCGTGATTGGTCCGAGACGACATGAGCACAATGTCGCTCCTTTTGGCTCAACCAGGAGTGGAGCAGTGTCGGCGTTCTGGGAACGGGGCTACCCAGACTTGCCTGCCTGCGGCCTGCGGCGTGGCTCAAGGAGTGGCCCAGTACGGCCCATCTTCATCAACACCTGCTCAAGACCCTCGCGAGGGGCCAAGCCTCGCAGGGCGGACGACAGGGGGCTTCCTCGGGCACGGCCTCGTCAGGCTGGCTCGCGAGGAGGCGGAGAGATCAAGGTGGGGTACCTCGCGAGGTGCTCATGACACAAGCCATGACGACCAAGGCCAAGCGGGCGCCAGGGGGGCGCCGACCTGTGCAGAGTCCTTGTTTCCTCTTTGGTGCAAAGGGGGCAAGCGCAGGCGAGAGTATCAAGCAAAGGCAACCATTTCGGTGCAACAAGACCAAGACCAGTAGGACGGCAGAACGGATGTCATCATGGAGCCCAAGCCGGCGTCATCGTCAGGGTCTTTGGCAGGTGAGGACCAACTTTAGTCAGGATAAGTGTACCAGATGTTCCCCTTCAAAATGGCCAATTGTTGGCGCCCTTCCCGCTCAATATTTGGGGAGAGGCCCATGGACTCTACCTATAAATAGGACTAGCCACCCACAGGGTAGAGAGATGGGGTCCGAGACATTGGCATCCAGAGAGAGAGAAAGAAAGGCGACTGAACTCCCCTAGCAGTTCATCGCACCAGCCAAGAACAGACCCTCGCGAGGCTGTTCTTCCCTTGTACTGTTCCTCATCAGCCCCAGAGGCAATCCACCACACCACACACTGGAGTAGGGTATTACACCACAATGGTGGCCTGAACCAGTATAAATCTCGTGTCCTTTGTGTTGTTCTTTGCGTAGTTTTAGATCCTTGCGTGGCAACGAGACATGGGTAGGCAGGGGGTGTGATCTCCGCGTGCACCCCAGAGTTCGAACCTTGAGGGTCTGCCGGAACCCGAAATCCGACATTTGGCGCGCCAGGTAGGGGTGCGCCGGAATCCGCCTTCCGCCACCTCATGTTTCGCCGCCCGTCCCATCCATGTCAGACGCTCGTCGAGCCCGCGCCGAGCGCCGGGCCGCTCTCACCACTCACATCGCCCAGACGGCCCCCGTTGGCGGGCGTCCCCGCCGTTCCCTGTTGCCTGCCGTCAATGCCACCACCGGCCCGGCAGGGAACAAGCAGCAGGCGTCGTCCCTGCATCCTTCGGTGCAGCGAGAAGGCCGCACCGCCACCCCGTCGCTGACCCCAGCCGGCTCCTCGTCCCACACTCGTCGCGCCCCTGCGGACGCACACGCCGTGCTGCTCCTGGCATGGGAACTCCCGCACTACCGTCCCGTCAACGGCCTCTACGACGAATGGCTCGTCCGCATCACCGAGCTCGTCAGCACTGCTGGGGGCTCCCCTGCACCATCCCTCTCACTGCACCGCGCCCCGCCCTGCGTGGGTGACAAAGCTCCGGGGGCGCCTCAGCCGCCTCCCCCTCAGGAAGGCGCCTTGGCTCCAAGGCGCATGGCCCCTGGGAGGAACCCACTCAGTCCGGCACCAGCACAGCAAGAGAAGAGATGCCAAGAGATCCCTCGTCCCGAAGAAGCCGCCCGTGTGCTCCCCACACAGGCCCGACACGAACGCGCTCCAGCTCCAGCACATCAAGACCCCGCGCTGCACCTGGCAGCAGCGCACAGGGACTTCCAAGATCAAGCTCTCTGTCACCAAAGGGCTCCTGCGGCCACTACAGGCTGCCGTGCCTTCTCCGCCGAGCTGCGCAGCGTGGCCTGGCCGGGCAAGTTCAAGCCAGACCTGCCCCCGCGCTACGATGGCACGGCTGACCCTGCTGAGTTCCTCCAGCTCTATGAGCTGGGCATCGAAGCCGCCAATGGGGACGAGAAGGTCATGGAGAACTGGTTCCCCATGTCGCTCAAGGACGGTGCCCGCACCTGGCTCCTGGCATGATATCCTCCTAGGACGAGATGCGCACCCGATTCATCGCCAACTTCCAAGGCACCCGCGACCGGCCCCCGGCCATGAGCGACTTGCGCCGCATCAAGCAGCAGCCAGGAGAGACCCTGCAGAACTTCATCTAGCATTTCAACAGCGCTCGCCTTAAGATCCCTAAGGTGTCCGAGGAGGTCATCATCTCAGCCTTCTCCGACAGCGTGCGTGACGTCAAGATGAAGGAGGAGCTCGCGATCCATGAGGACCTGTGCACCTCCCTGGAGCTATTCAATCTGGCGACCAAGTGCGCTAGGGCTGAGGAAGGGCGCCTTTCCCTCCTCGAGCTGCCAGCTGCAGACCCAGAAGAGAAGAAGGCCAAAGCCAAGGACGTGAAGTGCGAGGGGGCTGCCGTGCTTGCAGCAGAGCCAGACACCAAGCGAGGCAGGGATCAGCCCGAGTCATCCAAGGGCAGCCGGTACTGCGTGTACCACGACCTCCACACCCACAACACCAACGAATGCTAAGAGCTCAGGGCCGTGCGAGATGAGCGCGCCGGCCGACGCCCCGAGCGTAGCGACCGGGGATATGGCCGAGGAGGAGGAAGAGGTGGAGGATGATGGGAAGACCGTGGCCCTCGCCAAGGGTGGTGTGACCGACCTCGCGAGGACCGCTGGCAGGACCAGCCTCGCGAGGGAGGTTGGAGGGACCCACCTCGCGCGGGGGGTTGGAGGGATCAGCCTCGCGAGAATCGCCCACAAGGCAATGCAGGCCTCCCCCCTCTGCCACCGCAGCCGAGGAGGAATGAAGACCATCATCAGGACGAGGGGGCTGGAGGCTTCCAGGAGCCGCGCGCAACCGCTTGCATCTCGGGTGGCGCTCAAGCCCCAGCCTCTCAGCGCATCTTCAAGCAGTTTGCTTGCGAAGTGAACGCAGTCCTCCCCAAGCTTGAGGCCACATGCCCTCTCAGGTGGTCAGTGTGCGCTATCATGTTCAGCTCAGCAGATCAGCTCAAGTGCGCAGCCACAGCCGAAGTCCTCCCGATGGTTTGTTCCCCAATCATCAGCAATGTGCAAGTTACCAGGACCCTCATCGACGGCGGGGCAGGGCTCAATGTCCTATCCGTCGAGACGTTCAACAATCTCCAAGTGCCATACAATCAGCTGCAGCCAACCAAGCCTTTCTCAGGAGTCACTGATGGTTCCACGGTTCCGATAGGGCAGGTCCGCCTTCCTGTCACTTTCGGGAAGCGCGACAACTACCGCACCGAGCTCATTGACTTCGATGTCGCTCACATCCGCCTGCCGTACAATGCCATCCTCGGGTACCCAGCCCTGGCCAAGTTCATGGCCGTGACCCATCATGGCTACAATGTCCTCAATATGCCAGGAAGCGGTGGAGTCATCACGGTGCCTTGTGAAGAGAGAGACGCTGTGTGTTCTCTGGAGCGTGCTTTCCAAGCCGCATCAATTGAAGACCCAGGTCACAGGAGCGGGAGGCTCCCAGAGGCCGCTCCTAAGAAGAAGAAGACATCACCTGGTCCGGCCCCTCAGGAGGCAGGCCCCTCAGGGTCCGCGCCTGTTCAGGGGGCACCTCCTTCTATCGCATAGGAAGGCGCGCCCAGCGCCCTCCTCGAGCAAGGCTCGGGGGCTCTCTTCTGGAGGGCCATCGACTTTGCTAGGATCACGAGGGAGGTGCTTGGGCACCACTTGGAGGCGTGTTTCAACGCACGTTTCCCTCAAGAAGGAGCAAGGCAAGGAGGGCCAAACCCTTGGGAGTTCGTCAGCGAGATCATTCAGGAGCTGCAGGAGTCAAGAGTCATGAGTGGCAGCCGCCGCTTACCCGCCCTAGCTCCCCATCCAGGCGAGGATGGTGGGCTGTGCGTCTGCATCGACATACCAGGACTCAACCGAGCCGCCTCTCTGGAGCGCCTCTGGCCCTCACGCGTGGGACGCTGCGAAGGTCCAGCCCACAGCTATGTTCGCATGCCTTACAGCCCGCCGAACGCGGCTGCTGTGCGTCAGCGCCTCATGAGGAGCATCTTGGAGGCTCAAGCGGTCAGGCATTCTGTAGTCTTGGCGGAGATGGAGATGGTCCGCGAGGAGCCGCCAGCGCCTCAGGAGTCTCCCGAGGCCCCTGGGCCTGGGGGCTCGTGAAGATCGGCTTCCGCAACGCATGTCGTCCGCTACTTCAGCATCCCTTCATCTTCAACATTATCAGGTGACATCCTTAGAGTTTCATTTTTAGCTGGGAGCGCCCCCCCAGGGCTGCATCAACCCCAGGCCATGTGGCTCTGTCCCTGCGACATGTATCCCTTTGGTTCATGCCTCCAATTTACTTTATTGGGGGCGCCCCTCGGGCTGCATTATCCCCAAGCCACCCGGGCCAGACCCAGTGGCATGTATTCCTCTCGTGTTTATTCAAGTCGTGCATTTGACCCATCATGATCGTTATTTGTTGCGTGTCCACATCATCCTTCTTCCTTCATGTCAGCCGCTTGCATGTTAAAGGGGGGGGGGGGTACATGAGCATCACGACTCAAGGCCTCTTACTGGCTCTCCAGCCCTCACCCTCTAGCCTTGTCCACGGCATGATGACCTGGCATACCAGCGACGGCTGAGCCCGCTCGAGGGCCGGGACCCGAGGACGTAGAGCGCCGGCATCTAATCAAATCTACAGGAACACATTACAAGAAAAGGCCCAGAGCCAGGCGCAACCCGCCTTGAGGTAGGGCCCCGTGAGTCCCGAGCTGGCTCACGGGTGCCCAGATACACCTCATCAGGCCGTACCGTGCCAGCCACATGTCAGGGTGGGGCTGTACACGCCCCGGGGGCTCCTCCCGGAGGGGAGCCCCCTCCCACGCACCAGTGGAAGCACCATGCTCCGCGCTGGCTGACGACACTGCCGAGGAGCGGCTATGCCCGTACACATACGGAAGCGCTATGCTCCGCGCTAGTGATAAAGAACTAAGGGTGGCCCCCGCCGCATCAACCTCAGGGAGCCCAGAGCTCAATGTCCGGCCCCACCGTAACGCCTCCCCTCGGGAGTGCCGCGCGAGGGGGCTGGGCACAGGGGCTACGCCTGGGTCACGCCCAGGCGCACGCCACCCAGCCAGGCCCCTCGGGCCTGGTTCGTCGCACACCTCTCCCCGAGCGGAGCCAAGGTACGAAGGCCGTTTGAACGTCAAGGGGGACTCCTAAGCATCGTGACTTAGGAGCCTAACTGGTCACGTAGCCCCTCAGCCCTTAGTTTCGAAAGGCTAATGGCGGTTGAGGTATGCGCGGGGCCGGGCTCTGCCGACATAGGATGGTAAACTCACCCATACATCTCACCTCCCTACTTGCTGTTCGTGCATCAAGGGGGACTCCTGAGCATCACGACTCAGGAGCCTAACTTGTCACATAGCCCCTCACTCCTTGGTCCCGTCCTGGTTTCTGGTCGGGGCTAACGGCGGCTGAGGTATGCGCGGGGCCGGGCTCTGCTGACGTAGAACAAAAGCAAGTAGGAAGGAAAAGCGCAAATCTCAAGGAATTCAAAAGCAAATATTACAGTCCATAAAGTGCTTTGACAATGCCAAACACAAGTTTAAACGCCTCCATGAGGCATGATGCATGTTGCAGGAGCTAAAAGCAGGACGGGAGCCGTGAAGGGGTCACTTTCTAGCGGTGCCATCGTTGGTGACGGAGCTGCGCTGGGCGACTTCGCCTCGTGGAGCCTCAGGATCGGCAGCGCCTCGCTTTGGCTTTGTGCTGAAGGCCCGGAACATCGCCAGCAGAGCCTCCGAGCAACCCTTCACGTCCTCAGCAGCGACGGCGGCAAGCTCGCTGCTCATAGGCTCCAGCAGGCTGTCGAGGTCAACACTTGGGTCGCGGAGGTAGACATGGGTGAAGACGTGCGTCAGCGCTGCAGAAGAAAGGACACGCGCCTCAGCCTCAGCCGTGGGCCAAGGCCAAGGGCGACATCTTCAAGGGCGCGGACCAGGAAGGGAAGCAGCTTGGCGGGGCCGTCCTCAGCACCGGCCAGCGGGCTTTCTAGGCTGCTGTCATAAAGCAACTTCAGCAAGGTGCGAGCCTTCACCTCTAGCTTCGCGAAGGCCACGCGGTCCTCGGCTAGGACCCGCGCCTTGCCGTCCAGCTCGATCCTCTTTGCCTCCAACGCCTGCTCCAGCGCACCCAAGCGGCCATGTCGTTCCTCAAGTTTGGCATCCCGGTCCTTGGCGGCAGCCTCGCGAGCCTTCATGTCTTCCTCCTTCTCCTGGCGGACACGGGCCTCCTTGGCAAGCTGGTCGTGCAGGCCTTGCAGCTCACTCTCCAGCGCCTCGTAGTGACCTTGGACATTTGCTACCTCACCCAAGGCGGCGTCGCAAGCAGCCTTCGCCTCAAGGATGGCCTGCTTCTCCTTGTCGCAAGCCGTCGCGGCCTGAGCTAGCGCCGCTCGGAAGGAAGCATCAGAGCGGACCCAGCCAGAGGCCAGCTCCAGGCGCCCGGCCACCAAGCGAGGGTCGGCGCCCAGAAGATCTTGCCACAGCCGGTCCAGCTCAGCAGCAGCACGATCCAGGACAGTAGAAGGAGTCGGAGAGATGGCAGTAGGCGGAGTAGGGGGAGAAGATGGCAGCGTAATCACAACACCATGAGTCGGGACCTTCTGCGCCCCGACGACTGCGGCAGTAGTGTCAGGCAAGGACACCTCGTGATTCGCTTGGGCCGTGGGGGCTGAGCTCGCCCCAACTAGCCCCGCCAGGCCTCGTGAGGATGACCGGGTAGGAGAGGCCCGCGTCTTGCCGCCCCCTTGCCCCGCAGATGGAGGTGCTGCCCCGGACGAAGCCTCAGGAGCCCCCTTCAGCTTTTTCACCGCAGGCACCGACCTAGCCAGGGAATATGAACGTCAAGCCTCAACAACAAAGCAAGAAGCAAAGCGGGAATCAAGCACTTACTGGTCATCGCTCGCGGGCTCAAGCAACCTCCAGCCGAACTTGAAGCCCGAGAGCCGGCTGCTGGGATCAACCTCAAGAGGCTCGGGAGCAGGAGGCACGTCTGCAGATCGCGTCGGAGCCGGAGTAGACCCGCGGGGAACCAGCCCCATCCTGTCCTTCTTCAGGATCAGGGGCGAGCTCTCACCACCTTGATCGTCATCGTCCTCGTCATCATCCGGCATGAGGCGAAGAGCGCGGGACCTACACCGAGGGAGGGGTTCCCTCGACTCCCCGTCGGTCGCCTCAGAATCGGGCTCCTCTTCCTGCTCCTCTTCCTCCTCCTCTCTGCTGGAGTCGCCGGAGGACACATTCACTGTCGCCAGGGCCGCCAGGTCCTCGGGAACCTCCGCGGGCATAGGCCCATCCCCGTCGAAAGCAGGCATGTAGTATACCACCTGCTCCCAATCCTCCCGAAGGAACAGGGGCACAGGAGCACCCTCCAGTCTCGCCACGTCACCCCCAACCAAGGATTGGAGGACCATGACCAGATCTTCGTTGGCCAGGATTTCGGGGTTCGGGCGAAGGGCGGCATCGGCCCCCCCGAGCCTCCATAGCAGGATCGAATATTCCCGAAGCGAAGCCACCCGGTGCTCCAGGAACTCCCTCAGGAGCGACGCCCCGGTCAGCTTCGCCGTCGCCATGTTGCCCGGCCACAGGTCCGCGTCCATCCTCTCCAGCACTGGCTTCGTGCGGGGATCAACGAGCTCCGCTGGGGACCAAGCGTCAACAGACTTGGGTTGCTCCGTGGGCAGAATCGGCCGGGGATGGATGCGCCCAGCATCCACCATGACCCACTTTCTCCTGAAGCCTTCAATCCTCTTCCCGGGCTTCGAGATGGCGTTGGAGATGCCATACGCGACAAAGCTCACGCACACGGTGATGGGGCCGCGAGAGACCCGGAGGTAAATGTAATGGCGCAGTAGGGCCACCGAAGGCCTTACCCCGACATGAGCCTCGCAGTAGTAGGCAAAGACCGCCAGGAGAAGAACAGAGTTGGGATGGAGATGCAGAGCTAACAGGTTGTAATGGTGGAGAACAGAGAGGAAGAACTTGGAAAAAGGAGGCACCAAACCGGCGGCGATGGTGCTCACGAAGAGCGGGTAGAAGGTGCTTCCTTCATCATCAGGAAGGGCGGATCCAACCTTAAGCATGGCCGCCCCGTTGTTGCCTTGCGCTGCCATCATCTGGCGCGTCAGGCCCAGGTTTTTCCCTGACACATTCGGAGGATCCACAGCGGGCGAGTACCATGCTCCGGCTGGGGTCTGGCGAGGCTCCATGCCTTGCTAGGATGCAGAGTTGGAGTAGATCTGGGGATTTTGGAAGCAAGAAGGATAGGAGCGAGAAAGGGGATCTGGGCAATGACTGGAGAAGGTAAAGAAGGTAGGCCTAGATGGGTATCGCTCTTTTGTCAGTTCGTGCAGTTGCCGAGGCGTCGTGGGGGAGCCGGGACGCCCACGTCCAATCAACCGCCACGCGGCGCCCAAGGCCGCAGGCTATTGGGGCCCACGACACTTCGCACTTGCCCCTTCGCTTCTCTGCTAAGCCAAGTCCAGGCGCGCCTTGGGCCCGGGGGCTACTGTCGGTGTTCTGGGAACGGGGGTACCCAGACTTGCCTGCCTGCGGCCAGCGGCGTGGCTCAAGGAGTGGCCCAGTACGGCCCATCTTCATCAACACCTGCTCAAGACCCTCGCGAGGGGCCAAGCCTCGCGGGGCGGACGACAGGGGGCTTCCTCGGGCACGGAGTCGTCAGGATGGCTCGCGAGGAGGCGGAGAGATCAAGGCGGGGTACCTCGCGAGGTGCTCATGACGCAAGCCATGACGACCAAGGCCAAGCGGGCGCCAGGCGGGCGCCTGCCTGCACAGAGTCCTTGTTTCCTCTTTGGTGCAAAGGGGGAAAGCGCATGCGAGAGTATCAAGCAAAGGCAACCATTTCGGTGCAACAAGACCAGGACCAGCAGGACGGCAGAACGGAGGTCATCGTGGAGCCCAAGCCGGCGTCATCGTCAGGGTCTTTGGCAGGCGAGGACCAACTTTAGTCAGGATAAGTGTACCAGATGTTCCCCTTCAAAATGGCCAATTTTTGGCGCCCTTCCCGCTCAATATTTGGGGAGAGTCCCATGGCCTCTGCCTATAAATAGGACTAGCCACCCACAGGGTAGAGAGATGGTATCCGAGACATTGGCATCTAGAGAGAGAGAAAGAGAGGCGACTGAACTCCCCTAGCAGTTCATCGCACCAGCCAAGAACAGACCCTCGCGAGGCTGTTCTTCCCTTGTACTGTTCCTCATCAGCCCCAGAGGCAATCCACCACACCACACGCTGGAGTAGGGTATTACACCACAATGGTGGCCTGAACCAGTATAAATCTTGTGTCCTTTGTGTTGTTCTTCGCGTAGTTTTAGATCCTTGCGTGGCGACGAGACATGGGTAGGCAGGGTGTGTGATCTCCGCGTGCACCCCAGAGTTCGAACCTTGAGGGTCTGCCGGAAACCGAAATCCGACAAGCGGCGTCGCGCTCTGCTTCTCACGCTATGCCAGGGACAGTGGCAGAAGCAACAACGATGGCTCAATTGTTGCCCAACTTTCCTCCAATGGAGGACAAGATGGACAAGTGGAGAGCCATCATCCAAAGCCTCATCGTGTTTGCTGAAGCGAGAAAATCGCAACATGTGGAGCCTTCACGACACTTGCAGATGATGCTGGCAGCCCACACTCGTGACCTAGTCGAGAGGACTACGCCCACGGTGCAGTCCCCTCCACGACAATCTTCTCTAGGCAGCCACGGCGGGTTCGCCAAGCCCATCATGTCGATGAGCCCGACGAAACGTCAATTGCTTTGTCTGACCCATCGACCCAACGAGATCAGCGTTGTGTGTTGAAGTAGGACAGGAAGAAGGAAGATGCCCGTGTCACCATCGAGCGGCGCCGCGCGGCACGCGCCAATCAGACATGCACAATGGCTCAGGTGTTGACGAACCCACGCTCAGTGTCAGGGGATACTTTCCCTACGAATAAGGTTGCCCCACCTTCACTCGCGAGCCGCGACAAGTCCGTTGGCCATCCTCTCGTACCTTCAAGCCCGACTTGCCAGAATAATATGCTAGAAAACTGAACCCGATAGAGTTCTTGGGCATTTATATAGTCGTCATTCAAGCTGCCGGGGGAAGGGATGAGAAGGTGCTCGCCAACTAATTTCTGTTGCCACTCAAGCCCAATGTGAGGTCTTAGCTAATGCACTTGCCTGAGGATTCCATTTCCTCATGGGCAGACCTGTGGAATGAGTTCGTTGGCGCCTTCACGGGCGGCCATCAAGAGCCCAAACAACCCAGCGACCTGTAGGCCCTCCTACAGAAGGAAGGGGAGAGTCTGCGTAAGTATCTGCAAAGATTCAGTCGAGTACATCACAATATCCCAAAGATTCACCCGGTAGCAGTAATTGCCGTGTTCCACATGAATATGTGCAATCGAAGGATGCATGCTAAGATGAATGTTCGGCTACCAAAGACCCTTAACAAACTCTACACGTTGGTGGACAAGTGTGATCATGCTGAGGTGGGGAGGAGATTCCCAAGGGAGGAGGCTAGTGTCAAAGTCAATTCAGAGGATGAGGACGATGCCGCCACCCCACGGAAGAAAAACTAAAAGTGCAACAAGAAGCACAAAGGGAAAGCAGTGATGGCCGTTGAGAGCTTGTGCGATCCTACCACCGAAAATAAAGCAAAGACCAAGACACCTAGCAAGGAAGCTGCTGCATGCGCTGATTGCCAGACGGCTGCGGCAGCTGAGAAAACTGGCAAATCCGATGGGCCATACTACAAGATCCACCAAACCAAGGGCCACGATCTCCAAGAATGCAGACAAGTCGAGCAGCTTGTTGAAAAACAGAAGGGTGAATATGAGAAGCGTGATAAGGAGAAAGGCCAAGATGGCGTTGGCGGGAAAGGCCATGGTGGCCGTGGTGGTCTCTGCAACAAGATGAATCAGCAGAAGGAGAAGCCCACTAGAGGCTGTGAGAAAAAGTAAGTTGAAGGTGAAAGTGAAGAAGATGACGATGATAAGTCCAGTGAACAGGAATTTTAGAAGGCTACCGAGGCAATATGCATTGACGGGGGAGCATGTTTGCACTCCTCCCACTGCTAACTTAAGCAATGGGCTCGTGAGGTCAATGCGCCAGAGCCGATAGCAGGCGCTCGGGAACCCCTTAAATGGTTATGCACTCCCATCATCTATGATGTTGAGGACCATCCAGATTGCACAACTACGGCCGGATGCTTGCCGTTGTTGGTTTTGCTAAAAATACGCAACCTCAAGGTCACAGCGATGCTGGTTGACTATGGGGCAGGATTGAGCTTGATTTCCCCTGACATGATTAAGAAGCTCCAAATTCTTGATGAGGACCTCAAGAGGACTGGCACATTCCAAGGGATCAACCAAGGAAGAAGCCATCCCAAGGGAAAGATAATGCTGCCAGTAACATTTGGCTGTGAACTGAACTACTAGACTGAGAAAGTTGTGTTTCATGTTGTCAAGCTTCCCCTGCCATTCAACGGGATCCTTGGTCTTCCAGCTTTGGCCAAGTTCATGGAGGCAACTCATTACTCATATAAAACCTTCAAAATGCCGGGGCCAACGGGAGTCCTCTCCATCCCGTCAGATAAGACGGATGCAGTTATATTCATTGACAGGACGTACAGAGATGCGGTAGTAGCAGAGGCCATCGAGGCCCTAGCTCCTGCCAAGGAAGGAAAGAAGAGTAAGAAAACTAGCAAGGACACCGACAAGGTCCCCGGGAAGCGCACCTCTTCGAAGTGTGCTGCGACCGGTAGTGACTTGCCTTAGAGTTCAGCTAGCAAAAAATCCAAGGCTGCTCCATTTACGATGAAGAAGTTTCTAGCAAGGCATGATGGCACTGACAGTACCTTTACCATCTGTGCCAACCTTGATGACAAATAGAAAAGCAGGCTTGTTGCCTTCCTATGGGTGAATGTCGATGTGTCTGCATGGAAACCATCTGACATCCCCGGCGTTCCTAGGAAGGTAATCGAGCACCACCTTGATGTCTGTCCTCATGCTCATACCATCAAGCAAAAGGCTAGGAAGCAAGCCTTGGATTGGCAATAGTTTATGGCCGAAGAAATCAAGAAACTTGAAGTAGTGGGTTTGATCAGAGGAGTGTTGCACCCAACATGGTTAGCAAATCTAGTGGTGGTACGCAAGGCTAATGGGAAGTTGAGACTTTGTATTGACTTCACTGACTTGAACAAAGTATGTCCAAAGGATCCCTTCCCCTTGCCACACATTGATCAGATTGTCGATTCCATTTCAGGATGTGATTTGCTCTCTTTCCTTGATGCGTACTCCGGCTACCACAATATCTTCATGGCCAAAGAACATGAAGAGAAACCGCTTATAACTCCATGTGTCACCTACTGCTTTGTACGCATGCCTTTTCTTCGGGCTAAAAAGTGCCGATTCTACCTTTGCAAGGACTACGCAGATTGGTTTTGAACCCCACCTACACCAAAACATAGAAGCTTATATGGATGACATAGTGGCCAAGACCAAAGAAAAGTCCACACTGGTTCAAGATCTGGAAGAAACCTTTGCAAATATGCATAAGATCAACTTGAAGCTCAACCCTGAGAAATGTGTGTTTGGAGTTCTGCCAGGCAAGCTCCTTGAACTTTTTGTATCCCAGCGAGGGATAGAAGCTATCCCCAACAAGATCAAGGAAATAGAACATATCCTAGTGCCAAAAAACCGTCAAGGATGTGAGGCGTCTGGCTGGCTGCATCACTGCACTGAGCAGGTTCATTTCGAAATCCGCTAAGCGCATCTTGCCATTCTTCAAATTCTTGAAGAAGGCAGGTCCAATGAAATGGACCCCGGAGGCAAAGGCCACGCTGCGGGATTTGAAACCCTACCTTTCCTCTGCACCAACTTTTGGTCGCACCTAAACCGCAAGAGACACTACTGCTGTACTTAGCAGCAACAAATCAAGTGGTTAGTGCTGCCCTGGTGGCACAAAAGGAAGTCAATGGCGAAGAAGCTGATGTAGTGGAATCGCCCAATGGTGAGCCAAAATCCCCTTGTAGGATTTGGCATTGACAGAGAAAAAGGGACACAAGCAGATACTGACAATCAGAAAATTATAGCAAAGAAGAAAATGGTGCAACGACCATTTTACTTTGTCAGATCCCTCCTGTAGGGGGCTAGATCAAGGTACTCTGGAGTGCAAAAGCTGATCTTCGGCCTACTCATGGCCTCGAGGTAACCGCACCATTACTTTCAAGCTCACGAGATCATAGTTGTCACTCGCTTCCCATTACAGCATATTCTAAGGAATCCATAGGCCATCGACAGGATAGTAGAGTGGGCACTGGAACTGTCAAGTTTTGCTTTGAAGTTTGAAAGCACGACAACTATCCAAACCAGAGCACTAGAAGAATTCATCATAGATTGGACGCCGACGCCTGATGAAGAGGTGTCGGAAACAACCCTCCTCGGCAAGGAGGCCCCCAAGGAGTGGGTTATGTACTTTGATGGTGCTTTTTCACTACAAGGTGCCGGGGCTGGAGTGCTGCTTGTCGCACCCACCGGAGAGCACCTCAAGTATGTCATCCAGATTCACTTCCCCAGGGAGAATGCTACCAATAACACAACAGAGTATGAGGGGCTTCTTGCCGTCCTTAGAATTGCAATTGAGTTTGGAATAAAGAAGCTAGTTATCCGTGGAGATTCACAGCTCATTGTGAAACAAGTAAATAAAGATTACCAGAGCCCATTGATGGAGGCCTATGTGGAAGAAGCGAAGAAGGGGGAAGAGCACTTTGATGGGCTGCAAACAGAACATGTGCCCCATACCGAGAGCAGTGTTGCAGATCACCTGTCCAAATGTGCCGCTCAAAAGGTCCCTGTGGAAGCAGGAACTTTTTTACTCCATCTAACTCAACCATTAGTCTCCCCGTCAATGTTGGCCAGGAAGAAAAGGAAACTAAACACTGGTAGACATTTCCCGGCAGAGCTCCCTGAAGCAGCTGGTGAAAAGGGCTACCTTCGTTAAGAGATCAACTACAACACAGATAGAGTCATAGCCTGAATGAGTCCTGGGTAATCCGGTGATGAAATCCATGCCAAGTTTATCCCACTTCTAGTCGGGTATCGGCAAAGGCTGAAGTAACCCTGCTGGTTTCTGATGCTCTGCCTCAACTCTCTAACATACATCGCATACCGCTACATACTCTGCCATATCCTTCTTCATTCCTGTCCACCAGAAACTCTCCTTCAAGTCCAAGTACATCTTGGTGTTGCCTGGGTGAATCGAGTAAGGCGAATCATGAGCCTCTTGAAGAATTAACTTCCTGATCTCAGGGTCATAGGGCACATAGATACGATCCTCAAACCAAAAAATTTCATGCTCATCCTCACGAAAACCTTTAGCCTTTCCTTTACTCATCCTTTCCTTTATCTCTGCAATCTCCTTGTCCATCTTCTGGGCTTGTTGGATCTTTCCCAGCAAGGTGGACTGAATTTCTAGTGCCGCAACATAACCTCTCGGAACTATCTCCAAGCGAAGTTCTCAGAGGTCGTCGGCTAACTCCTGAGGTAATCCTCCGGTTATGAGCGTGTTAACATAACTCTTGCGGCTCAATGCATCAGCTGCGACATTGGCCTTTCCTGGGTGATAATGCAATCTCATATCGTAATCCTTTATGAGCTCCAACCATCTCCTCTGCCTGAGGTTTAACTCCTTCTGCGTGAAGATGTACTTCAAACTCTTATGATCCGTTTAAACATCACAATGGTTACTTATGAGAAAGTGTTTCAATGTCTTGAGCGCATACACTATGACTGCTAACTCCAAATCATGAGTGGCATAATTCAACTCACGAGGTCGAAGTTGACGCGAGGCACATGAAACAACTCTTCCTTCCTGCATTAGAACGCCTCCAAGTCCTTGACGAGAAGAAGCATAATATACTTGGAAATCCTTGCGTATATTTGGGCGAATCAACACTAGGGCTGTAACCAAATGTTTCTTGAACTCCTGAAAACTGGCCTCACAATCCTCGGTCCATTTAAACTTGGTGTCTTCCATCAATAACTCCATCATGGGCTTCGCGATCTTGGAAAATTCTCAATAAATCTCCGATAATAACCTGTGAGTCCAAGGTAACTTCAGATCTCTCCAACTGAGGTGGGTGCCAACCACTCAGTGACAGATGCAACCTTGGTAGGGTCTACTGCTATTCCTTCTCTTGATATAACATGTCCGAGAAATCCAACTTCCTTCAACCAAAACTCACATTTTCTGAACTTGGCATACAACTGATGTTCCCCGAGCTTCTCGAGAACCAAGCGCAAATGTTCCTTTTGCTCTTCTTCATTCTTCGAGTAGACCATTATATCATCGATGAAAACCACGACGAACTTGTCCAAGAACTCCATGAACACCTTGTTCATCATACTCATAAAATAGGATGGGGCATTAGTCAACCCGAATGACATAACCATATACTCATATAGCCCATACCTTGTGGTAAAAGCTGTCTTAGGTATACCCTGCTCTCAGGTCTTCAGCTGGTGATAACCTGAACAAAGATCGATCTTGGAGAAAACTTTAGCTCCCTGCAGCTGGTCAAACAAATCATTGATCATCGGTAGAGGGTATTTGTTCATGATCATCACCTCATTCAATGCATGGTAATCAACAACCATCCTTAAAGATCCATCTTTCTTCTCCACTAGAAGCACTGGGGCTCCCCAAGGTGACGAGCTTGGTCGAATATAACCTTTCTCCAATAACTCCTTAATCTTCTTCTTTATTTTCTCCAGATCATTGGCGGGCATCCGATATGGTCTCTTGGATATTAGTTTGTAACATCCCAATTTTCAATTTGGATGTTATTTGTAGATCATTCATATGCATCCATGATTTATGCATTTTGTTGCTTTGTTCTAGTTGCATTTGCTCGAATTTGGACAAACGAGCAAAAAGTTGTGCTAGTTTGAAACATAGGGGCTAATCTGTAAAAATAAAACTATGAATAGGTCCCTGGCAGAAAACTAAAATAAAAGAAAAATAACTATCGAATGAACGTTCGCTATAGAACCCTACAAAACGTAAACGTTCGCTACCGAATCCTAATGAGCGAACGCTCACTATATAGAATGTTTAGAAAAAAACAGAAAAGAGATCTAATCTGCCGGATTTAGATCCAACAGTCGATATTGGATTGGGGAGGGCTACCGGCGGTGACAGTCGACGATGACGAACTCGACGATGGCTACTACTTCGGTTTGGACGGGGAGGTGGCAGTGGGGCTCCAGCGACGGCGGCAGCGGTCGGCGGCGGGGTGCGGCGCGACGGCGCGGCGGCGGAGCATGCAAGTGCAGTCGGCAGCGGCGGCATGATGTGAGGAGGAGGGGCCGGGTGGCCCAATATTTATAGGTGGCCTGGGTGTGGGCAGCTTGGGGGAGGGGGCAAAGGAGGCGGCGACGAGGTGGAGTCCGGGTCGGACTCCGGTTGGTGGCGGCGCAGCACGGGACTCTATCCCGGAGGCTGTCGGGCGGGCAAAGGCGGCTAGGCCGCGGCCTGGGGCTAGCTGGGCGGCCCAGTCCGGCCGCGAACTTTTTTTAAACAATTTTCAGAGAGACAAAACACGCTAAAATAAACATAAATAGTATCCTAAAAATACCAGAAAAATTCACGTAATAATATGACCTTATTAGTGACCTAGTGAACATTTTTCTGGGCCTAAATTCCTAAACTAAAAACAATCATTATAGTACTAATTACTCCGCTAGCAAATAAATAAACTAGTGAATAAAATCTCCAAAAATTCAAAACTCAATTTCCAATATTTCTTTGCTGATTTTGAAGAAGTCATTTTATCTTCTCTCTTTATATTGAAAATAATTGGAAACGAATTTTGAAAAACAATTTGACCCAATTTACCAATTTTTGATAAATCAAAAATGGATTTTTGTGAAACCTCCAAATCTCTCAAATTGCTCCTTGAGTTACTTAAGGTCTCTTGGATGAAAATGCAACTAAAACAAAGCAACAAAATGCATAAATCATGGATGCATATGAATGATCTATAAATAACATGCTAACTAAAAATTGTGATGTTACAAAACAATATCCAAGAGACCGTATCAGATGCCCACTAATGATCTGGAGGAAATAAAGATGTAGATTAAGGGGTTATTGGATAAAGGTTATAGACGACCAAGCTCGTCACCCTCGGAGCCCTAGTGCTTCTAGTGGAGAAGAAAGATGGATCTTTAAGGATGGTTGTTGATTATTGTGCATTGAGTGAGGTGATGATCAAGAACAAATACCCTTTGCCGATGATCAATGATTTGTTTGACCAGCTGCAGGGAGCTAAAGTTTTCTCCAAGATCGGTCTTCGGTCAGGTTATCACCGGCTAAAGATCCGAGAGCAGGATATACCTAAGACAACTTTTACCACGAGGTATGGGCTATATGAGTATACGGTTATGTCATTTGGTTTGACTAATGCCCCTGCCTATTTTTTGAGTATGATAAACAAGGTGTTCATGGAGTTCTTGGACAAGTTCGTCATGGTTTTCATTGACGATATATTGGTCTACTCGAAAAATGAAGAAGAGCACAAGGAACATTTGCACTTGGTTCTCGAGAAACTCAGGGAACATCAGTTGTATGCCAAGTTCAGCAAATGTGAGTTTTGGTTGAAGGAAGTTGGATTTCTCGGACATGTTATATTAGGAGAAGGAATAGCAGTAGACCCTACCAAGGTTGCATCTGTCACTGAGTGATTGGCACCCACCTCAGTTGGAGAGACCCGAAGTTTCCTTGGACTCGCAGGTTATTATCGAACATTTATTGAGATTTTTTCCAAGATCGCGAAGCCCATGACGGAGTTATTGAAGAAAGACACCAAGTTTAAATGGACCGAGGATTGTGAGGCCAGTTTTCAGGAGTTGAAGAAACATTTGGTTACAACCCCAGTGCTGATTCTCCCAAATATACGCAAGGATTTCCAAGTATATTGCAACACTTTTCGTTAAGGACTTGGAGGCGTTCTTATGCAGGAAGGAAGAGTTGTTTCATATGCCTCGCGTCAAGTTCGACCTCATGAGTTGAATTATGCCACTCATGATTTGGAGTTAGCAGCTGTAGTGCATGTGCTCAAGACATGGAGACACTTTCTCATTGGTAACCGTTGCGATGTTTACATGGATCATAAGAGTTTGAAGTGCATGTTCATGCAGAAGGAGTAAACCTCAGGCAGAGGAGATGGTTGTTGTTCATAAAGGATTATGATATAAGATTGAATTATCACCCAGGAAAGGCCAATGTCGTAGCTGATGCATTGAGCATCAAGAGATATGTTAACACGCTCATAACTGGAGGATTACCTCAGGAGTTAGCCGACGACCACCGAGAACTTCGCTTGGAGATAGTTCCGAGAGGTTACATTGCGGCACTGGAAATTCAGTCCACCTTGCTGGGAAAGATCCGAGAAGCCCATAAGATGGCCAAGGAGATTGTAGAGATAAAGGAAAGGATGGGTAAAGGAAAGTCTAAAGGTTTTCGTGAGGATGAGCACAATTTTTTTTGAGGATCGTATCTATGTGCCCAATGACCCTGAGATCAGGAAGTTAATTCTTCAAGAGGCTCATGATTCGCCTTACTCAATCCACCCAGGCAACACCAAGATGTACTTGGACTTTAAGGAGAGTTTCTGGTGGAGAGGAATGAAGAAGGATATTGTGGAGTATGTAGCAGTATGCGATGTATGTCAGAGAGTTAAGGCAGAGCATCAGAAACCAGCAGGGTTACTTCAGCCTTTGCCGATACCCGAATGGAAGTGGGATAAACTTGGCATGGATTTCATCACCGGATTACCTAGGACTCGTTCAGGCTATGACTCTATCTGGGTTGTAGTTGATCGCTTGACCAAGGTAGCCCATTTCATCCCCGTGAAAACAACTTATATGAGTGCTAAGTTGGCGATGATATACATGACCAGGATCGTATGTGTGCATGGAGTTCCGAGGACCATCGTAGCAGATAGAGGAACACAGTTTACTTCAAAGTTTTGGAATCAGTTGCACAAAACTTTGGCTACCAGGCTAGAGTTTAGTACAACCTTTCACCCGCAGACAGATGGATAGACCGAGAGAGTCAATAAGATTCTAAAGGACATGTTGAGAGCTTCTGCGATAGATTATGGATCTAGTTGGGATGATAATTTACCCTATGCAGAGTTCTCCTATAACAATAGTTACCAAGCTAGTCTGAAGATGACCCCTCTCGAAGCTTGGTATGAAAGGAGGTGCAGGACACCATTGTTGTGGGATGAAGTTGGAGATCGACAGTTGTTCAGACCAAATTTAATCAGAGATTCTGAGGAGAAGGTCAAGTTGATTCGCGATAGACCCAAGATAGCCTAGTCCAGGCAGAAGAGTTATGCTGATACTAAATGCAAGGAGGTAACATATTAAGTGAGAGACAGAGCATAAAAATCAATGGAGCCATCATACCGAGGAGGAAGCTACCTAGAAGCGCGAAGAAGACCTCCGCAAGGAACACCCACACCTTTTTGCTGACCAACCTGAATCTCGAGGGCGAGATTCATCTCAAGGAGGGTAGGTTTGTAACATCCCAATTTGCAATTTGGATGTTATTTATAGATCATTCATATGCATCCATGATTTATGTAGTTTGTTGCTTGGTTTTAGTTGCATTTTGATCCAAGAGACTTTAAGCAACTCAAGGATCAATTTTAAGAGAGTTGGAGGTTTCACAAAAATCCATTTTTGATTTATCAAAATTTGGTAAATTGGATCAAATTGTTTTTCAAATTTTTTTCCAACTATTTTAAAATAAAGAGAGAAGATAAAATGACTTCTTCAAAATCAGCAAAGAAATATTGGAAATTGAGTTTTGAATTTTTGGATATTTTATTTGATTTTTATTCACTAGTTTATTTATTTGTTAGCGGAGTAATTAGTACTATACTGTTTGTTTTTTAGTTTAGGCATTTAGGCCCAAAAAAATATTCACCAGGTCACTAATAAGGCCATATTATTACGTGCTTTTTTCTGGTATTTTTAGGATATTATTTATATTTGTTTTAGCGTGTTTTGTCTCTCTAAAAATTGTTCTAAAAAAAGTTTGGGGCCGAACTGGGCCGGCCAGCTAGCGCCAGGCCGTGGCCCAGCCGCCGTCGCCCGCCCGACTGCCTCTGGGACGATGTCCCGCGCCGCGCCGCCACCCGGCGGAGTCAGACCCGGACTCTACCTCGCCTCAGCCTCCTTTGCCCCCTCCCCCAATCTGCCCACACCCCGGCCACCTATAAATACCGGGCCACCCGGCTCCTCCTCCTCACATCGTGTCGCCGCCGCCGCCCGCACTTGCCCGCGCCGCCGCCGCAGCCGCCGCCGCCGCTGCACCGCACCCCGTCGCTGGAGCCCTTTCGCCATCTCCCCACCCGAACTGAAGCCGCCGCCGCCGTCGAGTTCGTCGCCATCACAGCAGCCCTCCCCGATCTGATCTTGACCGTCGGATCTAAATCCGACGGATTAGATCTCTTTTATGTTTTTTCTGAATGTTCTATATAACGAGCCTTTGCTCGTTAGGATTCGTTAGCAAACGTTTTTGTTCTGTAGGATTCAGTAGCGAACATTCTTTCGATAGTTATTTTTCTTTTATTTTAGTTTTCTGCCAGGGACCTGTCCATAGTTTTATTTTTACAGATTGGCCCCTCTATTTCAAACTAGCACAACCTTTTGCTCGTTTGTCCAAATTCAACGAAACCAACGCCAAAATCTTCAGAGCGATCTCATCTATCCAGTAAACCAAATTGAACATGTTTTAATAATTTAAAATTTGAAATTAGTTCAGATTTCAATTTGATCTTGTTTTGTTCGTATCTTGAGTTTCGTAGCTCCGTTTTAGTTGATTCTTTTTGCAAATCATAGCTAATCACATGTACCTATTGTTAAGATCTAATCCACATAATTACAATGCTGTTAATATTTCTTTTCTATTTAGATTAGTTATTTTCTTGTTTTCGAGTTTTCTGGATCTTTTCTTTGATTTCTCTTTGCATCATTTGCTTGAGTGCTTATGTATGCTATTGTTTGTCGACGCTAGATTTTCCGTAGTGCAAAGCTTGTTACTGTGAATCCCTAGAGTTTTCCGATCATTAGCAAGGCAAGTTATACTTTGATCATAATTTTCAATACCCAGTTTTTACTATACATTACTTTTACCCCTCAAAGATTTGCATGAGTAGGATTGGGAACATGTGGTTTGGTTGAAGTACATGAGGTAGGAACCTATTACCTTTGATCACCCTAGGAATATACGTTATGCTTATATATTGCTTCACCATGCTCATAGACGGGGATTGGTTCGTGTGATTCATGCAAGATGTGAGAGATAATAATTTTGGACAACATTAAGGTGGTAACTTTCATATGTGTGGATTGGTTCGGGCACCTGGAAAAACGAGTGCTTGCCCATGGGAATCCCGGAGTACCCGTGTGATTTTCCCTCGGTCCGCCACCCAGGCTCAAAGGTATCATATGATATTTCATGACTAGAAACTTCCGTGTGTAGCCACAAGCCATTATGGGCTCTCGCATAGTTGAGTAAGTTGTGTGAGCTCTTGAAGAGGTGGACTAGAAGATGTAGGGGAAAGTAGGTGTACCGGTCTACCAAGAGTAGAGAGTTAATGCTTCAGAAAGACTATATCTCGCTCTTCCGATCATGGATGCGGTCGAGTCTTGTGGGGAAAAGTGCACAAACCTCTACATAGTGTACAAACTAATGATGGTTAGTCGTGTCCCTGGTTATGGACAATTTGAGTATCTAGAAGTGGATATTTTGTTTATCTCATCACTCTTTAATTAATGTATTGGGTTTAATCATGATATTTGATTAATTTTGGGATTTGAGTTGGAGGAACCTTCTCAATCATTGGTATAAACTTTGTAGTAAATAAAATTTATTCCTTTGTTGTAGGAAAAAATTAGCTTTCTGCAAAATTAAACTTAGAGCCTCCACCAGCCAAATATGCATGTAGATATAGTCGCTTTTATTCATATGCTCTATAGTGTAACTCTGCCAGCATATTCCATGTGCTAACCTACACGGCTGCAACATCTCATGTTGCAGACTTTACCGATGAAGAATAAGGTGCGCTAGGTCGTTGTCGTGCACTCAGTTATGCCCTGGAGATGATGTACTCATTTATCTTTGAAGCTTCCGCGGTTACTTTATTTAGATGGCCTTCAGCCACGTTATTTTTGTAATAAATACTCTTTATGAGGACTCGATGTAATAAGTGTGTGATTGAACTCTGTTATAATTCCCCGAGTACTATGTGTGTCAGCATACCGATCAAGGGATGACACTTAAGCATAGAGACTTCGATCCATTGGGATCGTGGTCGCTACATCACCTGTCCAAATGTGCCGCTCAAAAGCTCCCAATGGAACCAGGAACTTTTGTACTCCACCTAACTCAACCATTAGTCTCCCCATCAATGTTGGCCAGGAAGAAAAGGAAACTAAACACTGGCAAACATTTCGCGGCAGAGCTCCCTGAAACCGCTGGTGAAAAGGCTGTCCGGGGAAACCTTGTGTTAGCTAATGAGCAACGTCCTCCCGTGGAACTCCAAGTTCTCTCTGTTGAGGTCAACGCTCCCACGACAGGAGAAATGCCTTTAGTCCTTGTCGTTGAGCCACAGGCTCTGACATGGGCGCAACACATAGTCCAATTCCTACAAACAGGAGAACTTCCCAATGACTCAAAGGAATCTAAAAAAGTGGCCCGCCAATCAAGTATGTATTAGTTTGTGGACAACACTCTATACAGAAAGAGGTCGAATGGTGTGAAGTTAAATGTATTAGCCGGGAATATGGACTAGCGCTGTTGGCAGAGATACACGAAGGTGTGTGTCGCTCGCACCTAGGATCAAGAGCACTTATCGAGAAAGCTTCCCGACAAGGATTGTATTGGCCCACCGCCCTCCGGGATGCAACCGTGCTCGCTAGTGTGTGAAGCGTGCCAGTTCCATTTCAAGAACATTCATCAACCTGCTCAAGCCTTTCAATCAATCCCTTTATCCTAGCCTTTTGCAGTCTGGGGGCTCGACATCTTGGGCTCCTTTCCCCGTGCTTCCGGTGGCTTTGAATTCTTGTATGTTGCAATCGACAAGTTTACAAAGTGGCCTGAGGTAGAGCCCGTGAGAAAGGTGACTGCGCAATCCAGTGTCAAGTTCTTTAAAGGATTGGTGTGTCGTTTTGGGGTGCCCAATAGGGTGATCACCGACAATGGCACCCAGTTCACGAGCCGCACTTTCATGCAGTACATCCAGAGCCTGGAAGCAAGGTCTCTTTCGCCTCTGTCGCCCACCCAAGGAGCAACAGACAGGTTGAAAGGATGAACACCGAAGTGCTATGTGGGCTCAAGACAAGGACCTTTGACAACTTGCGAAAATGCGACAGGCGTTGGCTTGATGAACTGCCAGTGGTTCTTTGGACAGTCAAGACGATACCAAATCGAGCTACTGGCCAGACTCCCTTCTCCCTATTTTATGTTGCAAAAGTATTACTCCCCACAAAACACACATATGGGTCACCTCGAGTACTTGCCTATGATGACGTAGATCAAGAGCTGTTGTGGCATGAAGATGTTGTGCTCCTCGAGGAGGATCGTCTCCAGGAAGCTGTGCGTGTTGCACGCTACCAGCAAGCCCTGCACCGCTATCACAGCCACATGGTTCATGCCCGGAGCCTTGAGGAAGGCAACCTTGTCCTTAGGCGTGTTCAGTCCGCCAAGGGTGCAAACAAGTTGATGCCGAAGTGGGAAGGCCCTTACCGCATAGTGCGAGTCACCAGCTTGGCGCAGTCCATCTGGAGACCAAGGATGGCATCCCAATGCAAAAATCATGGAATATTGAGCATCTTCACAAGTTCTACCCATGAGGCACGGTTGTCGGGCACTGCCCCGGTGACCCATTTTGTACAAGCATAGTCTCCAAGGCTTTTAACCCTTTGAAGAAGCCAGGCTCAAACCCTGTGCGTAGTAGAATAAAATCAAGTGTTTTCGCAAAACATTCATGCATGATTTCTTTTTTGCTTGAGTATGATCTTAATGTGATTACACTAGTTTTGGATAAAATGACTAATAAGCCGTAAAGGGCTTCATGCTACCTTCTTCCTTTTTTCTCTCACAATGACAGAAGGATCCTTTGCGAGCAACTTATCCGGGAGGGTGGAAGCAGGCCCGTACATTTTGATCTTCGGCAACCCCCCTTATCTGAAATGAGAAGGAGTACAACAAAGGAAGATAAGTTTGTTTCATCTATATTTTCCCGTAACCCCATGTTGTGCCCCACGTATGAAGAACTTGCACGTGAGGAAACCTTCCCGCGTCTATTGTTCGCGCTCCTATTCTTGACTCGAGCCTACTCGACAGGATTAGTTGCAGTTGCGCTTGGAAAGACCGCTAAGGGACCGACCTCTATTCACGCCCCCAACCCGTCTCGAGCTCACTTGACGAGGTTTTGTAGTAGCTATGTTAAAGGCTGGCGAGAAACTTTTTAAAGAACTCTACTTGAAAAAGAGTGCCGAAGGCTAGTCATTCAAAACATCTAAAACATGTACAAGTATCCGGCAAGTTCTCTTTCAAAATTGCTTGAGACAATCAAGTACATATCATACAAGTATCAACAAGGATGAATGATTACATAAATTTGATTCAAACTTGGCGAGTGCCTACATTTTTTGATTTAAAAAGATAAGTGCTCCATAATGCCTTTCTTGTCCCTCTCCTCCTAGGGATTACATTGAGAAGAAAGGAGGTCAAAAGGAGTGCCTCGGTAGAAGCCCAACCTGACCCCGTCAGGACCAGCGGGACGCAACCTGACAAGACCGGGAGAGTGCCCCCTCGGAAAGGAAGAAGAGGCCAGAGACGAAGAGAGCGGCAAGGCGATGCCCTGGTCACCATCGCCAGGACCAGAGGGATGTGGCTTGGCATGAACACCGGCAGGTGCTACGTCTTGAGCTTGTGTTAGTTTTCCTCGAAGAGGAGAGGGTGATGCAGCAAGTGTAGCATAAGTATTTCCTTCAGTTTTGAGAACCAAGGTATCAATCCAGTAGGAGGCTCCTCAAAAGTCCCACGCACCTACACAAACAAACTGAGAACTCGCAACCAACGCAATAAAGGGGTTGTTAATCCCTTCACGGCCACTTGCGAAAGTGAGATCTAATAAAGATAGTATGATAAGCCAAATATATTTTTGGTATTTTATAATATAGATGCAAAAAGTAAAGATGCAAATAAAAGTAGATTTAAAGCAAATATGATAAGAGATAGACCCGGGGGCCATAGGTTTCACTAGAGGCTTCTCTCAAGATAGCATAAGTATTACGGTGGGTGAACAAATTACTGTCGAGCAATTGATAGAAAAGCGCATAGTTATGAGATTATCTAGGCATGATCATGTATATAGGCATCACGTCCATAACAAGTAGACCGACTCCTGCCTGCATCTACTACTATTACTCCACACATCGACCGACTCCTTCCTGCATCTAGAGTATTAAGTTCATAAGAACAGAGTAACGCATTAAGCAAGATGACATGATGTAGAGGGATAAACTCAAGCAATATGATATAAACCCCATCTTGTTATCCTCGATGGCAACAATACAATACGTGCCTTGCAACCCTTTCTGTCACTGGGTAAGGACACCGCAAGATTGAACCCAAAGCTAAGCACTTCTCCCATGGCAAGAAAGATCAATCTAGTAGGCCAAACCAAACTGATAATTCGAAGAGACTTGCAAAGATAACTCAATCATACATAAAAGAATTCAGAGAAGAATCAAATATTATTCATAGATAAACTTGATCATAAACCCACAATTCATCGGATCTCGACAAAAACACCGCAAAAAGAGTTTACATTGAATAGATCTCCACAAGAGAGGGGGAGAACATTGTATTGAGATCCAAAAAGAGAGAAGAAGCCATCTAGCTAATAACTATAGACCTGTAGGTCTGTGGTAAACTACTCACAACTCATCCGAGGGGCAAGGATGTTGATGTAGAGGCCCTCTATGGTTGATTCCCCCTCCGACAGAGTGCCGACGAAGGCTCCAAGATGAGATCTCGTGGATATAGAAGGTTACGGTGGTGGAAATTGTGTTTCGTGGTGCTCCTAGATGTTTTCGGGGTACGTAGGTATATATAGGAGGAAGAAGTACGTCGGTGGCTGCCCGAGGGGCCCACGAGACAGGGGGTGCGCCCTACGGGGGGTGGGGGCTCCTATCTCGTGGGGGCCTCGGGTGCTTCTTGACTTGCACTACAAGCTCTCCGGATCACGTTCATTCCTAAAATCACGCTCTCGAAGGGTTCATTCCGTTCAGACTCCGTTTGATATTCCTTTTCTTCGAAATACTGAAATAGGCCAAAAAACAGTAATATGGGCTGGGCCTCCGGTTAGTAGGTTAGTCCCAAAAATGATATAAATGTGTAAAATAAAGCCCGTAAACATCCAAAAGGGGTAATATAATAGCATGGAACAATAAAAAATTATAGATACGTTGGAGACGTATCAAGCATCCCCAAGCTTAATTCCTGCTCGTCCTCGAGTAGGTAAATGATAAAAAGAGAATTTTTGATGTGGAATGCTACCTAGCATAATTCATAATGTAATTTTCTTTATTGTGGCATGAATGTTCAGATCCAAATGAATACAAAATAAAAGTTCATATTGATAAAAGAAATAGTAATACTTCAAGCATACTAATCAAAGTAATCATGTCTTCTCAAAATAACATGGCAAAAGAAAGTTCATCCCTACAAAATCATATAGTTAGGCTATGCTTCATTTTCGTCACACAAAGATGTTCCCAACTTCTATACCCCCAATGACAAGCCAATCAATTGTTTCATACTTAAATAATCTCAAACTTTTCAACTTTCACGCAATACATGAGCGTGAGCCATGGATATAGCACTATGGGTGGAATAGAATATGATGATGGGGATTGTGTGGAGAAGACAAAAAAAGAGAAAGTCTCAGATTGATGAGCATAATCCACGGGCTATGGAGATGCCCATCAATTGATGTCAACATGAGTAGTAGGGATTGCCATACAACGGATGCATTAGAGCTATAAATGAATGCTCAACAAATGAAAACTAGTGGGTGTGCATCCAACTTGCTTGCTCACGAAGACCTAGGGCATTTGAGGAAGCCCATCATAGGAACATACAAGCCAAGTTCTATAATGAAAAATTCCCACTAGTATGAAAAAGGCAACTTATGAGACTCACTATATGAAAAACATGGTGCTACTTTGAAGCCCAATATATGAGACTCACTACATGGAGAACAAGGTGCTACTTCGAAGCACAAGTGTGGAAAAAGAGATAGTAACATTGCCCTTTTTATTTATTTTCTTTCTTTATTATTATTATTTTGGGCCTTTCTTTTTTTTCTTTTGGCCTTTCTTTTTTTTCTTTTATTTGGGCAATGCTCTAATAATGATGATCATCACACTTCTATTGATTACAACATAAGAATTACAATTCGAAACTAGAACAAGATATGACTCTATATGAATGCCTCCGGCGGTGTACCGGGATGGTGCAATGAATCAAGAGTGTCATGTATGAAAAATAATGCATGGTGGCTTTGCCACAAATATGATGTCAACTACATGATCATGCAATGGCAATATGACAAAAGTAAAGTATGTCATGATGATGATGAATGGAACGGTGGAAAGTTGCATGGAAATATATCTTGGAATGGCTATGGAAATGCCATAATAGGTAGGTATGGTGGCTGTTTTGAGGAATATATAAGGAGGTTTATGTGCGATAGAGCGTATCGTATCATGGGGTTTGGATGCACCGGCGAAGTTTGCACCAACTCTCAAGGTGAGAAAGGGCAATGCACGGTACCGAAGAGGCTAGCAAAGGTGGAAAGGTAAAAGTGCATATAATCCATGGACTCAACATTAGTCAAAAGAACTCATATACTTATTGCAAAAATTTAGAAGTCATCAAAAACCAAGTACTATGCGCATGCTCCTAGAGGGATAGATTGGTAGGAAAAGACCATCGCTCGTCCCCGACCGCCACTCATAAGGATGCACACGCCAGGTACACTTCATGTTTCAAATTTGTTACACAATTTTAACCATACGTGCATGCTACATGACTTGCTAACTTCAACACAATCATTCTTTGAATTCATAATCACCCAACTAGCATGCTTTAATATCACTGCCTCCATATCTCAAAACAATTATCAAGAATCAAATTGACCATGGCATTCAATTCACTTCCTATGATAGTTTTTATTATACCCAACTTGGATGCCTACCATTCTAGGACCAATTTTTATGACCATGGCAAATACCATGCTGTTCTAAAAGACCCTCAAAATAATATAAGTGAAGCATGAGAGATTAGCAATTTCTTTCAAAATTAAGACACCACCGTGCTCAATTCGAAGAGACTTGCAAAGATAACTCAATCATACATAAACAAATTCAGAGAAGATTCAAATATTATTCATAGATAAACTTGATCATAAACCCACAATTCATCGGATCTCGACAAACACACCACAAAAAGAGTTTACATCGAATAGATCTCCACAAGAGAGGGGGAGAACATTGTATTGAGATTCAAAAAGAGAGAAGAAGCCATCTAGCTAATAACTATGGACCCGTAGATCTGTGGTAAACTACTCACAACTCATCGGAGGGGCAAGGATGTTGATGTAGAGGCCCTCCATGGTTGATTCCCCCTCCGGCAGAGTGCCGTCGAAGGCTCCAAGATGAGATCTCACGGATACAGAAGGTTACGACGGTGGAAATTGTGTTTCGTGGTGCTCCTAGATGTTTTCGGGCTACGTAGGTATATATAGGAGGAACAAGTACGTCGGTGGCCGCCCGAGGGGCCCACGAGACCGGGGGGCACGCCCTACAGGCGGGGCGCGGCCTCCTATCTCGTGGGGGCCTCGGGTGCTTCTTGACTTGCACTCCAAGCTCTCCGGATCATGTTCGTTCCAAAAATCATGCTTCCGAAGGTTTCATTCCGTTTGGACTCTGTTTGATATTCATTTTCTTTGAAATACTGAAATAGGCAAGAAAACAGCAATATGGGTTGGGCCTCCGGTTAGTAGGTTAGTCCCAAAAATGATATAAATGTGTAAAATAAAGCCCATAAACGTCCAAAAGGGGTAATATAATAGCATGGAACAATAAAAAATTATAGATACGTTGGAGACATATCAGCAGGGAAGACGAAGACGGAGTCCACAATCCTGTCGAAGTCCAGCTGGAGGTGGCGGTGATGTCCAGGCCAAGCACCCCCAGCAAATCGCTCTGCCGGGGTCCAGTTGCAGATGATGGTGCTGCTGGCACCTTGCTGACGGTGATGGTGCGGCCGGTGTTAAGCCAGAGTCCGAGTCGTCGTCTTCACGCTTGACGATCGGGGGTCATCATCGCTATCTTCACCGTCGGTGTCCTCCTCGTCGCTGTCGCTTAAGGAGGATCTTTCGTTGTCGCTCGAGCTTTCCACGCAACACCCAAGGTGAGCACCTGGGCGCCCAAAGACCTTGATGGAAAGCATATCAGACTCCACCAACATGAAGCGAAGGACGTGTCCTTCTGCAAGGTAGTGGGTGTGGGCGAAATTCTTCCTACCATGCCTAAGGAGCATGATGCGAGGCGCGGGGAACAAGACGCTCACACACACAATGCCATTATAGCAACCACTCATGCGCAGCCACAGTCTGAGTGGCTGGTCGACCTCCATCACCCTGGCAAAGGGGTGAGGGGGCCACAGGCGGCTGCGAGGAGGATCGCGCAACTTGACGATGAAATCCAGCACCGTGTCTCCCGAGTGGCCTTCTGTCGGTGTTGGAGCAGTTGGAGGAGAAACGGCGGGTGCGCTGCTCCGTCCACCTTGACCACAGGTGCCACATCGACCCTGACTACGCTCCGCAGCTCGACCTTGTGCACCGGATCCAACCTCTGCAGCCGCAGTGGAGGCAGGAATAGGGTGTCGAGGAGAAGCTCTCGTTGCTACGGTCGAAGCACGGGCGCGACCTCTTCCTCTCGTCATGGTGGGAGTAGAAGTAAGGAAGGAGAAGGAAGAGATGGTAGATGAGCATCGCCACCCAATCACGCCTCCTTTTATAGTAGGAGCGAGCAGGGGGGGCTTGCTCTCCACTACTATGGGGAAACCATGA
>NC_041387.1:359157112-359171736 GCF_002162155.2 Triticum dicoccoides | reverse complement strand
GTTTTTAAGTTTTTCAAGTTTAGGTTGGAGATTAGCACAATTTTAAACATTCTCAATACATTTCAAGCAAGCATGGCAAGAGTATATGAGCAGCGGAAAGTAAAGCATGCAATTTGCAAGAAAGTAAAGGGATGGGATTGGAGTGTGCAAACGAAATTGGAGACACGGAGATTTTTGGTGTGGTTCTGATAGGTGGTGCTATCGTACATCCACGTTGGTGGAGAATTCAGCCCACAAAGGGTAACTATTGCGCGAGTCCACTGAGGGCTCTACCCACGAAGGGTCCACAAAGAAGCAACCTTGTCTATCCCACCATGGTCATCGCCCACGAAGGACTTGCCTCACTTAGGTAGAGCTTCACGAAGTAGGCGATCTCCTTGCCCTTACAAACTCCTTGGTTCAACTTCACAATCTTGACGGAGGCTCCCAAGCGACACCTAACCAATATAGAGACACCACTCTCCAAAAGGTAATAGATGGTGTGTTGATGATGAACTCCTTGCTCTTGTGCTTCAAATGATAGTGTTCCCAACACTAAACTCTCTCTCATAGATTTAGATATGGTGGAAAGATGATTTGAGTGGAAAGCAACTTGGGGAAGGCAAGATATCAATATTCTTGTGGTAGGATTGGAATGTCTTCGTCTCAACACATGAGTAGGTGGTTCTTCTCAGAAAATGAGTAGTGGAAGTGTAGGCACGTTCTTATGGCTCTCTCTCAAATAGAGAAGGGGGTGGAGGGGTATATATAGCCTCCACACAAAATCTAGCTGTTACACATAATTTCCCAAACTTGGTGGGACCGATAATGAAACTCGGTCAGACTGATCTGGTTCACAATGTGAACGTTAGAGTTTTCAGTGGAACCGACAAGGTCAACTCGGTGTGACCGATGAGCTGGGGTTAAGGCAAAACCTCATCTCGGTGAGACCGATTTCAGCAATAAGGAAATAGAGACTTGGTAAAGCAAACTCGATGGGACCGATTGCACATCTCGGTGAGACCGAAATAATTGCAACAGGTAACAGAGAGTTTGCAAGGCCATCTTGGTGAGACCGAACTGATTAGGGTTTCTAACAGTGGCTATGTCAATGAACTCGGTGGCACCGGAATAATCAAATCGGTGGGGCCAAGTTTGACTTTTGGTTTTGGACATATGTGGAAATGAGAAAGTGGTTGAGGGCTTTGGAGCATATCACTAAGCACTTTGAGCAAGTAGACCACTAAGCAACGCCTCGTCCCCTTTTAATAGTATTGGCTTTTCCGATGGACTCAATGTTATCTTGGATCACTAAAATAGAAATGAAGAGTCTTGAGCTTTTGCCAAAGTTTGTCCTTAGCATCTAGAAGGAGTTCCACATCCTCTTGTGCTGCCACTCAAATGTTGAACTTATCTGAAGTATACTAGATAAAAACATTAGTCCAACAAGAGATATGTTGACATTAATTACCAAAATCACAAAGGGAGCACTTGTGCTTTCAATATCCCCCTTTTTGTTAATTGATTTGGAAAGATATGTGACATGCATTGGCTCCCCCTACATGTATGAAATTATGTGAAGATAGACTATAAAAGCAAGTGAATGCATAAGCATGTCAAAGCAAGCCATGAGTTACATGTATCTTGGCTATATGCATCACAACAAATGATGTAAATACAGAAGATGTACCTTAATGTTCACGAGTCCTTCTTGCAAACAATAGGTACATCAGCAAGAGATCATCATGCACATGAGTGTGATGCATATACTTACCTTGTGGTCTTGAACTGACTTTGGAAGAGATGAACCTGAGAAAACAGGGTTAGATAACACAAGAACATCTACTAATCAGAGCAAGAATAGGGAACCACAAGAGTATCAAGACTGGGATGACATGTAGTGAGTGAGTACTTAGTACTCTATTTGGATATAGACATGTCCCCAAGGAATAAAGATATGCAATGAATTCCAAAGATTTTCTTCCCTTAGATATGAACTCTTTCTCCCCCTGAATCTGATATTGGATAATGGGAGGAGATAGGGTAAAAGAAAATTAGAGAAAACACACAAAGAAACATTTACTAACATGTCTTTCCCCCCTTAAAGACATGTGACTTCTCTCCTCTTTGGACACCAACCATCTGGGAAAGCTAAGATGTATCTCTCTCACATATGGTCTCTTTTTCCCATAAGATAAGTTTTGATGTGATCTCTCTCTTCCCCTTTGACATCAATTTCCAAGAAGGGATCTTCTAGAGCATGAGTCAAACAGGTTTGATCCTTGAGTCACATGACAAAGCAACATATAGATTGTGATGCGTGTAGAGGATAAGAATCATCGAGTGGAGCTGGATAAGAAATGATAATTGCAATGCCAAAATGTTTTCTCACTAGTGAAATTGGTAACGCCGATTCTTTTACATCGGTGACACCGAGTTGGCAGTGTCAGAGATGATGCATATCGGTCAGACCGGGTTCATCCTTGTCGGTTGTACCGATGAACTGTTCGGTCTAGCCGATAGGCATAAATCAGTGAGTCCGAGTTCAATACAGAAGAAATATTTTGTCATCTCAGCTCACTTGGCAAATAAGATCTCACAAAGATTTGCAAGGAACTAATTAAAGGATTTGCAATAAGTTAGATACAGGGAATGCAGAAAATAACAGAGAAAAGAAAAGAAATCTAGATGAAGTTTTTTCTGAAAGGGGAACAAGCATGCAAGAGACAAATGCAAGAGCACAAAGAAACACTACAAAACTTCATCTAGTATTGGTCAGCGACAAAGTCACCTATGTTAGAGTATATTGACTTAGGAGTCAAGTGATGTCACTTGATCATAGGTCATATTCATCATTTAAGCTCAAAATGGGGTTGCCATTTTTTGTTTAAGCACATTGATGTATTGACATCTTGTTGAGATGCTTTGACCCATGACTTGGGGTAAAGCTTCTCTAAGATGGAATTACATACCTTGGTGGTGGTGTTGATCTTGATCATGTAGTTTAATTTGTGTAGGATGCTCAAGGTTGATGTAGTTCATCAAGAGTTGGGTGCACCGCTTGTAGTTTGAGTTCATCTACCTACACGGGTTAGTTTTTCCAGGAAGAGCACTTGTGTATCCAAAATGACAATCATGAAATTTGATATCAAATGAAATTTTATATATAGAAATTGTCAAAGGATATGTTGAAAGGATTCATGCTTCCTTGTCTTCTACCACCATATTGTAGAGACTCAGTGATGTAGAGATTGCTTAGGATGCAAGTGAGTTGCAATCTCATAGAGTTTGGATTATCCAAGTACGTACAAGGGTTAGGTAACATGCAAGGGTACAAGTATATCCAAGACATATGATCATCATCATAAGCGAAATATCAAGGATTAGTCATAGAGAGGCTCATGCCTTGCATGCATCCAAATGGAGTTTCTACTCCAAGTTTGAGGCATCAATGATATTTAATTCACCTCTCAAATAGCAAAATACTTTCTCATCAAGCGGTTTGGTGAATATATCCGCCAATTGCTTATCGGTATGAGCATGTTTAAGATCGATGTCTCCTTTAGCAACATGATCTCGAATGAAATGATGACGAACTTCAATATGCTTAGTTCAAGAATGTTGCACGGGATTATGAGCAATCTTAATAGCACTTTCATTGTCACAAAGCGATGGAACATGTTTCACATGTATCCCATAATCTTTAAGAATTTGGGTCATCCAAAGTAATTGAGCACAACATGAACTGGCGACAATGTATTCCACTTCGGCATTAGATAAGGATACCGAGTTTTGTTTCTTGGAGGACCAAGACACAAGAGATCTACCAAGAAATTGACAAGTACCCGAGGTGGACTTTCTATCAACCTTGTCACCGGCATAGTCCGAATCGGAGTAGACAACAAGATCAAAAGAAGACCTCTTAGGATATCAAATGCCAAAGTTTGGTGTATGAATTAAGTATCTCACCATCCTTAGTGAAGTCAAGATGTCCACTAGTAGGCATGGGTGTATTCATACCTTTGCATTCTTGCATGTTGAACTTCTTATATAAGTCCTTGGTATACTTTGTTAGTTTGCTTGATTTGCAAACCAAGAAGGAACTTGAGTTCACTCATCATAGACACTCAAACTTCTTCGACATTAGCCTTCCAAGCTTTTCACTAAAATGAGGGTTAGTCGAACCAAATATGATATCATCCACATAAATTTGGCAAATAAATAATTCACCATTAACCCTTTTAGTAAAAAAGTGTAGAATCAATTTTTCCAATCTCGAAGATTTTTTCAGTAAGGAACTTAGTTAAGCATTTATACCACGCTCTAGGAGCTTGTTTAAGACCATAAAGAGATTTGTGAAGTTTGTATACATGATCGGGTTTCTTGGGATTAACAAAGCCGGGAGGTTGTTTAACATAAACTTCCTCCTCAATTTCACCATTTAGAAAAGCCCTTTTAATGTCCTTTTGATATAATGTGATATCATGGTGATTGACACAAGCAAGTAAGATGCGAATGGATTCAAGTCTAGCAACGGGGGCATATGTCTCACCATAGTCCATACCTTCCACTTGAGTGTAGCCTTGAGAGATGAGACGAGCCTTATTGCGTACAACTTGTCCATCTTCATCTTGCTTGTTCCGAAACACCCATTTGGTTCCAATGACATTGTGCTTCTCATCGGGCTTTTCAACCAACGTCCACACTTGGTTCCTCTCGAAATTGTGTAGCTCTTCATGCATGGCGTTCACCCAATCCGGACCATCAAGAGCATCTTCAACTTCATAGCTTCAATACTAGAAATGAATGAGTAATGTTCAAAAAAGTTAGCGAAACGAGTTTTAGAGCGAGTAATTCTCCCGGTTTGAATATCATCAACGATTTGTTCGACGGGATGATCTCTTGAGACTATTGCTCGAACTCGTGAGAGCTTTTGTTTGGGTCAAGGTGGAACATCCTCTTAATTGTATTGTTCTTCCTCTTATCTCTCTTCAATGTCATTGGCATTGTTGTTCTCTTGTGGAGGTGGAGAAGGAGGTCGATGAGGTTCATCTTGTTGTACATCCTCGTTTCCATCATCTTGATGTGTTCGACTTGTGGATGCCTCCAAGTTAACTTGTGGTTCACCTTGGCGTGAAGTTGAGGCTTCCACTTGGACGGACGAGGTACTCTCCTTCACCTCCGTTAGGGGAATCTTGCCAATAGACAAGTATTGTATTGCTTCCTAAGAATCTTTGTCACCTACATAAATTGACAATTGCTCTACTCGCGAGCCGTTACATTCATCCAACTTCACATCTACCGTCTCTTCAACCTTTTAGGTGAAATTGTTGTAAACACGGTAAGTGTGAGAGTTTGAGCCATAATCGAGTAGGAAACCTTCATGAGATTTAGGATCAAATTTCGAACGACGAAGCTTATAAAGAATATAGCACTTTGAGCCGAATACTCAAAAGTATCCAACTTGGGGTTTGTTACCGGTGAGAAGCTTGTATGCCGTCTTGCCGAGTAGCTTGTGAAGATATAGACGATTTGTTGCATGACAAGCTATCTCAACTGCTTCTGCCCAAAAGTGTTTTGGATCCTTGTACTCATCAATCATCATTCTCGCCATCTCAATAAGAGTCCGGTTCTTCCTCTCAACAAATCCATTTTGTTGAGGCGTGTACGTAGCCGAGAACTCATGTGAAATCCCTTCTTCGTCAAGAAAGGTGTCCACATTGGCGTTCTTGAACTCCTGTAAGTGCATCTAGTGCCACCCCTAGTTGGTTTTGGAGTATTGGCGACAAACGTGGTTGAGGGACTAATGTGTTTGTGAGAATTGTTGGATAACACAGGTAGTAGACCCTCATTGATTCGGTTTACCTACCAGAGATGATCCCTAAAAATGTGTGAAGACATTGAAGACAATGATGGTTCTTGAAGACATTCATGATGAAGATAATGACATGTGAAGACATTCACTTGAAGACTATGGAGTGCGAAGACATAGTTGTTTCGTAGTTTCCATTTCTTCTTTGTTGAGTCATCGGAACCACCGTACTGTTAAGTGGGGTCCAAGTGAACAAAGTCAGAGTGACTGATGTGATGCTCAACCAAATACTATATCTTCGAGTGAAGACAATGAGAGCAAATATTATCCAGAGTTGGATGAGTCAGCTTTGCTTGTAGCCCAAGCCAAGCTTCCGCGTGTGTTTAAAATCCGACCGTTGGACACGTGTTGGTTCCTTAGTGACCCAAGGTCATTTCGGACATACCAGGTCGGGTTGCCACTTGGCTATAAATAGCCCACCCCCTACACCATAAATTGGTGGCTGCTTAGAGTTAGTGCACAACTTTTGTCATTTGGTAGCAACCCACCTCCGAAGCCTTTGAGAGAGAGATTCTTTCGAGGACAAAGCCCAAAACACGCGGAGCCAAAGAGTGTTAGGCATCACTGAAGTCTTTCTATCCGCGTGATCTGAAGACTTGTTACACTTGAGTACTGCGCATCCTCCAGCCGGTTAGGCGTCATGTTCTGAGGATCCGAGAGTCATTGTGGATTACCCGTGAATGAGGTCTGTAAAGATTTGGAAGTCTACCTTGAAGACTTACCTAAGTGATAGGGCGAGGACTAAGTGTTCTTAGCTCTAGGGGAATAAGGTGAAGTCATAGTCTTCTGAGTTCAATCTTAGCCTCCATAACCAGACGTACAGTTGTCACAACAACTGGAACTAGTCTACCAATTCCTTGTCTTCACCAAGCAACTGGTTCTATCCCCTACACTCCTTACTTTTCAGTTTGTCTTCGTGAAGTCATTGCTTGCCTGCCTGATCCATTTGGCTTCACTGAGTGAAGACTTACATCTGTTTGGCTTCATACTGTCTTCCATTCTGATCCTGGCTACCTAGCTGCTATTAGTCTTCGTGCTTTCACTGAACTTCTTGCTTGACTATTACTTTCCCAGTGTAGTTTACATTCTGTCGCATATCATATAGGTTCAGTATTACCTGTTTGTCTTCAAAGCCCTCGAGTTTTGAAGACTTCCATAAAAATCGCCTATTCACCCCCCTGTAGTCGATAACTAGCACTTTCAATTGGTATTAGAGCAAGGTACTCTCTTGTTCTGTGTGATTCGGTTTAACCACCTGGAGTTTTTGCTATGTCGACTGCAGTCATAATCAAGGTCTCCGCTGCATGTCCAGTCTTCAATGGCACTGATTACCCCTACTGGAAGAATAAGATGCGCATGCATCTTGAAGCCATTAACGTCGACCTCTGGTATGTCGTCAAGACATGCGTTCCCAAGGTCGGTGAAGGTGTCACCGCTGCTGATGTCAAGAGGTTCGTGCAACTGGACTCAACTGCCAAGAATATCATCTGTGGTCATCTGACCAAAGGGCAGTACGACCGTGTGAGTGCAGTGGAAACTGCAAAGCTAGTCTGGGACTGGCTGTCCAAGGTCAACGAGGGCGTCTCGACTCAGAGAGACTCAAGAATTGATGTTCTTCGCAATCTCTTCAAATGCTTCAAGAGGAATGACAATGACAATGTCCAGCTCACATTCGATCGCCTCACTGATATCACAAATGAGCTTCGTGCTCTTGGTGCTACTGAGATCACCAAGAATGAGATCGTGAAGAAGCTTCTGCGATCACCTGACAACTCATTTGACACCCTATCCCTGATGATACAAGAACGTCCTAACTTCGAAGATCTTGATCCGTCTGATATACTTGAGGGGCTCAACACACATGAGTTCTAGCTATCTGATAAGCGTGACATCTACGGACCCAACTATGGCCGATTCCGTGCTTTGAAGGCAAAGGCCATTTCCTCATCCAAAGAAGAATCTAACTGTAGTTCTGGTGATCCTGAAGACATTGACGAAGTGTGGAAGTTCCAGAAGTTCTCCAAGAAGAATCATTTCAGCAAGTCTTCAAGATCCAACTCAAAGAATGATGAGGCTTCATCTCGTGACTACAAGAAGAGAACTTGCCACAGATGCAAGAAGACAAGACACTACATATCCGAGTGTCCTAAGTGGGACAAGGAATCAAAGAAGAAGAAGAAGAGCAAGGAATATGATTCTGATGACAAGAAGAAGAAGAAATCGTCAAAATCTTCTTCAAAGTCTTCGTCAAAGTCTTCATCTCACAAAAAGACCTCATCAAGCAAGGCCCGTGCATTTATTGGCAAGGGGATGGATTCAGAGGAGGAGTTTGCTTCTGAGGAGGTGATGGTGGAGTCTCAAGAGGAGTCTAATTCAGGCATGGCAAGCCTGGCTCTGGCTTCAACATTCATCGCCAAGTCCATCTTCAACATTGAAGACAATGGTCACACCGTCGAAGCTGAAGCTGATGATGAGGATGACTCTGCTCCAACCTACTGCTTCATGGCATGTGGTGCCAAGGTAAACTCATGCAATGCTTACTTCCAAACCTCCAGTGAAGCTGAATCCGAATGTGAATCCAAACCTAGCTATAAGACACTTGCTAAAATTGCAACTGAGCAACAAACTGCTATGGAACATATTCAAAAGCTGCTAGACAAAAGCGATGACCTGTTGGATGCGGAAATGAATCAATCTCAGTCCTTAATCAAAGACATCAAAAATCTTTGCATTAAGTACGAGGAACTTGAGAGTTGTCATGAAACTCTCTCAACCTGTCGTGAGAAGCTTTCCTACGGTTATCTTCAAAGGAAGCAAGAACATGAGAAACTGAGAGCGTCTCATGAAGATCTTCAAAAAGAGAACGATTCACTACTCACCCAACAGATCAGTTCCGCCCAGGAAGAGTTGGTCCCACCATGTTTAAAATGTCTTGAGCGTGATAATGTTGTCTCTGTTACTGGATGTTCTAGTTCCTCTAATGTTGCAATATCTTCAACTACTGATGTGGTAATTAACCCCTCTACTGAGTATGCCACTACTATTGCTGATGAGAATGCTAGGTTGAAGACATTGCTTGAAACCGGCATGTACAAAAGCCTAAAAGGGCATTAGACTCTGTGTGATTTCCTAAAGAAACAGATTCTGAACCAAAACCCTAGGAAAGAGGGTGTTGGGTTCGAGAGGAAAATGAATGTTGATGGTTCTTACTGGATGCCTGAGCAGTACCCCAAAACCACCTGGGTTACCGCTAAGGATCCTTCAGTGGACCCATCCATTTTATCTGGCTTCACTTGTGCTAACCCCATTGTCATTGATGAATCCTTTGACGCCAATTATAAACTGTTTAAGAAAGAATGGTGAAGTGTTTGCCAGGTATATTGGTACTAACTGCAGGAATGGGCCACCCTTGAAGAAGATCTGGGTGCCCAAAAGATGTCTTGAGAAGCTTCCCATGAATGTCGTCATGACACCACCTAGGAAGAAAACAAAGCCCAGACCAAAGGCATCATATGGCCCAAAGGCCTCATACAAACAGAGGACCACTCATGGTCACCCTAACACCAATGTTTTGCAGGAGAACCATCATCAGACTCATGAATATGAGTGTGTTTCTTCTAACCTCTATGTGCACAAAACTAAGAACTTTTTTGCATATTCATATGAGTATTATTCTCCTCCTGCGAAGCTCTTTGCTAGGGCTCCCAAGCCAAAATTCTCAGATAGTTCACTTAGACTTATTGCTTCTAAGCCACCCTGAAGATGTGGGTGGTTAAGAAGAATTCACTTCTCTTGTAGGGAAAGGTCTCCAGCTGGAAATCAAAGACTTCTGACGCCAATGCTGGGGACCTAGAACATCTTGTGGGACACAAGATATAGTGCCAAAATAGTATTACCATGTATTTCATCCCAGGGTTTCTTGACGAGCATCCTATCATGCCCAACTAGAATCTCAACTTTGATAATATGGTTGTTTGCTACATGTTTCTGCTTCACAATACTCTCGGTGAAGCCTATCCCGCTAACTGCACTATAGGGTACGACTCCAAAAGCCACTGAATGGATCATGGACACTAACTACACCAACCACATGACTGGTGATCAAAATCTTCTCATGGATTCAATCCTACGTCCATCTACTAGAAGCCACATCACATTCGCTGACACTGGTAAAAGCAAGGTATTGGGTCTTGGTAGAGTTGCTATCTCAAAGGATCAGCACATGGATAAAGTGATGCTTGTTGAATCCCTTGGATACAACTTAATGTATGTGTCAATGCTCTGTGATCTGAATATGATTGTGATATTTGGAAAATATCGTTGTCTTGTGCTAATGGAATCTGACAAATCTTTAGTCTTCGAAGGCTATCGAAGAGGTGATCTATATATGGTAGATTTCTTAGCAGGACCACAACTTGCCGTATGCCTTCTAGCAAAAGCTTCAGAGTGCTGGCTTTGGCATCGTCAGCTAGGACATGCGGGCATGAGGAACTTACACACTCTCACGAAGAAGAAGCACATCATTGGCATCGAGGGCGTCAAGTTCAAGAAGGATCATCTATGTGGTGCTTGTGAAGCTCGGAAGATGACTAGAGCCAAGCATCCCTCCAAGACAATCATGACTACCACACGTCCCTTCGAGTTTCTTCACATGGATTTATTTGGCCCTACTCACTATTCTACCCTTACTACCACTACACATCTCTATGGCTTAATTATTTGTTGATGATTATTTGAGATACACTTGGGTGCACATAATTCTCTACAAGAATGAGGTGTAGGATGTCTTCAGACGCTTCGCAAATCAAGCCATGACGAATTATGGCGTCAAGATCAAGCACATCTGGAGTGACAATGGCATTGAGTTCAAGAACGCCAGCCTCGACATTTATCTTGATACTTTGGGCATCACAAATGAGTTCTCTGCTCCATACACACCTCAGCAGAATAGCATCGTGGAGCGCAAGAATAGAGCGCTCATTGAGATGGCCCGCACAATGCTCGATGAATACAAGACTCCAAGAAAATTTTGGCCCGAAGCCATTGATACTGCATGCCACATCATCAACAGTGTTTATCTTCACAATTTCTTCAAGAAAACATATTATGAACTTCTGACTGGTAAGAAGCCAAACACCAGTTACTTCAAAGTCTTTGGTGCTAGGTGCTAGATCAAGAATCCACATCACACTTCTAAATTCGCACCGAAAGCACATGAAGGTTTTATGCTTGGTTATCGGAAGGATTCACACACCTGCAAAGTCTTCAACCTCTTTTACTATAAAGTGGTTGAAACTGTAGATGTGCGATTCGATGAGACTAACGGCTCGCAAAGAGAGCACCTGCCAAATATGCTAGATGAAGCTACACTAGGTGAAGCTATCAGGCTAATGGGTACTGGGAAATCATACCCACCAAGGAACAGGTTGAAGATGAGATCATCATTTCTGCAGCTAATCAACATGATGACAATGCTCAGTCTATGGCCAATCCTGAAGATAAAGACAATAGTCAGCCTGAACAAAATCCTCGTCCAGTTCATCCTCGGGTTGCAATGAAGTCCAAATTGAGAAGATTATTGATAGCATCAATGCACCAAGTCCTCTTACTCGATCAAGAGCTATGCAACTAGCAAACTTCTGCGGTCACTTTGACTTTGTCTCTATATTTGAACCCAAGAAAGTCAAAGAAGCCTTCATGGAACGTGAATGGATTCAAGCTATGCAAGAAGAGCTTCAACAATTTGAATTAAATAATGTCTGGGAGCTTGTCAAATGTCCTGATCCTCGCAAGTACAATATCATTAGCACCGAATGGATCTATCGTAACAAGCAAGATGAACTTGGACACAAAGCTTGCCTTGTTGCTCAAGGTTACACACAAGTGGAAGGAATTTATTTTGATGAAATCTTTGCTCCCGTGGCTAGGCTTGAAGCCACTCACATACTGCTAGCCTACGCCAACCACCAGAACATTCTTCTGTACTAAATGGATGTGAAGAGTGCCTTCCTCAACAGCAGAATCCAGGACGAAGTGTATGTTGCTCAAGTGCCTAGCTTTGAAGATCCAAGGCATCCTGATATGGTATACAAGCTCAACAAGGCACTATATGGCCTCAAACAAGCACCTCGCACTTGGTATGACACACTCATTCCTGAAGAGCAAAGGCTTCAAACCTGGTTTTCCAGATCCCACTCTCTTCACGAAGACATATGATGGTGAACTATTTGTGTGCCAAATATATGAGGATGACATTATCTTTGGATACATTGATAAGAGATATAGTGATGAGTTTGGACACATGATGCAAGAGCAATACCAGATGTTCATGATGGGAGAGCTGAAGTTCTTCCTTGGTCTTCAAATCCGTCAACAGCGAAATGGCATCTTCATATCACAAGAAAAATACCTCAAACACTGCCTGAAGAAGTTTCGAATGCAAGACTGCAAAGGGTAAATGATGCCAATGCCAACCAAAAGCCATTTAGGACCTGACGACAATGGTAAACATTTCGATCAAAAGGTATACCGCTCCATGATTGGTTCTTTATTGTACTTATGTGCATCTAGGCCTGATATTATGCTTAGCGTTTTCATGTGTGCCCGATTCCAAGTGGCACTAAAGGAATCGCATCACCTTGCAGTGAAACAAATTCTTTGATATTTGGCTCACACCCCAATGCTAGGATTATTGTATCCAAAGGGCTCAACATTTGATCTAGTTGGATACTCAGATGCTGATTATGCTGGTGAAAAAGTTGTCGGTGGGAAATGACACCTATAGGATCACAAGAATCCCTACTACGGTTGCGGGGCGCGGGGTTGTGAGAAGAGCAGGATTAGTAATTCACACGGGGATCGTTTACCCATGTTCGGGCCACAATGATGCTTAAAACCCTAGTCCTTCTTGGTGGATGTATTGAGTGTTCTTAAGCTCTCGAACTAGCTACGGGTGCTGCGTGGTTCGAAAGAGCCGAATCCCTTTCCTGTATGCCATGGGCCTCCTTTTATAGGCGAAGGGGCTGCCAAAGTGGCACACAGGAGGTGGAAAGGCCTACAGTGCTGCGAGCTTATCGCCCGTATTACAGGACAAGATGCATTTAATGCATGATTTAGGTGTCCCTCACTTTATCGGGGACGAGAGCGAGGCCCGTCCCATCTGTCACCACTCCTCATCGCTTCGACACGCGCCCTGGCCAGCGATGCATGCGGTGCCATGTAGGCAGGCAAGCAGCTGAGGTGGCGTGGTGGTGGAGCCTCCACGAAGATCTGCATGCCGCCACGCAGGTGCATGCTGAGTTGGCCTGGAAGCTGCATGTGCCACGCAGGTGCCTGCCCAGCTGGTTGGGCTGGCAGCTGCATGAAAACGGCGGCAGGGAGTTGGTTGGTGTGGGCCTGGCAGTGGCCCTGCTGTCGCCTTTGGCAAGGGTCTTATCGGGTGGCTCGGCAAGGGTCTTGCCGGGTGAGGGAGTCCTGGATTAGGGGGTATCCGGACAACCGGACTATATACTTTGTCTGGTCTGTTGGAGCGTGAATATACAAGATTCAAGACTACGTCCCGTGTCCGGATGGGACTCTCCTTTGCATGGAAGACAAGCTTGGCGATCCGGATATTATATTTCCTTCCTTGTAACCGACTCTATGTAAACCCTAGCCCTCTCCGGTGTCTATATAAACCAGAGAGTTTGGTCCTTAGAGGGACGATCACAATCATAATCAGCATAGGCAAGCTTCTAGGGTTTAGCCTCTACGATCTCGTGGTAGATCAACTCTTGTACTACTCATATCATCAATATCAATCAAGAAGGGAGTAGGGTTTTACCTCCATCGAGAGGGCCTGAACCTGGGTAAACATCGTGTCCCTTGTGTCCTGTGACCATTAGCCTAAGACGCACAGATCGGGACCCCCTACCCGAGATCCGCCGGTTTTGACACAGACATTGGTGCTTTAATTGAGAGTTCCTCTGTGTCATCCCTGCAAGGCTTGATGGCTCCTTCAATCATCGACAACACGGTCCAGGGTGAGACTTTTCTCCCCGGACAGATCTTCGTGTTCGGCGGCTTCGAACTGCGGTCCAATTCGCTTGGCCAGCTGGAGCAAATCGACATCTACGCCCCTGGCCACTAGGTCAGGTTAGGAAACCTGAACTACATGGCCGATATCCGCGGAGACTTGATCTTCAACGGGTTTGGGCCTGCGCCAGGAGCGTCGGACAATCACGATGAGCATGGCTTAGACCTGCTGTCGGACAATGCTCGGGATATCACCCCCGCAGTAGCCCCAGACCTAAATTCGGAGCAGATTGCCTTGCCCAAGGACGGGTGGATGGACCCCGTCCCGCAGGCCACACACTCATCGGTGGAAGAGCCGAACACAGGCCTCACCCCGAAAGAAGCCTGTGACACCGGACCCCCGGACTCGTATCCGGCTGTAGGTTCGAGTCTGCGCGCTTCTGAGCCAGCCGAACCTGGTTGGGCTCCTGTAATGGAGTTCACCGCTGCGGATATCTTCCAGCACTCACCCTTTGGCGACATGCTGAACTTGTTAAAGTCTCTCTCTTTGTTAGGAGACTCTTGGCCGAACTATGTCCGGCTCGAGTGGGAAGCAGGCGACGAAGGAATTCGTTGCCCACCCACCACCCACTTCATTGCCATGGTCGATGATTTAACCGACGTGCTTGACTTCGACTCCGAAGACATCGATGGTATGGACGACGATGCAGGAGAAGAACAGGAACCATCGCTCACGGGGCGGTGGACAGCCACCTCCTCA
>NC_041387.1:359103225-359156960 GCF_002162155.2 Triticum dicoccoides | reverse complement strand
TGGTGGACACTCTGAAAGAAACCAATGGCGATGAGGCAACAGAGGATAACCCCTCAGGGAAGAAAGCAAAGCATGGGCGTCGTCGGCGCCGCTCCAAGCCCCGCCATAGCAATACCGGCATAGGAGACGAAAACAATCCGGATAGTGCCGAAGATGAGTACAACCCTGATCAGCCCGCCTTCGAGCAGGCCGAGCAGGAAGAGGAGCAGGTCAGCCCAGACAAACAAGCGACGGACGGATATCCGGAGGAGGACAACTACATGCCCCCCTCCGAATACAAGATTAGCCTCGGTGATGACGAGTTCGGCGTGCCTGAGGACCCCATGGAGCAGGAGCGCTTCAAGCGCCGGCTTATGGACACCACGAGGAGCCTGAAAAAGAAGCAGCAACAACTCCAAGCTGATCAAGACCTGCTCACAGACAGATGGACTGAAGTCCTGGCAGCTAAGGAATACGGACTTGAGCGCCACATGGCTGACCGGCCACCTTGTGGCCGGGATAAAACGGCATATCAGCCCGAATACCAGCCCGCACCCCCACGCCAATACATTACGGCCCGGGGCAATAGGCAAGACCTGCAAGATATACTGGAAAACAAAGCACGACAACCAAGATCGATCTACGGATCGCAAGGGCACGCCCCAACACGCGACGATGATCGACACGCCGGATACACTATCAACAAGTCCGGCCGGGCCGAATACAACCACCCAGACCCATTCAAACTACGTAGCCACATAGCCCGGCACAGAGGCGCCACACACCCCCTCTGCTTCACTAACGAAGTGATGGATCATGAATTCCCAGAAGGGTTCAAACCCGTAAACATCAAATCATACGATGGCACAACAGACCCTGCAGTATTGATCGAAGATTTCCTTCTCCACATTCACATGGCCTGCGGAGACGATCTACATGCCATCAAATATGTTCCCCTTAGGCTCAAAGGGCCTGCCCGGCATTGGCTAAACAGTCTGCTGGAAAATTCCATTGGCAGTTGGGAAAACCTGGAAGACGTGTTCCTCGACAACTTCCAGGGCACATACGTGCGACCACCAGACGCCGATGACTTGAGCCACATTACTCAACAGCCCGGAGAGTCAGCCAGGAAATTCTAGACTCGGTTCCTAATTAAAAAGAACCAAATAATCGATTGTCCGGACACCGAAGCCCTGGCAGCCTTTAAGCATAATATCTGTGACGAGTGGCTCGCCCGACACCTCGGCCAGGAAAAACCCAAGTCCATGGCAGCACTCACGACACTAATGACCTGCTTTTGCGCAGGCGAGGACAGCTGGTTGGCTCGCAGTAGCACCACACCACATTCCGGCACCTCGGATGTCCGTGACAATAACGGCAAGCCACGGCGCAACAGACATATGCGACGGAACAACGACGACAAAGCTGAAGACATGACAGTCAATGCCGGATTCAGCGGATCCAAATACGGTCAGCGGAAAAAGCCGTTCAAAAGAAACAATCAGGGACCGTCCAGTCTGGACCGCATACTGGAACGCTCGTGCCAAATTCATGGCACCCCAGACAAGCCAGCAAACCACACTAATAGAGACTGTTGGGTGTTCAAACAGGCCGGTAAAATAAACGCTGAATATAAGGACAAGGGGCTGCACAGTGACGATGACGAGGAGCCCCGGCGTCCGAACACGAGGGGACAAAAGAAATTTCTTCCCTAGGTGAAAACGGTCAATATGATCTACGCCACCCACATTCCCAAGCGGGAACGGAAGTGAGCACTATGGGACATCTATGCGATGGAGCCATTCACCCAAAAGTTCAACCCATGGTCAGCCTGTCCGATCACCTTTGATCGTAGGGATCACCCTACCAGCATCCGTCATGGTGGTTCAGCCGCATTGGTCCTAGACCCAATCATCGACAAATTCCACCTCACGCGAGTCCTTATGGACGACGACAGCAGCCCGAACCTGCTTTATCAGGACACAATGCGCAAAATGGGCATCGACCCTTCAAGGATCAAGCCCACCAAAACCACCTTTAAAGGTGTAATTCCAGGAGTAGAGGCCCGTTGCACGGACTCTATAACATTGGAAGTGGTTTTCGGATCTTAAGCATACGAAGAGAGCGGTCCATGATTCCGAAGCGAAGAGTTAATCTTTGATATCGTCCTTTTCTGTAGTGATTACCACACACTGCTTGGACGAACCGCATTCGCTAGATTCAATGTGGTACCACACTATGCATACCTCAAGCTCAAGATGCCAGGACCGCGCGGGGTCATAACTATCAACGGAAACATGGACCACTCTCTCCGTACAGAAGAATATACTGCAGCCCTCGCGGCGGAAGTACAATGCGGCCTTCTCCGACAAACCACCAATCCGGCGACGACAACCTCGAACACCATCAAGCGGGTCCGGAGCACCCCGCAACAGGATCGCCAGGCACACCAAGAGCGCGACTAGTAGTCCGGCCTCCGCTCAAGCCCCATCAAAGCAGCATTCGTGCCACGCGTACACAATTACGCACTCAAAATACCATGGGCATAGGCGGAGGCGCAACAGTGACTCAGTCAATAGTGCGGTATAACCACAACATACCTTCATAACCCCCCCTTTTTATCTTTCAGGACACTGCTTTAGGGCAGCCTCTTCGGAAGAGCCGGATTGTCGGACTTACACAGGAGAGAAAACTAAGGAGGCAATAGGCTTTGCGCACAAAGGAAATACCCAGGTGGAATCTGTTCACGATTGTTATACCTGTTTTATATACCTACATACAGCCTGCCCTTGGATAGGACATGTTAAATAGTCCTATTCACTTCTGCTTAAACGCACTCAATGTAAACATACTCTTAAACATATTATTCATCAATGGGAGATAATATATAGCATCAACTTATTATTCCTATTGTGCGCATTTTTTCTTATAAATGTTCATTTAATATCGCGTCCGTACACTTCGGTACGTTCAGTTTGCCAGGGGCTTCTTATGGCGCCCCATAATACGGCAATACATGTCCGAACACCTTCAACAGTGCGGGACCCTGAACTTATAGCACTATATGCATCAGCTCCGAATCACGTCTTGTGTCAATAGTTGGGTTTGCCTGGCTCCCTTGTTTTGATACCTTACGTTCCGTTATATCGGCTAAGGTAGCGTAGGAAGAACTACTGGGATTGTGTCCCGGTTCTTCCGGACGAGCACCTTAGTAGAGAAAGCCAAAAACTGACCGGCATGATGCGGAGAGAGCTGGTAGCTGTTCGAGAGGTCCTAAAATCCCTAAAGAGTTTTCCGCTATAGGCGAGGAATCGGCTTTTTTCGATTTAGGCGTATATAGCACCCCAATTCGGCTTTCCGAATTCTAGGGGCTTCGCCGAAATTTAAAATTGTAGACTTCTATGGCGAAGTGAAAGTTATAAAGCCGCATAGTCCGATTGCCTTGTTCGCTGCGCCAAACACCTCCTTTAGGGACCAAAAATTTGGATAAAGAGTGTCTGGGTTTTTCCAGGAACACCCTGATACTAGTTATGTGGGGGCGGAAGCCGATGACTGGCCTACTTTCAGAATTTTATAAACAGCCGCACAGAAGGTAATATTTTAAATCAAAACAAAGTGCTATATAGTGCAAATAACTTCGTCTTTATATTACAAAAATGACAGAAGTACATTCATTCAAAGATCGTGTTCTTGGTACATTCTTCGGCCACGAGACGAGCGCCCTTCATAACGCCATCATAATATATCTCGGGACAGCGATGCGCCTTGCCCTCCGGCGGCCCGGTCTTCACCAGCTTCTCCGCATCCAGCTTTCCCCAATGCACCTTCCCACGGGCAAAGGCCCGACGGGCACCCTCAATGCAAACGGATCACTTGATCACTTCAAGCCGCGGACAGGCATTTACCATCCGCTTGATCAGGCCGAAGTAGCTAGTGGGCAGGGGCTCACCAGGCCACATCCAGAGTATGAAATCTTTCATAGCCACTTCGGCCGCCCTGTGGAGTTCAACCAACTTCTTCAGTTGGTCACTCAGAGGCATTGGGTGTTCGGCCCCCGCATACTGGGACCAGAACAACTTCTCCATTGAGCTCCCCTCCTCGGCACGGTAGAACTCCGCGACATCTGATATGCTGCATGGCAGATCTGCGAATGCCCCTGGAGAGCTCCGAATTAGGGTAAGTAAAATAAACGCCTCCTCCACATGCTTGCTTTGCATAAAGAATGTCTTACCTGCCGCTATCTTCTTGGCCGCCTGGATTTTCTGTTGTGCCTTTTCGGATTCGGCCTTGGCGTCTTTCACACTCACAAGGGCCTTCGCAAGCTCAGTCTCTTTCATCTTATGATCATGGTCCAAGGTCTTGAACTTCTTGTTGAGCTCCTGGAGCTCTTGCTGTACCTCGCCCACTCTTGCATCTTGCTTTTCACGCTCCTTGCGCTCCAAGGCCGCCTTGTCTTCAGCCTCGAACAGTGCTTTCTTCAGAGATGCCACTTCGGTGGTGGCCCCTATTACAAAGTCACGACGCTTTATCGTTAGATTAACCAATTTTGTCTATCCTTTATTATATGAGAAGGGGGAATCACAAATCTTTGTTCTCTTCGAGCTGCCTCTTCGTGAGGCCGAGCTCTCCCTGCGCCTGCTCCAGGTCCCATTTGAGTCCGGCGACCTCGGCCGTGCGTACAGCAGCGGCAAGCAGCACTGCCTGCTTATCGATAGGCACACCTACTATTAGACTCCTGCAGATTTTAATTGACCCTCCGTTTGGCTCTTCTTTCCGAACACCAAATAGAGTATCAGGGGCAACTACCTATCGGGTGATAATTTTACATATTTCTTACTTACCTCAAAACCTGTCAGGAGGTTGGTGCAGGCTTCGGTTAGTCCGCTCTTGGCAGACAGAACCTTCTGAATCACCGCACTCATAAGAGTACGGTGCTCTTCATCCATGGAAGCGTCGCGAAGCGCTTCCAGCAGACTATCCGACGCCCCTGGCACAACGGAAGTCATCAGCACGGACGGCTTGCCCTCCCTGGTGAGGGGCCGCCTGCCCGAATCCGGAACCATTTGAGGTTCTGACACAGTATCCGGCTGAGAGCCCGGCTTGCTACGGCTCTCGCTGGCACGATCCACGGGGATCTTGTACCCCGTGTGCCCGGTGTCTGGAATACCGCCTGGGGCATCTCCAGAGTCACCTCCCCCTGCTCTGGGAGCCTTTGGGATAACACCTCTGTGTCGTCCGCAGGCTGAGGTGTAGTGGCCGTCGGGAGCGAGTTCATTGCTGAATCAATCAAGGACCCATCCGAAGACGATACCTTGGGATGGACCCTGGCCGGACTACATATATGTTCGGCGTTATAAAAAGACCATGAAGCAAAGTCGCACTAAAGTACAATAGAGTGTGGATACTTATGATCTTACTAGGGGCTTCGCCCTGGGCAGCCACTCCTCCTCGCTATAGGCGTCAGTGGCGGAGTAATCTGGAATGGACGCCTTTCCCTTCTTGGGAGTCCTAGCCTCCCCCTCCAGGGCGGCCTTCCTATTCTTCTCCTCCCCAGTGCGGGGAGGCAGAGTTCCTTCGTGTTTCCCCCCGCCTCCGCGGGAAGAATCTGCCTCGTCGTCTTCGGACGACAAGGGTATAACGGCCTTGCGCCGGGGACCCTTCTCGGTCCCCTGGCCCACCTTCTTAGGCCCCCATCCTCTCCGGATGGGGTGTCCTCTTCCTCTTCTTACTCCCCTTCAGGGGAGGAGTGTGCCTCGTCATCTTCGGAGGAGGCTTCCGGTACAACCTTACACCGGAGACCCTCCCTGGTCCCTGGGGCCTTCTTTTCGGCCTTCTTCTCCGGCACCTTGTAGGCCGCCGGGACTAGCATCTCCGTTAGGAGAGAATCCGCTAGGCCATCTAGCAGTGGAGCCGGACAGTCAATCCGCTCCGCTGTCTCCACATACTCCTGACCAAATGCACACAATGACTAAAGATTCCCCCATGAGTACATTGGGAAGAACTAAATCCGGTGGTAGTAAAAAAACTCAGTGGACGGGGGAGCCGCGCGGCGTTAAGTCCGCGATCCTCAGATGTGGGAGGAGGTACTTAGGAGGCCTTGAACAGCGCCTTCCAGGCGCCTTTGTGCATCATGCCTTAGAGCTTTTGAAGCATCTGGTGTTTGGCCGGGATGAACTCCCATAGATTAAAAGCCCGTCTTTGGCACGGAAGAATCCGGCGGACAAGCATGACCGAGACCATGTTGACAAGCTTGATTTTCTTGTCCTTCATATTCTTGATGCAGTTCTGAAGTCCGGTCAGCTCTACAGGTTCGCCCCAGGCCAAGCCCTTCCTTTCCCAGGAGGTGAGCCGCATGAGGGTTCCGGATCGAAATTCGGGGGCCGCCGCCCAGTTGGCGTCGCGCGGCTCGGTGATGTAGAACCACCTTGATTGACACCCTTTCACGGTCTCCGCGAATGATCCGTCAAGCCAGGTGACATGGGGCATCTTGCCCACCATGGTGCCTCGGCACTCCGCTTGCTACCCGCTCATGATCTTCGGCTTCACGTAGAAGATTCGTAGCCACAGGCCGAAGTGAGGCCTGATGCGGAGGAAGGCCTCGCACAGATGATAAACGCCGAGATGTTGAGGACGAAATTTGGGGCTAGATCATGGAAATCTAGCACGTAGTAGAACATGAGCCCGCAGACGAAGGGATGAAATAGAAATCCCTGTCCATCGCCCTTTGTCCGGCAGCCGGTGCGCTATGTCTGTGGCCAAGTACCCGGCCGCCCGAAGCTTCGCAATATGCTCCTCCTTCATGGTGGAGGCCACCCACTTGCCTCCTGCTCCGGACATGTTTGGCTGTGCGGCGAAAGCGTGAACCAGGGCGCTGGAGCTCGAGGGTGTGGGAATAGATAAGCAGAGGAGGAAGAAGGCGTGGGTGAAAATGGGGAATCCTTATCCCTTTATAGAGGCGACGAACGATGCGCCTCCCCACCTTCCCGTTGAGATTCGCTTATTTCCCAAACGCCACGATTGATTGCGCGGTTGGGTTACCCATACCCATATTGATGGAAATCTCGTGATAAGGGGACATGATCTCTGCTGTGACAAGACGTGCCAAGGAAACCGCCTCGCACTATGCGCTATGGCTGGTTGTGGGAAAACGGTTCGAATAATGACCCGACCATAGTGTCATGTCACTTTGTCTAAAGTTGTCAGCATATTATATTTGTGAAATATCGTTGTCTCTACAGTGGTGTATGAGGATCATCTTGCAGATCCGGACACGGTCTAAGTGTTCGATAATTATTTTGGAGTATTCGGAGATGGAACCTGCCTTGCAATGCCGAAGATAAAACTGCACGCCGGACTCATCGTCATTGAAGCCTGGTTCAGGGGCTACTGAGGGAGTCCTGGATTAGGGGGTATCCGAATAGCCGGACTATATACTTTGTCCGGACTATTGGAGCGTGAAGATACAAGATTGAAGACTACGTCTCGTGTCCGGATGGGACTCTCCTTTGCGTGGAAGACAAGCTTGGCGATCTGGATATTATATTTCCTTCCTTGTAACCGACTCCGTGTAAACCCTAGCCCTCTCCGGTGTCTATATAAACCGGAGTGTTTGGTCCTTATAGGGACGATCACAATCATAATCAGCATAGGCTAGCTTCTAGGGTTTAGCCTCTACGATCTCATGGTAGATCAACTCTTGTACTACTCACACCATCAATATCAATCAAGCAGGAAGTAGGGTTTTACCTCCATCGAGAGGGCCCGAACCTGGGTAAACATTGTGTCCCTTGTCTCCTGTTACCATTAGCCTAAGACGCACAGATCGGGACCCCCTACCCGAGATTCGTCGGTTTTGACACCGACACCGGCTGGCCCGGCAAGGGTCTTGCCGTGGCAAGCTGGCGTCCACGGCAAGGATCTTGCCGAGGGTCTCGTGGATTCCTTCGGTGAGGATCTTGGTGAGGATTGTTGCCTTCCAATCCTTATCTGATCTTGAGCATTCTATGTCTTCACAAAGATCTGCATGCCACCATGGAGGTGCCTCCCGAGCCCTGGTCCAACGTGGTTGCTGGTGACCGTGGATCCAGGGTGGCCCGGTTCGCTGGTGTGGGCGAGCTGCCCTGGCAAGGGGCTTGCCGGGGCTGCGGAGGTTGCCCCCGGCAAGGGTCTTGCCGGGGCAACCTGCTTCGCCCATCTGCACTTTGTGGCATTGGTCCTTGATGTCGCCTTGTTCGTCTTGAGCCTTCGGCTTCTCTTCGACTTCCCTCCTTCGCCCTACTATGCGTGGCCGCGACACGAGGCTCTGACTGCCCGTGCACAAGTAAAGGGGTCAAAAGGAGAACCCCTACTTTTGTACACCGACAAAAGTTGATCGCAAGTCTACATCAGGCACATGTCTATTTCTTGGACGATCTCTTGTCTGTTGGTCTTCACAGAAGAAGAACTGTGTATCTCTCTCCACTGTTGAATCTGAAGACATTGCTACTGGATCTTGTTGTGCTCAACTTCTCTGGATGAAGAAAACTCTCAAGGACTATGCCATCAAATTGAAGAATGCCACTCTTCTGCGACAATGGAAGCGCCATCAAGATTGCTAAGAATCCACTTCAGCACTCGAAGACAAAGCACATTGAGATTCGTCATCACTTTCTCAGAGATCATGTCATCAAGGAAGATATTGATGTCATTCACGTCAACACTGAAGAACAATTGGCAGATATCTTCACAAAGCCCTTGGATGTGAAAAGGTTTTGCAAGCTGCAGTGTGAGCTAAATATCTTAGAATCCTCGAATGTCCAGTGAATGGACACACATCCTAATGCTTATGCATGTTGATGACTTAGATGTGCAACACAGAAAGTAACGTATTTCTTCAATCAATGGAGACTTACCCTCTGAGTGTGAATACACTAATGTGGAATTTGACTTCAGAGCGCCACGATAATTGTGCACCATGTCTTGGTCTAATATTTCCTGTCCGGTGGGTAACGCCACCACCACATTTTCTTAAATGTTTACATTTGGCGTCATGATTGCATTATCTTCATATTTGGATTGTCTTCAACATTGTTTTGTCTTCAAGTTCTATATCTTCGCAATGTTGATTTATCTTCAATGCTATACACACACACACACACACACACACACACACACACACACTACAAGCATTCAATTATAGCTATGGCTTCAAGTTGCTATTCTTCTGACCTAAGAGAATGTGATCGGACCCTGACCCCATCTATGCTACTCCCTCAAATTCTCTCTATCTAGTCATATGCATTCTGTTGACACGTGTCGAATGTCTTCATTGTGTCCTTGTCAGCTGAAGATACAAAGACACACATTTAAAACTGATTTTATTGACTTATCTTTTTGCCTGCAAACCGGAGAATCCGGAATGACCATCCGACAATCCAGGCGTGCGTGGAAACATGTCTCAACTCTTGATAAGTTACATGCACGCCACATGTCCACCAGATGTAAACCGCCAGGGGCACCTACGTAATTGCGCTGCGCCGCCCTCCTCCTTATAAATACTTCCACCCGTGCGGTCATTATCCCTTCTCCCACCTCACCGTCTCTCTCAAACCCTAGCGCCACCGTTAGCTTCCGTCACCACCGGAGTCGAAGTGCTTAGCTGCCGCAACTGCTCCAATGACGTCTTCAGGCTGGCCGCGGACCTCGTCTACTCTGCCGTCACCATAGGTGTCTTCCGCCACCAAGTTAGGGCGCGGGAGATTAAACTGCTCGGCATCCATTCTGCCTCGTCTAGCAGTTCTTCAAGTGGTAAATAAACATGTCTTTTTACCGCTTTTTAGATCTGTTGAGTCCATCCACTTCACGCAAAAGTGGTTTCCGATCTTCCAAATCTGGATCTTTCTATTTCTGAATCTCATATATTGCAAGTATGTTCACTTATGCTCCACAACTAGTTAGATTACTCACTTGTACTTATTCATGGATTCGTACAAATCTGGAACCAACTCACTTCAAATAAGTGAATGTCTTCGCAATATGTGGTCAATGTCTTCAAACTGATTTATCTTCAAAATCTTTTGAGAATGAATATGACCTCTTCCCCTTCCCTCATATCTCTAATGCTGTCACATGTACATGTCCATGGGGGAATCCCTTGGTTCTCATAGTCTGCATTCATTTGCAGAGTTCCTACAGCGGCACATTGAATCTACTGAAGCCAGTTCTTGTCTGACCAGTCGTCGGAATACATTCACTATCTTGAAGCCTTTCAGTCTGAATATAATGACAACCGAAAAATCTAAGGACAGGTGGCAGGCAGCACCGTGGCAATACTGCTCTGAATTTGCCCCCAGATCTCTATGAGCTGTACAAGTTTGATCGAGAAGAATCTTATGGTCAGTGCAAATCTAGAATCCAATGGATTCAAAGATATTGGACAGAGAAGTGGTTCAATTATCGCTTCGTGACTCCTGAATATGCTGAGAAGAATGCCATCAAGCGGCCATGGGGTGGCATCCTCTATAAGAAGCCGTAGCCTACAACTAAGGCTGAAGCCATTGCATAGGAGTCCTATCCTTTCATGGTCCGAGGCCCCCAACCTAAATATGCTGACCCATCCAGTATTAGATGGTGTCATGAAGATGATCCGTTCAAGAGAAATTTTGCGTTTGCAAAGGAGTCTGCAGCCAAGAACAAAAAGGCCTTTGGACTCAACTTCAACCCAGGGCCATCTTCTCCAAGGCCAGATGCCACTCATGAAGCCAATGAGAATAGAATTGGCCCCTTCAATGGCTTTGATGGGCTCCTATCCCACATTGATGCACAAAGGGCCACAGTTGATCAATCTGCTGATGATGCTGACTTTGAGGATGCTCTTGTGCCTTCCAAGCAGAAGAAGTCAAAAGCTTCCAAGCCCTCTACTGTTCGAAAAGCTTCGACCATGAAGCCACTGCAAACTGCACCGCTTGAATCAAGTGTGCAGTCTGAAGATCAGTCTCGCATCTCCAAGAGAACCAGGAATCCAATGTCCAAGAAGATTTCTGGGCATGCACTCACTCCTGCTGCCATTCTGCACACTGAAGACAACACTATTGATCTACCCAGTGATGAAGATCTTTTAGATGATGCTCTCGAAGAGTTAACCAAGACCAAACAAGATGCTAAGATCTTCTAGGACATGCCTCTGTTCGATGTTGACATTCTCAACAACTTCATTGATGAATGGTTCGAGAATCAAAGCATCAACATTGATGATTTGCAGCTGCCAGTGGACATCAGCGTCACCTTTCAAGGAGCCATTGCCAACGAACTTTCCATTGCTTAGAAAATTGTTGAGCTCAAGAACAAGGTCAATTATGAGAAGGCTTAGTTCAAGAAGCACGTGGCCAAGCTTAGTGTTTCGGATGTGCAAAACTTCAAGCAAATGATGCGTGACCCCAAGGACCAGTTTAACCAGAAGCGTGAAGAATCCAAAGGCTCACGCGAGCACATGAAGTACTATGTGCTAAAGTGTGTGCAAGCGCACGGTGAGATTGAAAAGAGAAAAGCACTTGGGCACCCTAGCATCGACCCCAAGCTTGCTGCCAAGAAAGGCAAGAAGTCTGCTGAAGCCAAATCGGATGCTCCAAGGAAGGAACGACCTAGCATAGTCTTCCCTGCTAGCATGACTGGCTCGAAGCCTAAGGTCCCTTCAGTAGCTTCTGAACAAAAGAAGACAAAGCTTGCTGAGGCTGAAGTCAAGAAGAGGAAGCTTCAAGACACCTCTGAGGTTGCTCCCTCCAAGAAGAAGCTGAAGACTAAAGCTTCAATGTCTTCCCGCAAAGAGCGTGTTTCTACGCAAGAACCGTTGAACGTCGAACCAATCTTTGTTTCCCTACCTACCTCCACCAACCACGAGCGTCATCTTGTTGTCCATGAGCCTTCTACCATAGAGCCTCATGCGTCTAAAGATATTCCAGCTGGCGACTCCAATGCAGCTGAAGACATTGGTCATGAGGACCATGTTGAACATGATGAAGTCCTTCCTTAGATTGAACCCAATACCGTGATATCATCGCCTGCTCCAATGAGTAGTGAGTTGATCAGTATTGGCCGTCCTTTGATGCCCCATCCCATGATGCCAATCACTCAAGATATGCCCTTGAATAATGAAGCTATTTTGCGCTCTCCAACAGCTGAAGTCACCACTCCGGTGCTTGAGACTAATCAAGAAAGTCCTGAAGAGATGGATTTCACAATCCCTTCACCACAGGCGTCACCTTCCTTCAAAAGGATTCACAAAGGTCTTAGGCCTCAGGCCTCCATGTCAAGCATTCCAGAAGAGGATGTGCAACCAACTAGCTCAGTAGCATGTCAAGTGTTCCCTGACGCCATCCCTTCTGTGACCACTCATGAGTCTGAAGCAAAGGCTGCTGAAGACATTTCGGCTGCATCAGCCAACGAAGACAAAGAAGATGATCGAGCCTGCCAGTGAAACCATCGTGTGAGAAGACAATGTGGAGCCTGAAGTCAATGCTGCAACTAAAGATATTATGGAGCCAATCACTTCCGATGTAACTGTTCCTCCACCAGTGCCACACACTATGGATTGAGCTTACAATTGTGGTGAGTTAGTGACTGTCAGATGGCCCATTATGGTGGCACCCACAGCTCTAGGCCCTCAGTACGATTATCATGTGGAGCAAAGGCCTCAAACTCAGAAGCTAAAGCCAAGACTACCAAGGCTTCCAAGTGCTACAACAACCCAAGGTTCGTTCAGTGTGCTCAGCTTCAAAGAGAACAACACATTCTTTGACAGTGCCAAGAACCTATACAGGAAGCCCAAGATCTCTTCTGACAGGTTTTGGAGCCATCAGCAACGAAGCTATTACTCATACATTCTATACAACCAAGGCTGGATTTTTCCTAATAAGCGTTTTGATTGTGATGCTATTGTTGGGCTGCCTTGCCTTGAAGTGTCCATTGACTACTTCAGAGACATTGGACCGCTGCCATTTGTGACTGACAAAGAGCACCGGAACAAATAAATTCTGCTGCAGTTGTTGGTGTTCTGGGAACGGGGGTACCCAGACTTGCCTTCCTGTGGCCCACGGCATGGCTCCATCAACGGCCTGGTATGGCCCAGCTTCAACATTGACAACTCAAGACCCTCGCGAGGGGCCAAGCCTCACGAGGTAGATGACACCAGGACCTCCAAAGGGAGCAACCTCCTTAGGCTGGCTCCCGAGGAGCAGAGATTTCTATGCAAGGCTCACCTCGTGAGGATCGGGTGACGTGAGCCATGACGACCAAGGCTAGGTGCGCGCCAGCGGGCATAGTGTACCAGTTTCCTCTTTGGTGACAAGGAGGCAAGCACAGGCGAGGAGTCCCAAGGAATCAGCCAAAGGTTTCCATTCCCGTGTAACAAGACAAAGACCACTAGGACGGTAGGATGGAGGTCATCGCCGAGCCCACCATAGCGTCACGACTAGAGGCTTTTTGCAGGCGAAGACCACTTTCATCAGGATAAGATGTAGTAGTTGTCTCCCTTTAAATTTGGCCGTTGTGGGATCTATCGGATTTAGGGTTCCTGCTAAACCCTTGAGGTTCGAACACTGGGGTGCGCATGAAGATTTCCCCCTACCGAATCTCACCCCAGCCTCGCCGCCATCTCTAAGCTTAGCTCGATGAACTCTCAACACAAGAGACACAAGATTTATACTGGTTCGGGCTACCGTTCTGGTGTAATTCTCTACTCTAGTGTGGTGGTGGTGGATTGCTTCTTGGGCTGATGATGAACAGTACAAGGGAAGAATAGCCTCCTAAGGAGAGGTGTTCTTGTTCTTGGTGGGTGCAAGGATGAACTGAGTTCGTTCCAGTCTTCGTCTCTCGCCAATATGTGGTGGCTAGTCCTATTTATAGAGGCCCTGGTCCTCTCCCCAAATATTGAGCGGGAAGGGATCCAACAACAGCCAATTTGAAAGGGGACAGCTAGTACAAGCTATCCTGACTAAAGGTGGTCTTCGCCTGTCAAAGGCGCTGGTGGTGACGCCATCTTGGGCTCCACGATGACCTCCTTCCTGCCATCTTGCTGGTCTTGGTCTTGTTGCACCGATATGGAAACCTTTGCATGACACCTTGGTACTCCGCGCCTGCGCTTGCCCCCTTAGCACCTAAGGGGAAATGAGGACACTGCGCGCGCTGGCGCCCGCCTAGCACCCGCCTGGCCTTGGTCATCATGGTTTGCGTCCCGGGAACCTCACGAGGTACCCCTTGCCTTGATCTCTTCGCCCCCTCGCGAGCTTGCCTGGTGAGGCCGCTCCTGAGGAGGCCTTGTGTCGTCCGCCTCGCGAGGCTTGGCCCCTCACGAGGGTCTTGAGTGTTCGGCTGACAAAGACCGGCCGTACTGGGCCGCTGGTGGACCCACGCCATGGGCCGTAGGGAGGAAAGTCTAGGGACCCCCGTTCCCCAAATGCCGACAGTAGCCCCCGGGCCCAAGGCGTGCTCGGAATTGGCTTAGCGGAGAAGCCAAAGGGCAAGTGCAGAGCACCGTAGGCCCCAACAGCCTGCGGCCTTGGTCGACGTGTGGCGACTGATTGGACATCGGCGTCTCAGCTTCCCCACGCTGCCTCGGCAACTGCCCGACTTGATGAGTCCCTGTGAGGAATCGAGAAACACCCCACGGGGGCGTGTAAAGGGTCTGCGATGTCTTTTGTTGATGTTATCCTTATTATGAAATCGTGCGAGTGCTTGTCCTGTCCCGGCTTGGTTCCCCCTTTCTAACCTCGCGACGACTTGGCGCTCTACGTTGATAGGTCCCGGTTCCCAGGCAGGTTGCAGCCGTCGCTGGTATGCCAGGTCGCGATGCCGTGGTCAAGGCTAGGAGGTGAGCGGCCCGAGGTCCAGTAAGAGCCCCTGAGATGCGATGCTCAGGAGGTCCCCTTTAGCGTGCAAGCAGCCGCCGAGAGGTAAGAAAGGAAGCAACATTGCCGCCACAGGGCCGCATCAAGTGAGAATTTCATGTCGTAATGATTAGTTGTTCCAAGCGCGAAAACTTATCTCTGTAATCTGGAGTCATTCCCTTGCATTGCACCAGACTTGTGCGTCGGCAGCCATGGCGCAGCTAGGTTAGGCTCGTGCGAGCCTCCCCCTTCTTCCCCGCACTCTCCTTCGTGCTCTACGTCCTTAGGTCCCGGCCCTCGAGCGAGCTCAGCCGCCGCTGGTATGCCAGGTCGCGATGCCATGGTCAAGGCCAGGGGGTGAGGGATGGAGAGCCAGTAAGAGCTCATGAGTTGTGATGCTCAAGAGCCCCCCTTTTGATGCGCAAGTGGATCACATGGGAAAGAGAGGGAGCTCGTGGTGCCTCCCGCTGTAGACATCATGAGGTTCCTGCAAATCATCACGAGAAAGGCACGGGTTGCCATTATGATTGCCGACCGGCCACTGGTTGCTCCGAGAGAAGGGTGAGGGCACTGAGGGCCTGGTGAGGTGACGCGCGTGGGGCATGCCGCGGGCCAGAGCTCGACCGCTCAGATTTGTCGGTGTTACAGGCATGGACCTGTGTGCAAGCGCCGTGCCAGCGCGATCGGCTCCCATGGTAGGTGGCAATCGAGCAGGTGATAATCGCAAGTAGATTACGCATGAAAGGCAATCAGCTTAGGTAAATGCAGAATGGATACATGCCACTGGGTCAGACCCAAGCGGATTGGGGATGATGCAGCCCGAGGGGCGCTCCCAGCAAGGTAAGCCAAGGACATAAAAAGAGATACATGCTGCAGGGAAGGACCCACGCGGCCTGGGAATGATGCAGCCCTGAGGGTGCTCCCAGCTGAAATGAACTCGGGAGATGTCACGTGGTTCCGCTATAGAGGGGGTGTTGGGGCAGCTTAAGGTGCGCGGTGAAGGGCCCGACCCTCACGAGCCACCGGGGCCCTGAGCCTCAGGGGGCTCTGGGGTCCAGGTGGTTCCTTGAGGACCGTCTCCATCTCTGCTAGGATCGCGTGGTGCCTCGCCTCTTGAGCCGCCAGGATGCTCTGCAGGTGTCGCTGGTAGGTGGCACCCGCGTTCGGCAGGCCGAAAGGCATGCGAACATAGTTGTGCGGTGGACCCTCGCAGCATCCCACGCGCGAAGGCCAGAAGCGCTCCTGAGGTGCGGCTCGGTTGAGCCCTGGGACGTTGATGCAGACACGCAGCCCACCATCCTCGCCTGGATGGGGAGCCATGCCAGGCGAGCGACGGTTTCCACGCACGGCCCTCGCTTCCTGAAGCTCCTGAGTGGTTTTGGCAATGAACTCCTGAACGTTGGGCTTTCCACGCCCTGTGTCTTCCTGAGGGAAACGTGCCGCGAAGCACGCCTCCAAGTGGTGCCAACGCGCCTCCCTCGTGATGTTGGTGAGGTCTGAGGCCCTCCAGAAGAGAGCCCCCGAGCCCTGCCGGAGGAGGGCGTCGGGCGCGCCTTCCTATGCGATGGAAGGAGGCGCCCCAGGCACGGACACTGATCCTGACGCAGCACCACCCGAGGTGCCGACCTCCTGGGGCCCTGTGCGGAGCGGTTGCTTCTTCTTCTTGGGGATGGCCTCAGGAGGGCTCTCGCCCTTGCTGTCCGGGTTCTCGATTGCTGCGGCTTGGAAGGCACGCTCGAGGGAGCACACCGCATATTTATCTTCGCAGGGGACCATGAGGTCCCGCCGCTTCCTGGCATCTTGAGGACGTTGTAGCCGTGGTGGGTCACTTCCATGAACTTGGCCAGGGCTGGATACCCAAGGATGGCAATGTACGACAGGCGGATGTGGGCGACGTCGAAGTCGATGAGCTCAGTGCGGTAGTTGTTGTGTTGTCCAAAGGTGACAGGGAGGCGGACCTCCCCTATCAGGGTGGTGGAACCATCAGTAACTCCTGAGAAGGGCTTGGTGGGATGAAGCTGATTGTATGGCACTTGAAGGTTGTCAAACATCTCAACAGACAGGACGTTAAGCCCTATGCCACCATCAATGAGGGTCTTGGTGACTTGCACGTTGCTAATGATGGGTGAACAGAGCATCGGGAGAACGCAAGCAGTAGCCGCGCATTTGAGTTGATATGCCGAGCTGAAGGTGATCGCACACTTGGACCACCTAAGCGGGCGCGTGGCCTCGAGCCTGGGGAGGGCTGCGTTCACCTCGCGAGCAAACTTCTTGAAGATACGCTGAGAGGCTGGGGCCTGAGCTCCGCCCAAGATGCAAGCGATACCTGGAAGCCCACAACCGCCTCGTCCTGATGATGGCTGTCATTCCTTCTTGGCAGTGGCTGCAGTGGAGGAAGGCGTGCGTTACCCTCAGGGCGGTCCTCGCGAGGCTGATCCCTTCAAGGACCCTCGCGAGGCTGGTCCTGCCAGCGATCCTCACGAGGTCGGTCACGCCACTCCTAGCGAGGGCCACGGTTGTCCTATCATCCTTTGCCATGTCCTCCTCCTCGACCGTAGCCCCGGTCGTGGTGCTCGAGATGTCGACCGAAACGTCCTTCTCGACCGGCCCTAAGCTCCTGGCAATTGTTGGTGTTGTGGGTGTGGAGGTTGTGGTAGGCACAAAATAGTCGGCTGCCCTTGGACAACTCCGGCTGGTCCCTGCCGTGCTTCGTGTCTGGTTCTGCCATGAGCACGACCACTCCCTTGTGCTTCACGTCGTTGACCTTGGTCTTCTTTTCTTCCGGGTCGGCAGCCGGGAGCTTGAGGAGGGAGAGGCGTCCCTCCTCAGCTCTTGCGCACTTGGTCGCCAGGTTGAACAGCTCCAGGGATGTGCACAACTCCTCGTGGATGGTGATCTCCTCCTTCATCCTGACGTCACGGACGCCATCAGAGAATGCTGAGATGATGGCCTCGTCCGTCACCTTGGGGATCTTGAGGCTGACGCTGTTGAAGCGCTGGATGTATTTCTGCAGGGTCTCCCCGGACTGCTGCCTAATGCGGTGCAGGTCACATGTGGCCAGGGGGTAGTCGCGAGTGCCCTAGAAGTTGGCGATGAAGCGACTGTGCATCTCGTCCCAGGAGGAGATCAAGCCGGGAGGTAGGTTCAGGAGCCATGAGCGGGCACCGTCCTTGAGTGCCATGGGAAACCAATTCACCATGACTTTCTCATTGCCATTGGCCGCCTCGATGCTCAGCTCGTAGAGCCACAAGAACTCCACGGGGTCGGGGGTGCCGTCATAGCGTGGCGGCAGGTCCGGATTTAACTTGCCCGACCAGGCGACATTATGTAGCTCGGGGGTGAAGGTGCGGCAGCCTGCTGTGGTCACCAGGGCCCTTTGTTGACGTAGAGCTTGCTCCTGATGGTACCCACGCACTGCTGCCATAGGCAGTATGCAGTCTTGTCGCGCCAGTGCAGGGAGCACGGGGGCGCCTTCTTGAGGCCGAGGGATTTCTTGACAGCTTCCTTCTTCTCGCGCAGGCGCCGGATGCGGTGGGTCACGCCCAGGGGCCGCGCGCCTTGGCGCCAGGGCACCGTCTTGGGGCAGAGGTGATGGAGGCTCTCCATGAGCCACGTCTCCCGTACCTGGCGGAGGGCGAGGCAACAAGAGGGATGGCGTGGGAGAGCCCCCTGCGGTGCTGATGAGCTCAATGATGCGAGCGAGCCATTCCTCGTGCGCCATAAGCAGCGCGGCCTGCGCATCCGTGGGGGCGCGACGAGTGTGGGACGACGAGCCGGCTGGGGTCAGCGATGGATAGGGATGAAAACAGAGTGGAAATGGACGGAACTGAGTGCTATCACATTTGGTTTCATATTTTTTTTGCAGAACCGAAAGCGAATACAGAAACCCTGGAAATGAATACGGAAACAGATAGTACTAGAAACGGACACGGAGCAAATACAAAGCGGACACGAAAACAGAAGGCATTGGCCGGAACTTAAAACCCCCTTGAATCATAGATAAATACACACCAAAAGAAACAATTATAATGAGTTGTTAACATGGCTACAAAATAATATCATTATGTTAGGAACTTAGTGTAGTATTGTAGTAGCACTCAACAATTATGTATAGAGTCAAGCTGAGTACATGTGTGGTAGTAGAAGGTGCACCTCAGATTCATTCTACTAATTGTGTCAGTGTGTGTTGTTTTGTGGTTGGGCCACAAAGGAGAGATAGGTCTATAGTAAAATGGAAATTTCATATTCACGGAAGCGGAAAGTTCCATTTTCATGTCTATTCCACCGGAAAACACCGTTCCATTTTTGTTTCCCTTTCCGCATAAAAAATTCCATTTCCACTTCCATTTTGCAAATTTCCATTTCCGTTTTCATATTTCTCTTTGTTTCCATTTTTCCTCCGGAAAAACGGAAAGTTTCCACTCCATTTTCATCCCTAGCTATGGAGTGGTGGTGCGGCCGTCCCGCAGCACCGAGGGGTGCAACGAGGATGCTTGATGCTTGTTCCCCACCGGGCCGGTGGCGGCAGGCGACGGAGAACGACGGGGAGGTCCGCTGACAGGAGCCATCTGGGCGATGCGTGCAGCGAGAGCGGCCCGCCGCTCAGCTCGGGCTCGGCGGGCATCAGACATGGATGCGACGAAGCGATGGGACGCGGATCAGCTGAAGGAAGACTTCGGTGCACCCCTACCTGCCGCGCCAAATGTTGGAATTAGGGTTCCAGCAAAACCCTTGAGGTTCAAACACTAGGGTGCGCAAGAAGATTTCCCTCTACCGAATCTCACCCCGAGCCTCGCCGCGAACTCTGAGCTTAGCTCGATGAACTCTCAACACAAGAGACACAAACATTTATACTGGTTCGGGCCACCATTGTGGTGTAATACCCTACTCTAGTATGGTGGTGATGGATTGCCTCTTGGCTGATGATGAACAGTACAAGGGAAGAACAACCTCCCGAGGAGAGGTGTTCTTGTGCTTGGTGGGTGTGAAGATGAACTGAGTAAATTCCAGTCTCCATCTCTCGACGATCTGTGGTGGCTAGTCCTATTTATAGAGGCCCTGGTCCTCTCCCCAAATATTGAGCGGGAAGGGATCTAACAACAGCTAATTTGAAAGGGGACAACTAGTACAAGCTATCCTGACTAAAGGTGGTCTTCTCTTGTCAAAGGCACTGGTGGTGACGCCGTCTTGGGCTCCACGATGACCTTCATCCTGCCGTCCTGCTGGTCTTGGTCTTGTTGCACCAATATGGAAACCTTCGCCTGATGCCTCGGTACTCCGCGCCTACGCTTGCCCCCTTAGCACCAAAGGGGAAACGAGGACACTACGCATGCTGACGCCTGCCTGGCGCCCGCCTGGCCTTGGTCGTCATGGCTTGCGTCACGGGAACCTCACGAGGTACCCCTTGCCTTGATCTCTCCGGCCCCTCGCGAGCCTGCCTGGTGAGGCCGCTCCTGAGGAGGCCTTGGGTCGTCCGCCTCGCGAGGATTGGCCCTCACGAGGGTCTTGAGTGTTCGGCTGACGAAGACCGGCTGTACTGGGCCGCTAGTGGAGCTACACCATGGGTTGTAGGCAGGCAAGTTTGGGGACCCCCGTTCCCAGAACGCCTACAGGATCCCTTCCCGCCTTCATTTGGGAAGAGGGCCAAGGCCACTATAAATAGGACCTAGCTACCACCATAGCGGGGGACGAACAACAAGAAGAGACAGAAGGATCAAATCCATTCCACCCTCACCAGCTCACTCGAGCTCAAGAACACACCTCTGAGGTTATTCTCCACTGTACTAGTTCATCGTGAGCTCTTCGAGGCCAATCCACCACAAAACAGGAGTAGGATTTTACACCGTAAGGTGGCCTGAACCTGGATAAACTACCGTGTCCCCTTTCCTTTGAGTTAGTCCTACTAGGCAGTGAGATTGGCGAGTAGGCAGACTGGGGAGGTTGAGATCTCCGCATGCAGCCAGAGTTCGAACCTCTCAAGGGTTCGTGGAACCCGAAATCTGACATTTGGCGCACTAGGTAGGATTGCCTCGGAGCCTCTCTTCCGTCGGTCAATTCACCACCGCTCCACCACTTCCATGGCTGGCGCACGCCGAGCCCGCGCTGAGTGCCGACCGCTCTTGCAGCACGCGTCGTTAACATAGCGCCGGTGGGCGACGGATGCCCTTGCCGCCCCCCGTCGCCGGTGGCGAACGCCACCATGGGCCCCGTGGGCCACGAGCAGCAGGCTTCTTTGCTGGATGCTTCTGTGCCCCGTGGCGAGTGCACCGCCACTCCGTCATTGACTTTTTATGCTTCATCCTCGCTTGCCCGTTGTGGCCTCGCGAAGGCGCAGGCCGCGCTGCTCATGGCGCGTAAGCTCCTACGCTACCGCTCGGTCGATGACTACTACAAGGACTAGCTCGACCGCATCGCCAAGTTCGTCAGCGCCGCCAGAGATTCTCCTACGCCGTCTCGCTCGCTGCCTACACCGCCACCTGCCGCAGGAGACATAGCTCACAGGGCGCCTCCTCCGCCTCCCAGGCAGGACGCCATCATCGAGCCAACATGGGAGGACCCTCGGCATGACCCATAGCGTCGGGCGCCCACATGCGATGAGGCAAGCTGCCAGGTGGTGCAGCAGCTAGAAGAAGATGCGCGTGCGCTCCCGGCACCGCCACGTCAAGACCACACGCCTCCTGTGGTGGCGGTGCGCGAGCGCCAAGACAAGGCTCCACTTCCGCGGCGGGCTCCTATGGCCACAACAAGGTGTTGCTCGTTCACTCCGGAGCTGCGCAGCGTTGTCTGGCCGGGAAAGTTCAAGCCCGACCTTCCTCCATGCTATGACGGAACTCCTGACTTTACTGAGTTCCTGCAGCTCTACGAGCTGAGCATCGAGGCGGTCGGCGGTGACAAGAAGGTCATGGCGAACTTGTTCCCCATGGCCCTCAAGGACAGCGCGCGCTCGTGGCTCCTGAACCTCCTCGCGGAATCAATCTCTTCCTAGGACAAGATGCGTGAACGTTTCATTGCCAACTTCCAGGGCACTCGCGAACGACCGCCAGCCACGGTTGACCTGCGACGCATCAAGCTGCAGCCGGGAGAGACCCTGCAGAAGTACATCCAGCGCTTCAATAGTGTTCGCCTCAAGATCCCCAAGGTGTCGGACGAAGCCATCATCTCTGCATTCATTGATGGCGTCTGCGACGTCAAGATGAAGGAGGAGCTCTCCATACATGAGGACCTGTGTATAGCCCTGGAGATGTTCAACATGGCAACCAAGTGTGCGAGAGCTGAGGAGGGATGCCTCTCGCTCCTCGCGCTCCCTGACAGATACCCAGAAGACAAGAAGGCCAAGGTCAAGGACGTGAAGCGCAAGGGACCGGCTGTGCTCACAGCTGAGCCAGAGATGAAGCACAGCTACGATCACCCAGAGTTATCCAAGGGCAGTTGCCCATTCTGCGTCTTCCACAACGTGCATAGCCACAACACCAACGACTGTCAGGAGCTCAGGGCCATCCATGACGGGTGCCTTGTTTGTTGATTCGAGCACAATGATCGAGGTTACGACCGCTGAGGAGGCCGAGGTGGAGGATGCTGGGACGGCTGCGACCATTGTTAGGAGTGGCGTGACCAGCCTCAGGAGGATCACTGGCAGGGCCAGCCTCATGAGGGCGACTGGAGGGTTCAGCCTTGCGAGGACCGTCCTCAGGGCAATGCTGGTCTTCCCCCGCTGTCGCTGCCACCAAGATGAAACGAAGACCACCACCAGGACAAGGGGGTTGGGGGCTTCCAGGAGCCTCGTGCCATCGCCTGCATCCTAGGTTGCTCCCTGGCCCTAGCCTCTCATCGCATCTTCAAGCAGTTCACACGTGAGGTGAACGCCGCCCTCCTCAAGATCTAGGCAACGCGCTCGCTCAGGTGGTCCAAGTACGCCATCACCTTCGACTCCTTTGACCAGCTCAAGTACGCGGCCACAGCCGGTGCCCTCCCAATGCTCTGCTCGCCCATCATCAGCAACGTACTCGTCACCAAGACACTCATCGATGGCGGTGCAAGGCTCAATATTCTATCTGTCCATACGTTCAACAGGCTCCAAGTGCCACACCATCAACTTCAGCCTACCAAGCCCTTCTTAGGATTGACCGACGGCTCCACCACCCTGCTAGGGCAGGTCTGCCTCCCTGTCACCTTCGACAAGCGCGACAACTACTGCACGAAGCTCATCGACTTCGACGTCACCAACATCCGTCTCCCATACAATGTCATCCTTGGGTACCCGACCCTAGCCAAGCTCATGGCGGTCACCCACCATGGCTACGATGTCCTCAAGATGCCGGGAAGCTGCGGCATCATAACGGTCGCCTGCAAAGAGAAGGACGCGGTGTGCTTTCTCGAGCATGCCTACCGCTGTAGCGGTCGAGAACCCGGACGATGAGGGCACCGTCTACACTCCAGAGGCCATTCCCAAGAAGAAGAAGCAGCTGCTCCACCAAGGATCTCAGGAGGGTGGGGCATCCGGCGGTGCTGCCTCAAGCCTTGCATCCACGGATGGGGCGCCATCGCCTCTCGCATAGGAAGGCACGCCCGATGCCCCCCTCGGGCTGGGCTCGGGGGCTCTCCTCTGGAGGGCCTCTGACCTGGCCAATGTCATGAGGGAGGCGCTCGGGCACCCTGTGGAGGTGTCCTTCAACACACGCTTCCGCGAAGAAAGCGCAGGGCGCGAGGCACCTGGCGCTCAGGAGTTCATCACCAAGGCAGTAAAGGAGATTCAGGAGGCAAGAGCTATGCGGGGCAATCACCGCCCACCACCAGGCGCGGCTCCCTGCCCAGGCGAGGACAGGAAGCTGCGCGTCTACCTCAACATCCCTGGGCTCAATAGGGCCGTGCCTCAGGAGCTCTTCTAGCTGTCCCGTGTTGGCCGATGTGTGGGCCCCACTCACAACTATGTTCTCATGCCCTTCGGTTTGCTAAAAACGGCTATCGCATCCCGGCGCCACATGCGGGGCGTCCTGTAGATCAGGAGGCCTGGTGCCAGGCGATCCAGACGGAGATGGCGACGGATCCTCACGAGCTCCCCGACCTCGAGAGCCTCCCAGGTTCATGGCTAGGGCGGCTCATGAGGAGAAACTTCTGCAGTGCGCGTCTTCAGCTACTCCCACATCTCTTCAGCGACGGTACCATGTGACATCTTTTAGTTCATTCAGTTGGGGGCGTCCCTCGGGATGCATTATCCCCAAGTAGTGTGGGTCTATCCCTACGGCGTGTATCCTTCTTCCATATATCAGAACATGCTTTAGCTTCTTCCATGAGTGCTTTACGATTATCATCTGTCTGTCTTTGTCATCATGAATGTTGCACGCCCTTACAAGCCTACCCACGACCGCCTCATGATTAACGACTGGCATGGCATCTGTGCTCGGGTCCGTCCTTGCAACATCGCTAAACCCAAGAGACTGAGCTCTGTCTCGTGGGCCAGCTCCCGTGCACGTCACTTCCCATGGCTCTTGGTGCCTTGTTCTCGCATGAGCTAATCGTGGGCAGATGAGTGAGGGCGCGCGACCCGGTGCCTCGTCACCATGGGAGCCGCGCGCCGGTTGTCTTTCTTCAGGATCTTCGCATGAGATGACTGGGCACCGTGCTTGTGCTCGGATCTGTCCCTGCAGCGTCGATAAACCCAACGGCCGAGCCCTGTCTGGTGGGCCGCTCCCGTTCACGTCACCTCCTGGGGTCGCTTGTGTTCTGCCTTCTCATGCGATAACCTAAGGAGGTTCACTCGGCGCTGGTTGTCTAACCATGTCGCATCACTATCATAATTGTTCCCAATCAAGTTCAGGCGCAACCGGCCTTGAGGTAGGGCCTCATGCTTCCCACACTGGCTCACGTGTGCCTAGACACACCTCCTCTAGCTCTGCCATGTAAGCCATATGTCAGGGAGGGGCTGTACATGCCCCGGGGGCTCTCCTCAGAGGGAGCCCCCACCCACGTACCAGTGGAAGCACCATGCTCGACGTTGGTAGTTGCCACGGTCGAGGAGCAGCTATGCCCGTGCAAGAGCAGAAGCGCCATGCTCCGCGCTGGTGATAAACAACTGAGGGTAGCCTCACGGCTGCTGCAACGTCAGGTGAGCCACCAGGTTCAATGCTTTGCCTTACCGTGCTGCTTTCCCTTGGGAGAGTAGCGCGAGGGGGCTGGGCATGGGGGCTACACTCAGGTCCTGCCTAGCATACACCACCTCGCCAGGTCCCACGGACCTGGTCTTCGCGCACCCCTCCCGAGCAAAAGCCTAGAGAGGAAATGTATGATGGTCTGTTCATATGTTAAGGGGGCTCCTGAGCATCACGACTCAGGAGACTAACTGGTCATGTAGCCCCTCACCCCTTGGCCTCGTTCTGGTTATCCGGACGACCCGACGGCTGCTGAGGTATGCGCGGGGCCGGGCCCTACTGACGCAAAACGCCAAGACCTACTCCCATATCACTCTCCCTAGGGTTGTTCGTACGTCAAGGGGGACTCCTGAGCATCACGACACAGAAGCCTAACTGGTCACGTAGCCCCTCACCCCTTGGCCTCATCCTGGTTATCCGGACGACCTAACGACGGCTGAGGTATGAGCGGGGCTGGGCCCTGGCGACGTAGAACGCAAAGACCTGTGTCGGTGTCCTGGATTTGGGGGTATCTAGCCCTGCCTGCCCGCGGCCCACCACATGGCTCCATCGACAGCCTGGTACGGCCCAACTTCAACACCAACACCACAAGACCCTCGCGAGGGGCCAAGCCTTGCGAGGCAGGGAGCGCCAGGACCCCCGAGGGGACCGGCCTCCTCAGGCTGGCTCCTGAGGGGCGGAGAGTTCCATGCAGGTTACCTCACGAGGCTCAGCTGACGTGAGCCATGACGACCAGGGCTAGGCGGGCGCCAGGCGGGCACCAGGTAGGTGCAGAGCACAGGTTTCCACTTCGGTGCAAAGGAGGCAAGCCACAGGCGTGGAGTCCCGAGGAACCAGCCAAAGGTTTTCGTTCTGGTGCAACGAGACTAAGACCACCAGGATGGCAGGACAAATGTCATCGACGAGCCCACCGCAGCGTCACGACCCGAGGTTTTTTGCAGGCAAAGACTACTTTTGTCAGGGTAGACTATACTACTTGTCCCCTTCCAAATCCAGCCATTGTGGGATCCCTTCCTGCTCATATTTTGGAAGAGGACCAAGGCCACCATAAATAGGACTAGCGATCACCATAGAAGGGGGACAAATAGAACTAGCATACACCACACGAGCTCAAGAACACCTCACCTCCTGAGGCTTGTTCATCCACTATACTAGCTCATCCTCAGCCCTTCGAGGCAATCCACCAAAATGTTGGAGTAGGGTATTACACCACAAGGGTGGCCCGAACCAGGATAAAACTGCTGTGTCCCTTTGTCCCTTTGAGCTTGACGCGCTAGGCTTAGGAGGATCGCAAGTAGGCAGGCTGGGTAGGTTGAGATCTCCGCACGCACCCCAGAGTTCGAACCTCTCAAGGGTTTGCGGATCCCATAATCCGACATTTGGCGTGCCAGGTAGGGGTGCGTTGGACCTTCTCTTTCATCGACCAGTCCTCCGTTGCTCCACCGACGCCATGGCTGACACCCAGAGAGCGCACGTCGAGCACTAGGTCATCTAGGCCTCCTCAGAAGCGCCCGCCGTCGAGGATGACCTCCACTCCGCCTTGCTCGCGGCCCGCGTTCCGCCGGGGGCGACGGGCTGTGGGGGGCTCGCAGCGCAACATTCTCCATTGCCGCCGCGCCGCCGCGCGATCTGCAAACTACACTGCAGCAACCGATCTGCACACGCGCATCGAACAAGCAAACATGCGGGCGGCGGTCATCACAGCCCGAGAGCTCTTACGATGCAGGCTGCTGGAAAGCGGCTGCGACGCCCTGCTAGAATGGGTCGCCGAGCTGCTGGATGCGGCTTGAAGGGGGGCGGCGCCATTCTGCACCCTTCCCATGTCGCAGACGGTGGTGTGGGCGCGCGCTCATCCCCGACACAGCCACGCGCCCCCTTCCAGGGGGCCCGGAGAGCCTCTAGACACCGACCAGCCCCGCGGAGCAGCCGGCGCCACCCCGAACGTGCCCCCTTGGCGCGGGGCTGCTCCAGGCGACATCACCAGGGGCCACATTGGAGTGCTAGCCCCTGGCCAACAGGACCAGAGGGCGATTGAAGAAGGCGGGAAAGTGAGGCAGCCAGGCAGCGCTTCTGGTGCGAACAGCCCAGAAGCCTACGCCCCCGTTGCGATGGACCCAAGGAACATGCGGGGAGAGGGCACCAGCCAACCCCCCACGCCAGGCTGGGCGTTGGATATACACAAGGCCGGGCTCTCCTTCGAGCTGCCACAAAGCCCCGCTAACATCTCCAACGGTGATGGCATCTAGGTACAGCTAACGCTGCAGGAGCATACTTACGCTTACCATGGATCGTAGGTGAACCAGGGTGCGACTTCCGCAGGACCCTCAGGACGTCGGATCCCCCGCAAGAGCGCGGAGGAAGTTGGGAGCAATGCGGGGGAATCCCGGCGTCAGGGCCCTCCTCGCGCCGCATGGAGCAGGGCCCTGCCTAGGGGTAGGTTCCCTGCTGGGGAAGCCGCCGGTGAGCCCTTCTCCCCGGTGGGGGGCCTACGGTCGGCGAGGACACCGCCAACGTCCCCCTGGCCCCTTGGTTTTGTCTTGGTTTCCGGTCTCCCCAACGGTGGTCAGGGGTGGCGCATGACAGGGTCCTCATTGCGTGACATGAAGCAAGGCTCCGGCATGTGAAGGTCTCCGCTTGTGACACTCTCACGTAATAATGAGTGGGGCTGTACACACCCTCGAGTCTCCTGAGTGCCGCCCTGGGGCCTCACGGGGGCTCCCTCCCACGTCCTAGTGGAAGCACCATGCTCCGCGCTGACCGTCAACACTTCCCCAATGACTATGCCCAGCCAGTGGAAGCACTTAGCTCCGTGTTGGTGAGGAGACTGAAGACTGCAGACTAGCTAGGCGCCGGACGCGGCCGTCTGCCTTTTTGCCTCCTTTTTGTACTTGCTTGCCGACTTTTTGAAGCATCTTTTTTCGTGCGTTTATAAAAATGGGGGGAGTTTTCTTGTTTCCTGTCGCTCTCTTGCCTTCAGTTCTTGCGTTCTTTCTGGAGCTCGTGACTGCTACTCTGCCCTCAAACATCTCGCGAGCGGGGGCTGGGTACGGTGTACACGTTGGTGCCGATCTCTCCCCCAGGGGGCTCGAGTGTGTGGCCGCCTGGCACGCCCACGTCGTCACGGTTTGGCAATTGGCTCCTCACGAGGCACTCTACGGCAGGCCGGCAGGCCCCTCGAGAGGCATAGAACCTCGCATGCCTGCAACAACTACCTCGAAACCCAAGATAAGTCATAAACAACTACCTCGCTCAGCAGCCTGTAGCCCTGCGGGGCCCTGCTCCGGGTGCCACATCAAAAAACATTTATCGGTCTTACACATTATAAGGGGCACCCCCTTTCCAAAATGCTCTCACAAGGATATGTTTAAGTTTTTGTCATACAGGTTAAAGAAAAAGAAACACGGGCCTAGCTGGACGCCCCCTCTTCATCACCTCCGTCCATGCCGTTTGCATCAAGGCCGCCGTCCTCCTCATCATTAGGATCTGCGCCAGCTTCTTCGGCCGCGATCACGACCATGTCATCCTCCGGGACGAATTCTTCTACCAAGGTGTCCACATGGTCATCCACCCACCCGGCCAAGTTGTCCTGGACAAGCAAGGGCACGTGGGCTAACAAGACATCGAAATCAAAGTGGGGATCATGGTTCAGGAGGTGGCTGAAGACACGCGAGAACGCGCGCCCTAGAAGCCCACGACTCCTATCTGCTAGGAGCTCGTGAGACCTTGCATCCCGAGCCTCCAGGCGGGTCACAATGTCGGTGAAGAAGTTCAGGTGGCTGGCATAGTCATTCTCGTGCGGGTGTGGAGCGCTCTCGTTGCAAATGGTGCCCAGGGCGGATTTAGCTCTAAGTCTGAGGCCCTGAAGCATCGAGGCATGCTCCCGCTGAAGCGTCTGGTGGCGATTCACTTTGCCCGCGGCCCTCTCCGCCAGAGCCATGGCGTCCTTGATCTGCTGCTGAAGAGAAGACAGCTCAGCTCGGGCGGAGGCCAAGGCAGATTCAGAAGAAGTTAGGGCTTCTCGAGCAGTGCTCTCACGCTGATCCACAGACTGCAGCCCAATCTTCAGGGCAGACATCCGGCCCTCAAGCTCAGCCTTGAGCATCTCCAGGTCTAGGTGGTGCCTACCAGCCAACTCGGCAAGCGCCTTCGCCACCCTCTCCTCCACCTCCAGCCGGACCTGTTCTCGGGCGGCGATGGCGTCCTCAGCCGCGGTGGCCTGTCGCTCCCTCACCTCCAGCCTCTCCAACGCCGAGCTATGTTCCATGGTCTCCAGTGTCAAATCTTCATGGCGCCTCAAGAGCTCCGCCTCGGCAAGGGCCACCTCGCTTGGTGAGGAGGCTAGCGGGGCGCAACTCTCATCGACTTCGCGATGCAGAGCCGCATTTGAAGATAGAAGATCTCGCTCCCGCTCCTCAGCCGCCTCACGACGGTGGTTGGCCGCCTTGGCTTCTTCCATGGCGCGGGCGCAAGCTTCACGAGTAGCCGCAAGCGAGGCTGCCGCACGCGCTTTAGCTTCGTCATGCTGAAGCTTCCCAAGGTTGATGTTAACCTTGAGCCGCTGCCACTCATCCTCCAGGCGGTGGTTCTCTGCCTCAAGCCTGGTATCGATGTGGGCAAGCTCCCCACCAAGATGGAACATCGCACGCATCGCTTCACGGAAGAGCCCAAAGCACACAACGCTGCGTCCGCGAGCGAGCGCGAGCTCATCGCCAAGACCTTCGCTGGCTCCGGAGGCTGCTCGGGAGGTGATTGGTGCTCCGCCAGCCGCCGGCCGGGGGCTGGCTGGTGTAGCCCCATAGCTTGAAGACGAAGGCCGCCCAAGGGGCACCCCCCTGCTGGCAATGATAAGAGGAAGGATCACCGGTGCACCCCCTGTCTCACAGGCAGAGTCGCGGGGATAGGGGGCATGTGGCCCGGTTCCGGGGCACCCTCGCGACGTCGTGTTAACTGGGGTTGGTCCCACGCCCTGCCCAGGATCGGGGTGCTGGGGGTTACACGCATGCGTCAAGCTGGAATCCTTGGGGATGCCTACCTCCCGAGGTGTCACCTTCGTGGGGCCCTGCTAAACCCCAGCCATGACAAAACATGGCACGCAAGAAGGTCAAGAGCAAAGGTACTTACTCATCGGCAGCCACATATCTCCTCGGCTTCAGCAGCCGACGGGTGCCATCGTTATGGCACGGGGACCTCTTCCTGTTCAGGAGTGACTCAAGGCACATGCGGGGCCGACCAGACCCCAACGGGCGATCCTCAGGAGGGGGATCGCTCGGTGGGGCATGTAGGGTGGGGGTCCCAAGGGTAGGGGCACCCGACGAGACCTTCTGGCTCACGATTCTAGGGCCGTTGGTGGGCTCCTCGCCGTCAACACCCACTTTAGAGCCACCACCCTGGGCGTCAGAAGCCTCTTCCTCTGGAGCACTGGGTTGCATCAGTTCCGCGACAGCTCCTTCCAGGGCCCCAGAAGCCTCGGCCTCGTGAGCCATTAGCGGGGCCGGGAGTCCGGAGCATCTCTCGACAGCTGATGGAAGCACGCCCCCTGCCTCCACACCCGGGGCGCGTGCGGTAGGGTCGATCAGGAGGGGAGCCACGAAGACGGGGTTCTTGCAGGGCCCATCAAGGCCCTCGGTAAGCAACCCCCACTCATCGAACAGAGGCATCTTCACAGTGAAGGCCGCCTTGTTCGAGCACAGATAGAGAAGGCATCCACCCCCCAAAAGGTCAGCAGGCTCGGACTCGCCGGGCAGAAGCTTGAGCACCATGCCTAAGGTGTCATCAACAAGCGACGGCCTCTGCAGCCTCATTGGATCTCCGGCGCCTGTGAAGTCCCACATCGGGCAAGAATGGCGCTGGAGGGGAGCAATGCGCTGCTTCATGAATTCCTTCACCACCATTGGCGCTGTTACCTCCAGTTCCTGAAGCCTCGGCAGTCTCTTCCAGACAAAAGCAAGACACCGGTCGGAGATCCTCTCATGGCACCATCCGGAGCTAGGCGACGCCGGTGCCCCAGGAGTCAAGAGCATGGGGCTAAACGTGCGGGCATCCATAAGAAGCCACTTCTTCCGAAATCCCTTCACAGCAGGCGAGAGCTCGAAGTCAATCCCCGAGCCAATGGTCGCGGCCACGGCTTCAAAGGTCACGCACCCGGAGTATTGGCGGGCACCGTCCAACCAAACCAACAAAAAAGTGTGAAACAAGGCCACAGAGGGAGTGCTGCCTACTATGGCCTCGCAGAGGAAGGCGAAGACGACGTGAAGGATGAGGAGTGGGGATCCAGATGCAGCAGATGGATCTGGTAATGCGACATCACAACATTGAAGAAAGGGGAGAAAGGAGGAACTAACCTAGCAAGAAGAGCATGTAGATAGATGGGGATCTCGATGGCGCTCATCTCTTTGGTTCGCCAAGATGCAGGGCGGACAGCCGTCGCCTCCCCCTCATTGGAATCGGCGGCGAGCGCATGGCGAACCTTGTCAGGCCCTCCTCATTGATCATTGTCGACTGCTCAAGGGCTGGCTCCAGGGCCGGCGAAGAACCGTCCGGGGCGAGCGGGTTCCCCTTCTTCTTCCTCGGCTTGGGGGCCATGGCGAGTACTAAAAGGGGGCGAGGCGCCGGTGCCGGATCTATGGATGCGGCAGCAAGATTGGGAAGGAGGAAACAAGAGCCGAGCAAGGTAATTTGCGAAGGGCGAGCTGCACTAACAACGGGCAGCTGCTTGGTCTGCCGGATATCAAGGCCGCGTGAGGAAGTGGAGACACCCACATCCCATCAACCGCCACGTATCTTCAAGGCTGCATGCTGTTAGGGCCCGCAGCGCTCCACACTTGCCCTTTGGCTTCGCCTTGAAGCCAAGTCCGAGCATGTCTTGGGCCCGGGGGCTACTGTCCGCATCCTGGATTTGGGGGTATCCAGACCTGCCTGCCTGCCTGCGGCCCACCACATGGCTCCATCGATGGCCTGGTACGGCCCAGCTTGAACACCAACACCGCAAGACCCTCACGAGTCAGGCAACACCAAGATCCCCGAAGGGACCGGCCTCCTCAGGCTGGCTCTAGAGGGGCGCAGAATTCAATGCAGGTTACCTCACGAGGCTCAGGTGAAGTGAGCCATGATGACCAAGGCCAGGCGGGCGCCAGGTGGGCGCAGAGCGCAGGTTTCCTCTTTGGTGCAAAGGAGGCAAGCCACAGGCGCTGAGTCCCGAGGAACCAGCCAAATGTTTCCATTCTGGTGCAACGGGACCAAGACTGCCAGGATGGCAGGACGGAGGTCATCGACGAGCCCACTGCAGCGTCATGACAAGAGGATTTTCGCAGGTGAAGACTACTTTTGTCAGGGCAGACTGTACTACTTGTCCCCTTCCAAATCCGGCCGTTGTATGATCCCTTCCCGCTCATATTTGGCAAGAGGACCAAGGCCACTATAAATAGGACTAGCCACCACCATAGAAGGGGGACAAGTAGAACTAGCATACACCACACCAGCTCAAGAACACCTCACCTCCTGAGGCTTGTTCATTCACTGTACTAGCTCATCCTCAACACTTCGAGGCAATCCACCAAAACGCTAGAGTAGGGTATTACACCACAAGGGTGGCCCGAACCAGGATAAAACTAATGTGTCCCTTTGTCCCTTTGAGCTTGATGCGCTAGGCTTAGGAGGATTGCGAGTAGGCAGGTTGGGTAGGTTGAGATCTCCACACGCACCCCAGAGTTTGAACCTCACAAGGGTTTGCGGATCCCATAATCTGACAACCTGCTACCGCACCTCCTTTCCGAGGGTTGTTTGTACATCAAGGGGGACTCCTGAGCATCATGACTCAGGAGCCTAACTGGTCATGTAGCCCCTCACCCCTTGGCCTCATCCTAGTGATCCGGATGATCCAATGGCGGCTGAGGTATGCGTGGGGTCGGTCCCTACTGATGCAGAACACTAAAGCAAATAGAAAGGATGTCACGGAGACTAAGCAAATTATTACAAGCATAATGTCTCTTAAAAAAGTACCAAGCATAAAGTTCTTATGCCTCCACGAGGCACGATACATGCTGCATAAACAAGGGGAAGCGCCTTCATGAAGCCTCTTCGTCAGCCTTGGGCGCCGTCGTCGCTCGCCAGGGGAGCACCATCATCGATGATGTCGCTACTGTCCTTGTCATCAGTCCTAGCCACGGGCTCGACAGCGAGGAACCTCTTCAGCAGGGCCTCCGCCTGATCCTTCACGGCCTCAGCAGCGGCAGTGCAGGACTCGGGGTCCACAGGCAAGGCACCAAAGTTGAAGCTGGGGTCTCGGAGGTGGAGGTGGCCTAAGACTCGCGTCATGGCGGAGGAAGAAAGCATGTGGGCCTCTCCCTCCACCATGAGGGCTACTCTGACGACGACGCCCTCGAGTGCCGCGACGAGCTTAGGGAGCACCACGGCGGGACCCTGCTCCGGAGTCGCCATCGACACCTTGTGCTCGCCCCCATAGAGATCCTGCAATGCCTTGCAGGACCTCACCTCGAGGGAGACAAAGGTGTCGCATCCCGAGGAGGCCCCATCCTCGACCTGAGCAAGAAGCCTCTCCCTAGCCTCCTACTAAGACTTCTCATCGAAAATGAGCTTGGTGTGCGATGCCTGGGCCGCCTCCACCTCCTCCTTCAACTTCTCCAGGCGGTCGCACTTAGTGGACTGATGTCTGGTTGCCTGCGCCAGCTCGGCATGACGATCGGTAACCACAGCTTCCCGGGCCTTCAGCTTCTCCTCCCGCACCACGAGCTGACGGACCTGAGTGGCCTGCTGATAGCGAAGGGTCTTCAGCTCGGCCTCCGGTGCATAGTAGCACTCCCCGGTGTCTTGGGCTTCTTTCAGTGCCATGTGACAGGCGGTTGTGGCTAAGCCAGCCACCCTTCAGCCCTCCTCTGCGGATGCCACAGCTTGGCCCCAGGCCGCCCTGATAGACGCATCAACCGGGAGCCACCCCGGGACTAGCTCCAGGCGTCTTGACGCCTTGTGCCAGACCGGATCCTAAAGATTGTCCCGGAGCTGGTTCAAGGCGAAGTGGGCCTCCTCCAGAGCATCAGAGAGGGCCGGGGGGCTCCAGAGCCCTCGGCCCCTCAGCATGCGAGCTGAGGGTGAGTGCTTTCGGAGTCAGCTCAGCCACAGGAGTTGTCTTCTCCTGAGGCCAGGCCCTAGAGCCTCAGGAGGGTGACACCGCAGTAGGAGCGTGAGGGGCAGTCCCGTCCTTCTGGGCCGGAGCCACTGCAACCACAGCAGGACGCTTGGCTTCGGTGGCTCTAGCGTCCCCCTTCCTCCTCTTCGCCACCAACGTCAGCCTGACATCAGGATGAAGACATTGAGTATTGCATCAAAATCAAAGAGCAGGGGCGAGGGGATACACTTACTGATCCTCGACAACGTATTTCCTCCAGCCCAGGAGCGGAAGCTTCCCGGATGTGAGCGGCGCCGCACTTTTGAGGGTGGACGAGTGCGCGGTTGGCTCTATGCTGGATGCCGGCGGCGAAGCGGGGGCACCACCTCGGGGAATCAACACCGACCTGTCCCTCTTTGGGATCCCCCACTTCTGCCTCTTCAGAGGGGTCCCCCGGGTCTCGTGGTGACCCCGACGGAGCGCGTCGACTCCCTGACCGGGTGCGCGCCAGTGTCGTCATCATCAGAGAAGGCACGAAGGAGCTCGCTCTGCTGTAGGGGAGAAGTCTCCCCTGCCCCCTTCAACGTGGCCTTTGAGGAGAGGTCTCCGGAGGACACCTGCACTGGAGAGCCCGCAGGCAGAGAAGGCTCCGGCGGCACCAGCCCTCGCTCGTTGAAGATAGGCATGGTGGCGGCTATCTCCTCCTCGCTAGCGCGACGGTACAGTGGGAGATCGGTGTCCAAGGGGACACCCTGGTCCTTCCCGAACAAGGTGTGCATGACCTTGGTCAGCTCCTCGTCGGACAAGTCATCCGAGCACAATCGGAGGTCATCTTCCTCACCCGTGAATTTCCATAGGGGGCGCGGGTGCGCCTGGAGTGGCGCCAAGTGCTATGTCAGGAACTCCTTGATGATCTTCTCCAGCAGTTGCTTCGCCCAGGGGTCGGTGAACTTCTCGTAAGCCCATCCCTCCCGGGGCATCGGGAACCGGACGGCAGCTCTAGCAGCGCGTGGGATCAATTGGCATCCATGAAGATCCACTTGTTCCGGAAGTCCTCCACCTTCTTCCCGGCCCGAGAGATCGCGTTGCTGCCATTGGCCGCGACACAGCCGAGCGCGCGGTCAGGACCGGAGATTTTGCCTCTCGATGGCCATTGGGCACGAGCTTTGTGGCCGGTTCGACAGATCATGGTGCAGAGGGAGAAGGGGATCTGGAGCAAGACAAAAGGAAGGCAATGAAGGCTTAGCGGCATGCGCCAACATTTTTGTCACCCAGGAACAGTTGCCGAGGCGGCGTGGGGAAGCGGAGACGCCCACGTCCCATCAATCGCCACACATCGCACAAGGCCACAGGCGGTTAGGGTCCGCGGTGCTCCGCACTTTCCCATTGGCTTCGCCTCAAAGCCAAGCTCGAGCGCGCCTTGGGCCCGGGGGCTATTGTTGGCATTCTGGGAACGGGGGTACCCAGACTTGCCTGCCCGCAGCCCACGACGTGGCTCCATCGACGGCCAGGTATGGCCCAGCTTCGACATCGACAACTCAAGACCCTCGCGAGGGGCCAAACCTCACGAGGCGGACGACACCAAGACCTCCAAAGAGAGCAGCCTCCTCAGGCTGGCTCCCGAGGAACGGAGATTTCTATGCAAGGCTCACCTCGTGAGGACGGGGTGACATGAGCCATGACAACCAAGGCCAGGTGGGCGCCAGTGGGCGCAGTGTACCAGTTTCCTCTTTGGTGACAAGGAGGCAAGCACAGGCGCGGAGTCCCAAGGAATCAGCCAAATGTTTCCATTCCCGTGCAACAAGACCAAGACCGCCAGGACGACAGGTCGGAGGTCATCGCCGAGCCCACCATGGCGTCACGACCAGAGGCTTTTTGTAGGCGAAGACCACTTTTGTCAGGATAACATGTACTAGTTGTCTCCCTTCAAATTTGGCCATTGTGGGATCCCTTCGCGCCTTCATTTGGGAAGAGGACCAAGGCCACTATAAATAGGACCTAGCCACCACCATAACAGGGGAACGAATAACAAGAAGAGATAGAAGGATCGAATCCATTCCACCCTCACCAGCTCACTCGAGCTCAATAACACACCTCCTGAGATTGTTCTCCACTGTACTAGTTCATCCTCAGCCCTTCGAGGCAAATCCACCACAAAGCAGGAGTAGGGTTTTACACCGCAAGGTGGCCTGGACCTGGGTAAACTTTCGTGTCCCCTTTCCATTGAGTCAGTCATGCTAAGTTGTGAGATTGGCGAGTAGGCTGACTGGGGAGGTTGAGATCTCTACACGCACCCCAGATTTCAAACCTCTCAAGGGTTTGCGGAACCCGAAATCCGACAACAGTTTTATGCCACATTGCACATTTGAGGCAACAACAGGGATCCAAAGACTTGGATCCTTGACTGGATGACAGGTGACGTCCATCATGAAGCCAAAGCTCATGACATCATTGAGCTTACTTCCCTCCCCACTGCTGGTGAGTTGTATGAACCAGGTTGTCAGCTTCATCAAAACGAACTGCAGAGCATCTTTCAGAAGCCAGAGGCCAACATGAGCCACATGCTGAGCATGATGAATCCCTTGCCCCATGATGCCGAATACCCCAAGGAATTCTTTCTCCAGGACCTTGAGTACTTGCCCCGCATAGTATATCATATTCTGAGGCGTACTCTGTGGCCTATCAAAGGCAACTCTTCTGAAGTCAAACTCGAAGGCTCCATGAAGACATTTGTCTTCTATATCATCAATGGCATCAAATTCAATACCCAAGACTTCTTCATCCGACAGCTTGCTGCTTCTGGCATTGATCTCTTTGGACTGAAGTTTTATGCTCCCTGGGTTATGCGCTTGATCAAGCTTCATTCCATTGTCAAATATCAACCTTCAGCACACAATCATATTGTATTCTTGCCTGATGTTGACATGTCTTATGAATCCATCTACACTAAGCCAGCAAAGAAGCCACTCCACTTGCAAAATGCAGAATATCAAAGCTTCACTCAACCAATTGAAGGCATGCATGTGCCTTCTGCTACTCCTGCTTATCCTCTTGCTGGCAACTTGCTTTTGCTGCATCATGCCAATACTGAAGCCAATTCCAGCACAATTGCTCAAAGGCCTCAGACGCGTCCACGTGTCCTCAACGACTATGAGCTTCTGGTATCTCTATATCAAAAGTAGGATAGACATCATGATTGGCTGAAGTGCCAAATGCAAAGTCTTCTGGTTGATGTAAATCGCATTTGTAACTTGTCCACCAAGAATTCCATCGTCGTGCATGAAGCCTATCGGCGGTCCTGGAAGAGCCTCACACTGCTTTGCTCTAAAGATGATCTTCGTGAAGATGGCTTCACAGGAAAATTCAAGTTTGACTCCAGGCCACCGCAATCTGCAAGTTGGCGTCCAACACCTTCCATTGAAGATTTTGAGTATTCATCTTCGGCTGCAATTGTTTTTGTGAGATTTTTTATGAAGAAGACGACACCACTTCACCAGCAATGGATTCATTGCGTAAAGATTCTACACCAGGCCCATCTGCACCACCTAACTCCAACGTCGACCCTGCTGGTCCAACATCTTCTCCAACTGGGAACGAGTAGATACTCTATGTCTTAAAACCTTTTTTGTCCTTACTGACAAAAGGGGGAGAAGCATATGAGGTTGGTAGTCTTCAAGCGGGTCTATATGGGGTGGTTGCCCTATTTTTGCTAAGTGCTGACAACTCTCGTTTTGAAACTATTTGGCTCTTGAGTTGTAACACTTAAACTTGATGGTTGTCTCCTACTTTTGCTGCTACTTTGTGATGTGATGATAAATTCCGCATGAAGTCATTCTGCAGACATCCATTTCTCATTATGCATATCATTATCTTCATTACTTTCATATATGCATGATGAATTGTCTTCATGATTTAAGAAGGTCTCCACAGAGCAAAACCTGCCATGTGCATTTGCATTCAAAGGCAAACTACTATTATTCACATCTTCAGGGGAGCCTCTTTTAACCTATGAAGACAATGCGTATGTACCTGAGCTTTCACATAATTTTATCCCTGTTAAACACTTCAACCAGTTTGTCATCAATCACCAAAAGGGGGAGAGTGTAAGTGCATCTAGGGCTACCCCTAGTTGGTTTTGGAGTATTGATGATAAACGTGGTTGAGGGACTAATGTGTTTGTGAGAATTGCAGGATAAGTCAAGGTTTACCTACCAGAGATGACCCCTAAAAATAAGTGAAGACATTGAAGACAATGTTGGTTCATGAAGACATTCACGATGAAGATAATGACGTGTGAAGACATTCACTTGAAGACTATGGAGTGCGAAGACATAGTTGCTTTGTAGTTTCCATTTCTTCTTGATTGAGTCATAGGAACCACCGTACTATTAAGTGGGGTCCAAGTGAACAAATTCAGAGAGACTGATGTGATGCTCAACCAAATCCTATGTCTTCGAGCGAAGACAATGAGAGAAAATCTTATCTAGAGCTGGATGAGTCAGCTTTGCTTGTAGCACAAGCCAAGCTGCCGCGTGTGTTTGAAATTCGACCGCTGGACACGTGTCGACTCCTTAGAAACCCAGGGTCATTTCAGACATATTAGGTCGGGTTTCCACTTGTCTATAAATAGCCCACCCCCTACACCATAAATTGGTGGCTGCTTAGAGTTAGTGCACGGCTTTTGTCGTTTGAGAGCAACCCACCTCTGAAGCCTTTGAGAGAGAGATCCTTGCGAGGACAAAGCCCAAAACACCCAGAGCTAAATAGTGTTATGCATCACTGAAGTCTTTCTGTCCGCATGATCTGAAGACTTGTTACACTTAAGGACTGTGCATCCTCCAGCCGGTTAGGCGTCATGTTCTGAGGATCCAAGAGTCATTGTGGATTGCCCGTGAACAAGGACTGTGATGGTTTGGAAGTCTACCTTGAAGACTTACCTGAGTGATAGGGAAAGTACTACGTGTTCTTAGCTCTAGGGGAATAAGGTGAAGACACAGTCTTTTGAGTTCAATATTAGCCTCCCTAACTAGACGTACAATGGTCACAACAACTGGAACTGGTCTACCAAATCCTTGCCTTCACCAAGCAACTAGTTCTATCCTCTACACTCCTTACTTTTCAGTTTGTCTTCGTGAAGTCATTGCTTGCCTGCCTGATCCATTTGACTGCACTAAGCGAAGACTTATATCTATTTGGCTTCATACTATCTTCCATTCAGATCCTGTCTACCTAGCTGCTGTTAATCTTCGTGCTTTCACTGAAATGCTTGCTTGACTATTACTTGCCTAGTGTAGTTACATTCCGCTGCATATCATATAGGTTAAGTATTACCTTTTTGTCTTCAAAGCCCTCGAGTTTCGAAGACTTCCATAAAAATTGCCTATTCACCCCCCTCTAGTTGATAACTAGCACTTTCAACTCTGTTCCGTTGTCGCTGCGAACCTTCTTGATCTCCACTTCAAATTGATTTTGGGCCTTCCTAGCGAAGTTCTTGAAGATCTTTTGGACCTATGATTTATCATCAAGAAAGAACATCCACGTAAATCTTGAAAAATCGTCACCAATGACCAATCCGAATGTGTTACCACCGAGACTCTTGTAGGCATTGGGACCAAAAAGATCCATGTGAAGTAGCTCGAGTGGTCTTCTCGTGGTCATGCTGTTCTTCACGGGATGACTTCCTCCAACTTGTTTTCCTACTTGGCAAGCATTGCAAAGTCTATCCTTGTCAAATAAAACATCTTTAACACCAAGGTTATGATCACCTTTAATAAGCTTATCAAGATTTCTCATGCCCACATGACCTAACCATCTATGCCACAACCAACCTTTAGAAGATTTAGCAATTAAGCAAGTTCTAGGTTGAGCCTTTTTAGTGAAATCGACAATGTATAGATCACCTCTACTTATACCGGTAAAGACCATATTATGATTATCTCTTTGAACACTTGGAAATCTACTTCAGTAAATAGGACATTGAAACCGAAATTGGCTAGTCTCGATACAGAAAGTATATTATAGCCAAGATATTCAACAAGCATAACATTTTGTGTGGAGCTGTCATGTGAGATGGCTACTGAGGGAGTCCTGGATTAGGGGGTGTACAGATAGCCGAACTATCACCGTTGGCCGGACTCCTGGACTATGAAGATACAAGATCGAAGACTTCGTCCCGTGTCCAGATGGGACTTTCCTTGGCGTGGAAGGCAAGCTTGGCGATACGGATATGTAGATCTCCTACCATTGTAACCGACTCTGTGTAACCCTAACCCTCTTCGGTGCCTATATAAACCGGAGGGTTTTAGTCCGTAGGACGAACAACAATCATACCATAGGCTAGCTTCTAGGGTTTAGCCTCTCTGATCTCGTGGTAGATCTACTCTTGTACTACCCATATCATCAATATTAATCAAGCAGGAGTAGGGTTTTACCTCCATCGAGAGGGCCCGAACCTGGGTAAAAACATCCTGTCCCTTGTCTCCTGTTACCATCTGCCTAGACGCACAGTTCGGGACCCCCTACCCGAGATCCGCCGGTTTTGACACCGACATTGGTGCTTTCATTGAGAGTTCCTCTGTGTCGTCATCTTTAGGCCTGATGGCTACTCCGATCATCAACAACGATGCGGTCCAGGGTGATACTTTTCTCCCCGGACAGATCTTCGTATTCGGCGGCTTTGCACTGCGGGCCAATTCGCTTGGACATCTGGAGCATATTGAAAGCTACGCCCCTGACCATCAGGTCAGATTTTGAAGTTTGAACTATACGGATGACGTCCGTGGAGACTTGATCTTTGACGGGTTCGAGCCACAACCAAGCGCGCCATACTGTCATGATGGGCACGATCTAGCTCTGCCGCCGGACAGGGCCCTGGAGGCCGCACAAGTGTCCGCTCCGACCCTTAGCTCGGAGCCGACTGCGCCGACCGAGGACGGGTGGCTGGACACCGCCTCGGGGGCTGCTATCTCTACGGCGATGGAGCCGAAAATATCCCTGTCCTTTGCAAGGCTCGTAACTCCAAGGTACCGGGCTCCTCTGCGAACTCCGGACCTTCCGCGCCCCTGCCAATCAAATCCGATTGGGCGCTGGTCATGGAGTTCACCGCCACGGACGTTTTTCAGCACTCGCCCTTTGGCGACATCCTGAATTCACTAAAGTCTCTCTCTTTATCAGGAGAGCCCTGGCCAGACTATGGTTAGGAAGGTTGGGATGCGGACGACGAAGAAATTCAAACCCCACCCACCACCAACTTCGTAGCCACTGTCGATGATTTAGCCGACATGCTCGACTTCGACTCCGAAGACATTGATGGTATGGACGACGATGCAGGAGACGACCAAGAACCAGCGCCTACAGGGCACTGGAAGGCCACCTCGTCATACGACATTTACATGGTGGACATGCCAAAATATGGGAATGGCGATGGAACAACGGAGGATGACCCCTCCAAGAAACAACCTAAGCGCCGGCATGAGCGGCGCCGCTTTAAATCCAGCCACAGCAAAAACGGTGATTCCGGCACGGGAGACAATAACACCCCAGAAAGTGCCGAAGACAACCCCCTCGATCAAGATTCAGCAGAGGAGGATGGAGAAGCCAGCCCTCACAAGAGAGCGGCAGACAGAGAGGTAGAGGACGACAATTACATACCTCCCTCTAAAGACGAGGCATGCCTCGACGACGACGAATTTGTCGTGCCTGAGGATCCCATCGAACAGGAGCGTTTCAAACGCAGGCTTATGGCCACCGCAAGCAGCCTCAAGAAAAAGCAGCAACATCTTAGAGCTGATCAAGATTTTCTAGCTGACAGATGGACTGAAGTCCTTGCGGCCGAAGAGTACGAACTCGAACGCCCCTCCAAGAGCTACCCAAAACACAGGCTGCTACCCTGATTAGAGGAGGAAGCACTCAAACCTACATCACCAGCGCAGGATGCGGCAAACCGGCCACCTCATGGCCGCGACAGAGAGGCCTCTCGGCCCTCCACTCAAACCGCACCCCGGTGCCGCTCAAAAAATATTGGAAGACAAGGCAAGGCAAACAAGATCGATCTACGGATCGCGTGGGCGCCTCACTACACATGACGACAACCGTCATGCCGGATAGAGCAAATCCGGCCGGGCCGAACACATCAGACAAAGCCCATTCGAGCTACGCCGTGATATAGCCCAATACAGAGGCACCACACACCCACCATGCTTCACAAACGAAGTGATGGATCATCAAATCCCTGAGGGTTTCAAACCCGTAAACATTGAATCATACGATGGCACAACAGATCCTGCGGTCTGGATCGAGGACTATCTCCTTCATATCCACATGGCCCGCGGTGATGATCTACATGCCATCAAATACCTCCCACCCAAGCTTAAAGTACCAGCTCGGCATTGGCGTAATAGCTTGCCAGCAGAGTCAACTGGTTGTTGGGAAGACCTGGAAGCCGCATTCCTCGACAATTTCTAGGGCACCTATGTGCGTCCACCAGACGCCGATGACCTAAGCCACTTATTCAGCAGCCAGAGGAGTCAACTTGACAATTCTGGACACGATTCCTAACCAAGAAAAATCAAATCGTCAACTGTCCGGATGCAGAGGCCCTTGCAGCCTTCAAACATAACATCCGCGATGAGTGGCTCGCCCGGCACCTAGGACAGGAAAAGCCGAAATCCATGGCAGTCCTCACAACACTCATGACCCGCTTTTGCGTGGGAGAAGACAGCTGGCTAGCTCGTAGTAACAACATGACCAAGAGCCCTCGTAATTCGGATACCAAGGACAGCAATGGCAGGTCGCATCGCAACAAGCACAAGCGCCGCATTAACGGCGATAATGCTGAAGATACGGCAGTCAATGCCGGATTCAGAGGCTCTAAACCCGGTCAGCGGAAAAAGCCATTCAAAAGAAATACTCCGGGCCCGTCCAATTTGGACCGAATACTCGATCGCTCATGCCAGATACATGGCACCCCCGAAAAACCAGCCAACCACACCAATAGGGATTGTTGGGTGTTCAAGCAGGCAGGCAAGTTACATGCCGAAAACATGACAAGGGGCTGCATAGCAACGATGAGGAGGAACCCCAGCCGCTGAATAATAGAGGACAGAAGGGCTTCCCCCTACAAGTGCGGACGGTGAACATGATATACGCAACCCACATACCCAAAAGGGAGCGGAAGCGTGCACTAAGGGACGTATATGCGATGGAGCCAGTCGCCCCAAAGTTCAAACGTGGTCCTCTTGCCCGATCACTTTTGATCGAAGGGACCACCCCACTAGCATCCGTCACGGCGGATTCGCTGCATTGGTTCTAGACCCAATCGTTGACAGATTTCACCTCACTAGAGTCCTGATGGACGGCGGCAGCAGCCTGAACCTGCTTTATCAGGATACAGTGCGCAAAATGGGCATAGACCCCTCAAGGATTAAACCCACAAAGACGACCTTTAAAGGCGTCATACCAGGTGTAGAGGCCAACTGTACAGGCTCATTTACACTTGAAGTGGTCTTCGGATCCCCGGATAACTTCCGAAGCGAGGAGTTAATCTTCGACATAGTCCTGTTCCACAGCGGCTATCACGCACTGCTCGGACGAACCGCATTTGCAAAGTTCAATGCAGTGCCACACTATGCATATCTCAAGCTCAAGATGCCAGGCCCTCGAGGAGTCATTACGGTCAACGGAAACACCGAACGCTCTCTCCGAACGGAGGAGCACACGGTGTCCCTCGCAGCGGAAGAACAAAGCAGCCTCTTAAGGCAATTCTCGAGTCCGGCTATTAAACGTCCGGACACCGCCAAGCACGCCCGGAGTAACCTACAATAGGACCGCCCGGCATGTTCCAAGCACACGTAGCAATGCGGTCCCAACCCCAGCACTCGCGACATTGCGAAACTAGTACTACGCATACATAATTAGGCTCTGGAAATACCATGGGTATAGGGGGAGGGGCACGACCATGGCAGGACCAGAATGCGGCTCAACCGCACCAGGGGCTCCCGATTGTGTAATTCTTTTTCTTACTTTCAGGACTCCTTTATCAAGAAGCCCTGCCCGGCAGTAGAATCGCCGAACACACGATGCAATAGCCAGGGAAGCAGAAAGCTACGTCGAATGTCGAGGTGGTCTCTATAACGAGTAGTATACTTGTTTTACATATCATCCCGCAGCTCGCTCCTGGAGGGGGACATGTCAAATAGTCCCGTCCCTTGCTTATCGCACTATTTGTATTGTTCTTCTTTTACCGTAGCTTTTTTAATGAACAATGCACAGCTTTTGCCTATTATTCCATTCCTTTTTCTTATCTATATATGTTCACTTATGACATATTGCATCCGTACGCTTTGGTACGGCCAAATACACCAGGGGCTTAAGTACCCCAAAATATGGTGTGATAAATCCGAACAGTATCACAAGTGCGGCACCCCGAACTTATAGCATTATATGCATCGGCTCCGAATCATGTCTGGGGTCCACAGTTGGGTTTGCCTGGCTCCCATGTTTTGGTACCTTACGTTTCGTTATATCGGCTAAGGTAGCGCTGGGAGAACCACTGTGATTGTGCCCCGGTTGAGCTGGGTTGAGCACCTCAGTGGAGAAAGCTAAAACTGACCGTCATGATAGGGCGAAAGCCGGTCGCTCTTCGAGAGTTTTTTCGAGTCCCTAAAGACTTATGCCGCTTAGAGCGAGGAGCCGGCTTTGTCCGGCCCAGGCATGGATAGCGCCCCGAAATCGGTCTTCCGAATACTAGGGGCTTCGCCGAAATTTAAAATTATAGAATTCTATGGCTAAGTGAGAGTGTTCAAGCATTATAGTCCAGTTGCCTTGTTCGTTGCGTTGAGCGCCTCCCTCGAAGGACCCAAGAATGGGAACAAGAGCGCTCAAGTTTATCCCGAACACCCCAGCACTCACGGCATGGGGGCAGAAGCTGACGACTCGCCATCTCTCAATTTTAATAAACGGCTGCACAGAAGGTAATATTTTAAATCTACAAGCGTTGCTTAGCGCAGATGAACAAGTTTTCAAGCGCACAGGATAATAAATGCGAGTTTACTCAAAAATTACATCTTTGGAGCATTCACCCGCTATAAGGCGGGCACCCTTCAGGACGCCCGCATAATACATCTCGGGCTTGCGATACTCCCTGCCCGGCGGTGGAGCGTCTGTAACAAGCTTCTCAGCGTCCATCTTGCCCCAGTGCACTTTAGCACGGGCAAGGTCCCTACGGGCACCTTCGATATAGGCGGAGTGCTTGACGACTTCAATCCATGGGCAGGCGTCCACCAGCCTACTCACCAGCCCGAAGTAGCTCCCAGGCATGGCCTCCTCAGGCCACAGCCAAACTATGAGGCCCTTCATGGACTGTTCGGCCACCTTATGGAGCTCGACCAGCTGCTTCAGCTGGTCGCTCAAGGGCACCGGGTGTCCGGCCTCAACATACTGAGACCAGAACACCTTCTCCGTCGAGCTCCCCTCCTCGGCCCGGTAGAATGCGGCAGCATCGGACACATTGCAGGGCAGATCTGCGAATGCTCCTGGAGAGCTCCAGATTCGGGTAAGTAACAAGTAATTCACTTTCACGTGCTTGCTTTGCATGAAGAATGCCTTACCCACCGCAATCTTCTTCTTTGCCTCAATCTCCTGGAGGGCTTTCTGGGCTTCGGCCTTAGTGGCTTTGGCACTCTCAAGAGCCGAGGCAAGCTCGGACTCTCGAGTCTTTGAGTCATGCTCCAAACTTTGTGTTTTTCCACGAGAGCCTGGAGCTCTTGCCGCACCTCCGCCACCCGCGCCTCCTGCTTCTCTCGCTCGGTGCACTCCGCGGTCGCATTTATTTCGGCCTTGGACACCGCATCCTTCAGGGTCGCCACCTCGTTCGTGGCCCCTGCAATTCTCACGTTATTCCTGCTATTTTTTGCAACCACAACTTTTATATACTCCCGTAAGGTATTACTTACCTTCCTTGTCCTCGAGCTGCTTTTTGGCAAGGCCGAGCTCGTTCTCGGACCGCTCGAGGCTCTGCTTCAATGCATCGACCTCCGCAGTCAGTGCGGCAGAGGTCAGCAGCGCAACCTACATTCCCCATATTGACATACTTATGTTAGACTCCTGCGTACATCTTTTTAGATCCTCAGTTCGGCTTTTCTTTCCGAACACCAAACGAAGCATCAGGGGCTACTGTCTATGCGGTAATATTTTTACACATCTTAAATACATACCTCAAAGACCGTTAGAAGGCTAGCACAGGCTTCAGTCAGCCCGCTCTTCGCGGACTGAACTTTCTGGATCACCACACTCATAACAGTGCAGTGCTCCTCGTCGATGGAGGCGCCGTTAAGTGCCTCCAGCAAATTGTCCGGTGCCTCCGGTTGGACGGAGGTCACCGGTGTCGCAGTCTCGCCCTTCTTACGAAGGGGCCGCCTGCCGAACTCCGGAACCACTGAAGGTTCCGGTGCGGAGTCTGGCCCAGGGCCGGACTTAGAGCCCTTTGGGCTTTGATCCCCCTCATGCCCGGAGTCCAGGAGGTTGCCTTGCGGTACCTCCGGGACCTCCTCCTCTTGGCTGGGCCCTTTTTGGGATACCACCTCAGCGTCATACGCAACGCGAGGAGAGGAGGCGGCCGGAAGTGAAATGCTATTCACGTCTGACGGGGCCAGGGGGCCGCTCGTTGAAGTGTCGAGCCCGTCCTTGGGCGGGCTGCACGGTTGTATTCAGCGTTAATAGACTCTACACGACAGATGAGACACCATGAGTTATTCTGGTTTCCGAATACTTACGATGTCGCCGGGGGCTTAGCCCTCAGTGGCCACTCCTCTTCGCCATCGTCGGCATTGGTGGAGTAGTCCGGAGAAAGGGTTCTCCCCTTCTTGGACCCTCTGGCCTCCCCAGTTGGGGCGGCCTTCCTTTTCTTCTCTCCCCCGCTAGGGGAGAGGCCTCTTTTTCCTCCTCGTCTTTGCGGGAGGAGTCCGCCTCAGAGTCGTCGGACGATGAGTCCGATAACACCACGTGAGGTGCCGGAACCAGCAACCTCGTCAATCGGGCGTTGGCTGGGTCTTCTGGCAAGGGAGCCAGATAGTTAACCTGCCCGGACGTCTTCTGCTAGGCCTGTCAAAGGTAAGGGAGTTTAGATCCCGCATAGAGTCAAACTATGAAAAACAAGTGTCCTGTAAAGGGTAAAATAGCTTACCTCGCTGGCTTGACGCTGCGAGCTGAATCCGCGATCTTCGGTAGCGGATGCGGGAGCCTCGGCGCCCTTGAACAACACCTTCCAGGCATCTTCGTACATAGTGTCAAAGAGCCTGCTCAAGGTTTGGTGTTGTGCCGGATCAAACTCCCACAGGTTAAAGGCCCGTTGTTGGCACGGGAGGATCCGGCGGATGAGCATGACCTGGACTACGTTGACAAGCTTGAGCTTCTTGTTCACCAGGGTTTGGACACAGGTTTGGAGTCCAGTCAGCTCTTCCCAATCGCTCCATGTCAGGCCTGTCTCTTTCCAAGAGGTGAGCCATGTAGGGAAGCCAGATCGGAATTCGGGGGTCGCCACCCATTTGGGGTCACGCGGCTCGGTGATGTAGAACCACCCTGATTGCCACCCCTTTATGGTCTCCACGAAGGAGCCCTCGAGCCATAAAATGTTGGGCATCCTGCCCACCATGGCACCTCCACACTCCGCCTAGCGGCCGCCCACTACCTTCGGCTTTACATTGAAGGTCTTCAGCCATAAGCCGAAGTGGGGCCGGATGCAGAGGAAGGCCTCGCACACGACGATGAACACCGAGATGTTGTGGACGAAATTCGGGGCCAGATCGTGGAAATCCAGGCCGTAGTAGAACATGAGCTCCCAGACAAATGGGTGAAGTGGAAAACCTAGTCCGCGGAGGAAGTGGGTGAGGAACACCATCCTCTCATGGGGCCTAGGGGTGGGGATGAGCTGCCCCTCATCTGGGAGCCGGTGCGCGATGTCGCTGGACAAGTATCCAGCCTTCCTCATCTTTTTGATGTGCCCCTCTGTGACGGAGGAGGCCATCCACCTGCCTCCCGCTCCGGACATGACTGGGGAAGGTTGAGGTGGGGAGTGTGGGCTTGAGCGTTGGAGCTCGAGTGCGCGGAGATGGATAAGCAAAGGAGGAAGAAGGCATAAATGGAAAGAGTGGATCCTTATCCCCTTATATGGGCGGATGAAGCTATGCGTCCCCACTAGCCTGGTAAAACTCGCTTATCTCCCGAGCGACGTAATCAATGGCGCGGTTGGGTTACCCACGCCCGTATTGATGAGAATCCCGAAATAAGGGAACACGATCTCTGCTTTGACAAGACGTGCCAAGGAAACCGCCTCACTAAACGCGCTGAGGTGGGACAATAAAACGATTCGAATAAAGGCTTGGCCACGGTGTGATGTCACGCCACGGAATACGTCAGCAGATTGAATTTGTGTGAATACTATTCTCTCTACGGTGGTATGTGGAACTTATTTTGCAGAGCTGGACACTATCCTTGTGTTCAAAATCTTCTATGAAGTATTCGGAGGAGGAACCCGCCTTGCAATGCCGAAGACAATATGCGCGCTGGACTCGTTGTCATTGAAGCCTGGTTCAGGGGCTACTGAGGGAGTCCTGGATTAGGGGGTGTCCGGATAGCCGAACTATCACCGTTGGCCGGACTCCTGGACTATGAAGAGACAAGATTAAAGACTTCGTCCCGTGTCCAGATGGGACTTTCCTTGGCGTGGAAGGCAAGCTTGGCGATACTGATATGTAGATCTCCTACCATTGTAACTGACTCTGTGTAACCCTAACCCTCTTCGGTGCCTATATAAACCGGAGGATTTTAGTCCGTAGGACGAACAACAATCATACCATAGGCTAGCTTCTAGGGTTTAGCCTCTCTGATCTCGTGGTAGATCTACTCTTGTACTACCCATATCATCAATATTAATCAAGCAGGAGTAGGGTTTTACCTCCATCGAGAGGGCCCGAACCTGGGTAAAAACATCATGTCCCTTGTCTCCTGTTACCATCCGCCTAGACGCACAGTTCGGGACCCCCTACCTGAGATCCGCCGATTTTGACACCGACAGCCACCTTACCAAGGCCAACCACCTTACCTTTTGAGTTATTACAAAGTGACATACTTTCGAGGGCCGTCGTTTTCAGCCAGCTCACGAAACATATCCTTGTCTCCGGTCATGTGATCGGTACATCCACTATCAAGAACCCATTCCTTTCCTCCAGCCATGTAGCTGCGAAGGTTAGCCATAAGACCAAAGTGTCTGATAGACTCAACGAGATCTTAGTCACTATCCTCATCCTCATCATAGTATCCATGTTCAACATCATCTTGTGATTGATCATTACCTTGAGAGAGTGATTCATTAGATTTATGATCATGACAATGTGCATCTTTATGAATAATGACTTCGGAGATGATGTTACTAATGATTCCAACATCTCCTTTGGCACGCATAAGGTCAAGACGCTCAAATAGACAATCACCAAACTTAGGATCATTAGGATTCATTTTATTTAAAGCAATGTACTTGTGAAGAATCACATCTAATTTTTCAATGAATAGTATGGAAAGCGTTCCTCAAGATATCTCCATATGGTCTAAGCACATTCAAGAGTTGGCAAGCATGCTATCAAATTTCTAGGCAATCCTTTAGCGGTAAGATTAATAGTTCTAAGATTGTGAATCATGTCAAGAGACTCATCAGGGGTAGGATGCAATGGATCAACAAGGGGCGCACAAGGGCTAGTAATGTACTTTTTCAATTGATATTCATTGAAAATCTCAAGCTCATTTTCCAAGCATTATAGAACTCTCCATCAAGCATCGACACTCTACGTTTAATACTCCCAATCGTAAACCCATCCATCTTCCTCCAATGGTGATTAAACCAAAGCAATGGAGACCAAAGCTCTGATACCAATTGAAAGGATAGAGAAGAGGTGTCTAGGGGGGGGGTGATTAGACCCTTAACAAGTAAAGGCACCAATTTTTAAGTTTTTCAAGTTGAGGTTAGAGATTAGCACAATTTTAAACATTCTTAATACATTTCAAGCAAGCATGGCAAGAGTATATGAGCAGCGGAAAGTAAAACATGCAATTTGCAAGAAAGTAATGGGATGGGATTGGAGTGTGCAAATGCAATTGGAGATACTGAGATTTTTGGCATGGTTTCCATAGGTGGTGCTATCATACATCCACGTTGGTGGAGAATTGAACCCACGAAGGGTAACTGTTGCGCGAGTCCACGGAGGGCTCCATCCATGAAGGGTCCACGAAGAAGCAACCTTGTCTATCTCACCATGGTCATCGCCCACGAAGGACTTGCCTCACTTGGGTAGAGCTTCACGAAGTAGGCGATCTCCTTGCCCTTACAAACTCCTTGGTTCAACTCCACAATCTTGACGGAGGCTCCCAAATGACACCTAACCAATCTAGGAGACACCACTCTCCAAAAGGTAATAGATGGTGTGTTGATGATGAACTCCTTGCTCTTGTGCTTCAAATGATAGTCTCCCCAACACTCAACTCTCTCTCATAGATTTAGATATGGTGGAAAGATGATTTGAGTGGAAAGCAACTTGGGGAAGGCAAGATATCAAGATTCTTGTGGTAGGATTCGGATGTCTTGGTCTCAACACATGAGTAGGTGGTTCTATTCCAGAAAATGAGTAGTGGAAGTGTAGGCACATTCTGATGGCTCCCTCTTAAATAGAGAAGGGGGTGAAGGGGTATATATAACAGCCACACAAAATCTATCCATTACACACAATTTCCCAAACTCGGTGGGACCGATAGTGAAACTCGGTCAGATCGATCTGGTTCAAAATGTGAACGTTAGAGTTTTCGATGGGACCAACAAGGTCAACTCGGTGGGACTGATGAGCTAAGGTTAAGGCAAAACCTCATCTCGGTGAGACCAATTGCATGAACTCAGTGAGACCGATTTCAGCAATAAGCAAACAGAGACTTGGTAAAGCAAACTCGAAGGGACTGATTGCACATATCAGTGAGACCAGAATAATTGCAATAGGTAACAGAGAGTTTGCAAGGCAATCTCGGTGAGACCAAGATCCTATCAGTGAGACTGAACTGATTAGGGTTTCTGGCAGTGGCTATGTCAATGAACTCGGTGGCGTTGGATGAATCAAATCGGTGGGGCCGAGTTTGACTTTAGGTTTTGGACATATGTGGAAATGAGAAAGTGGCTGAGGGCTTTGGAGCATATCACTAAGCACTTTGAGCAAGTAGTCCATTAAGCAACACCTCATCCCCTTTTAATAGTATTGGCTTTTCCTATAGACTCAATTTGATCTTGGATCACTAAAATAGAAATGAAGAGTCTTGAACTTTCGCCAATGTTTGTCCTTAGCATCTAGAAGGAGTTCCACGTCCTCTTGTCCTGCCACTCCAATGTTGAACTCATCTGAAATATACTAGATAAAAACATAGGTCCAACAAGAGATATGTTGACATTAATTACCAAAATCACCCAGGGAGCACTTATGCTTACAAACCGCCTCGCTCCCCCAATCCAGCCCTTTACGTCCCTGGATGGCGTCCTGATTCATTGGCCGCCCTACTACACCTATCCAAGGCGATGCATATTCTGCCAAGGCACACGTTCCTACACCCTGCACATCCATCACCAACCCTGCGCAATGCATGCGGTGCGCGTGCCGGAAATAGTAGCATAGTGGGTGGGCTAAAGGTAAAACGGAAGTTACCCCGACTCACGCACGGGCACCCTAATGGTATCCCATGGACGTGGGTGCCCCTGGTTTACAACATGAACGATGCACGCTGTCCAAGTGTTTAAGATATCAAGGGGGGCCTCGGGGCTAGCCTAGGTCAAAATTAATTAAGAAGCAAAGAAGATCTCAAAGACACAATATCGACCCCAGCAAGATAAATATGTGCGCATGTGCATTTGTTGGGCCTACTCGAGCAATGCCCGGTGACACATATTAACCAGGCTCGGGGGCTCCTGTCAGTGCAACAAACATGAGTGTTTGCCGCCCTGACTTATGCACAGGCACGCGGCAGATCATACAACAAGTATCAATGCATACCACAAAATAAGAAAAAGAAGCCACTCTTCGTGACATATAATGACTAAGTGAAGCAAACAACTTGAGAATCCTTAGGAAGATCTCCCCTGCCGGGCAGGCGAGTCCAGCAGGGTCGAGATCGCCCCTAGGATCGAGGCCAAGCTACCCCAGCAGGGTCGCTCGGGCCCCCAAGGCCAAGGCAACACCACAAGACAAGAGCCTGGTAGGCTCTCTGCCAGGATGCCACTGCTCCACCTCATCAAAGGTTGATGATGACAGGAAGACCTGTGTTAACAGGACAACGATGGCATATTACACAGACCCGTTCATTCTTGACAGTGATGCTACCCCAGATTTTTCTTTGCATAAGACCCTTTGCGTAAGAACTAGCATGTAGTGATGCATGGGAAGAGGAGGGTACTGGGTGTCGACAATGTTGCCGTTGAGGATGAGTACAATGAATATGATGAGTTGCCAGCCAAGGGATCATGCACCCGTGTAACAGAGAAGCGTAAAATCATTAGAAAATCCAAGTTCATTCTGGGTCAACATAATGATCCTAGTTCCCCCATGTACATGGGAATTAAGCCATAAGACTGGTCTTCATGCCTACCCTGCAACTTAATTCATTCAATTTAGGACTATCGCGAGTACTGAATTTGTGAGTTAACATGCCCGGTTTTATATTGATGTAAGGACCGTTAATATGTTGACCTTGATATGCTGTCAGCTGAGGCAATGAATATGAACTGGTTTTGTTATTATTATTATTATGATGATGATTATTATTATAATAATAATTATTATTATTATATCATACATGTATCACACACAATCTATCTCACTACAATATGTGTGAACAAAAATATGCAATCTGGTTTGCGAATAGCACACGGTTCATTGATGAAAGCCGTGTGCCGACCAAACCCGGCCCACGATAGAACCCAAACCAGACGTATGTCTGCACTGTTGGATATTCCCAGATCGAACAACGATCCTCATCCCTTTCAACAACACATGCATTTCCAGTTGTAATTTTATTTTTATGCACAAAATGCATGTTAACACTACAAAAAAAATACACTTCCGTGATGATACGTGTTTGTCATAGTAGGTCACATTTTCTGTCATGCATGTACATCCATGACGATTTTATGACAGAATCAAGATAGTCATACATGTGCTGCCGTAGAAGTGTTCCATGACATTAGCAAAATTATCATCACGGAAGTGTCCACTTCAATGACGATAAATAGCGCGTCATAGAAGTGCTTTCACCAAGGGTGACTGACACGTGGAATCCACCATAACGGAACGATGTTAAGCTATCGGGTCCGTTTTTGGATCCGATAACCCATTAACAGCCCCGACCAATGGAGATTTTCCACGTGTAAAATCATCATTGGCTGGAGGTAACACGTATCGGCTCACCGTAGGGACAGATGCCATCCACTCATTGGACCGAAGGCGCCTATGATATGTCAACACATGGCACGGCCCAACAGAGGCCCATTCCTGTGAAAAGGCCAGCCCGTTTGACTTGGTCAAAAGGTGGCGGGCTGGCCCACGGAAACCCTATTAA
>NC_041387.1:358995269-359103053 GCF_002162155.2 Triticum dicoccoides | reverse complement strand
CCTATTAACGGCATTGTCGGGGGGGGGGGGAATGCTAATTCCACTGACACCTATGGGGACAGGGCCCCTTTCGGTTCGGTGGGGGGCGGAGAGCGCACAAAGAGCGGATCGAGGCAGTACACGCGGGCGATTTTACCCAGCTTCGGGCCGCACGGATGCGTAAAACCCTACTGCTGCTTGTTTGTGTATATTGGATTCTTGCTCAGGAGCGATGGACGCTGCCGGCCTGAGCGTGAGAGTGTTCCTGGTGTTGAATGAGCCAAAATGGCCCAACCTCCAACTAGCTGAACCGGCCCAACCTCCTGAACCCCTTCTACGTTGCGCTTGGGCCTCCTTTTATACTCTCAAGGGGTCACCCACAGGTGGCAACGTAGACTAGAAGGGTAAAAATGGAAAAGGATGCGGTAGGTGCAGCTACCGCTACTGTGGATACAGTGCGCCCTACCTAACTCTGACGGCAGGGGACAAGGGCATTAAATGCCTGTCTGAGTCTCCTAAACAGTGCAAAAGGTGACCATTAGGAGCGCCACCGTTTGCCACGATGGGCTTCTCTTCATCTTCGCTTGCCACCACGTACCCCTAGCTGCACGGCCTCCTGCCACGTGTGCTTGGGAGAGTCCTAGAGCGACACGTTAGCAGGTGTGCTGGAGCGCGGGCACGAAGTGGGGGTTTCCCGTGGCAAGCTCCTTGCCACGGCCGTCGTCTTATCGCGTCCGGAAGCTTGTCGCTCGCCGGATCTTGCCGGGACGCAGGGCGCGTCGCGGCAAGCTTTCTTGGTATGCCTTGAGTGGCCTTCCCGGCAAGCTCCTCTTGCCGGGGTCTTGTCTCTTCCCGGCAAGATCCTCTTGCCGGGGCCTTGGTTGGCCTTCCTGGCAAGCTCCTCTTGCCGGGGCCTTGGTTTGAGTACTTTGTTCTTGAATGGTCTTCAAGGGAACCACGGAGGGTCTTGGCGGTCACCCGGCAAGCCTTGCCGCGGGGTGCTGCAACTGCCCGTGCACAAGTTCGGGGTGCTACGGTACCCCTACTCTAGTACACCGACAGGAGCCCCGGGCGTGGGCCATACACGATGCCGAGCGCTGTTGGGCTAGGCCCAAAACAGTGCACGGGCACGCGCGGCCTAGGTCACGCCGAATCTAACTCCGCTCCCACCGCGCACGCCCAGAACAGCACGCGTCAAACGCGGCGTCGTGGGAGAGATCGTGGGAGGTTGTTCATTTGGAAGGCCGAAACGTCCGCCCCGTCCCTCTTTATAAGCAGGGGAAACAGGAGCATTTCCTCCATCTTCGCCATTTGCTGCTGCAATCTCAGAAACCTCCGCCGCCCTCTTCCGCTTCCAAAGTCGAAAGAGAGCAGTGCTCCGCTCCCGTTGCCGTCGCCACCACCAGCACCGTCGATCTCCCCCACCGCCTCCGCCATGCCTCCGAAGCCCGGGAAGGGGAAGGCCACGAAGGCCGCGTCCGCGAAAGCTGTGAAGTCGACCGAAGCACAGCGGCTTGAGGGCTGCGGAAGGAGCGGGCCACTTTCCCCCCCCCCCCCCGAGCTCTCCGCGGAAGAGCTGAGGGAGTGGTACTATCTCTTCTGGTCTACGGAGACGCGGGCGCATCCGCGCACAAAGGTACTCTCTGCCGTCGCCTCGCAAGCAGCTCCAGCTGGCGGATATCCTTTCTTCGCCGTGTTCTTCTACTGCGGGCTCTGCCCGCCATTCTCTGATTTCTTTTGCGATGTCATGAACACCTACGGACTCCACCTCCTTGACTTCACCCCCAACGTTGTTCTGACCATGGCAGTTTTCGCCCATCTATGCGAAAACTTTGTCGGAGTCCACCCCAACGTAGCTCTCTTCCGCCATTTCTTTATGCCTCGTGTCGAGAGAGGGGAACCTCTTGCCGGCGGGATCGCCTGGATCTCGCGGGCCGGCAAGAAGGAGACCTATCTGGAGGGGGAGCTCCGCAGCAAGTGGGACGAGTGGAGAGCTGATTGGTGCTGGGTTGTAGAAGAGAGCCCGCAGCTGTTCACCGCCCTGCGCCAAGCCCCAGCAGTGCGTGGCAATGACTGGAGCGCTCTGTCCGTGGACGACGACAAGCTGACGATCGCCACCACTCGGATCTTGCGTCTTAGGCTTGCCGGGCTGACTGTAGGAGCTGTCGGCGCAGATTTCCTTCGCCGGCGCATCGCCCCTCTGCAGGCGAGGGGGAGACCTGCCTGGGAATTTGGAGGCCCGGCAGATATCATGAGGTTGCGCCCAGGCCTCAACTTCAACTTCACCGTCATAGAGTTGGACGGGATACTCAAGGAGATATTCAAGCACGACCCACAGCATCCCGAGTGGTTCAGGTTGCCGGCAGGCGTCGTTCCTCTGTGCAACAACTCCTTGCGCGACCGCATCTGCGCAGTGATGCTGTTGTGTGACTCGCACGGGATCGCTCCAACTTGGCAAGAGCCCGCCGGCGACGTCGTGCAGCAGTTCTTCGACAGCCTAGTGGAGGTGGCGGTCAATGCTGACGAGAAGAAGCTCCTCACCCGCGACACCACTAAGCAAGAGATGGAGCGCATCGCCACCAGGGCGGAAGAGGCGGCGGCAGCCGCGGCAGCGGGTGAATTTGGGTTCACCGTGGAGGAAGCGGACGCGGCGTTGGCGATGAGTATTGCGGAACGGGAGCAACCCGAAGAGGAAGAAGAGCTCGCCGCGCCCAACGCCGAGTCGAACGAGCCCGCCGAGGGTACGAGCGGCCCGCCACCTCCGGGGAGCTTGCCGGGAGCAGGGCCCGGAATGCAGCCCCCAGTGCAGCCAAGAAGGCGCCTCAGCAGGATCGGGGACGTAGCAGGGTGGCAAGCTGGTCAACAGCCGCTGCACCGCGCGACGCGCTACACCACGGCAAGTACGGTCGCCGCGGGTGTGCCTCCCGCCGCAGTGGCAACTGGGGCGGGGTCGTCTCGGGCTGGCGCCGCAGTCCCCGCCAAGCGGCCAAGGGATCCCACCCCTCCACCTCATCGCGCCGGAGGTGGGCCAAACTTCGACCTCTCCGCGCTCAGCTCCGACGAGGAAGAGGAAGAAGAGTAAGATTCCCTTGCTTGTTCTTGTAGTTCTTCAACTTGCTGATCTTGTCTTGCATCGGATCTGATTCACCCTGGGCTCTCCTTTTCAGGACTCTGGCTTAGAGGGCGGCGAAGAGGGCCAAGGCTCAGGTGGTGGTCATCGGGGACGAGCCCACTGCGACGACAGGAGGCGCGTCCGAGACTACCTTGCCGGACCCGGCCATCACTTCGTAGAGCAACCCCCAGCGCAGCCCCTAGCGTAAGCATATGGTTTACTTTCTGCTTCTGGGTGCGCGTGGTTGCTCTTTTCCTTTGTTGGCATCTGATCACTGGTTTGTTTGTGCAGGATCAGAACAGCTTCATCAAGATGGCATGGTGATCTCCTCTGACTCGTCGTCTGCTTTGACTACGCCGCCAAGGGCGGGCTCCCCGGCAAGGGAGCGTTCTCCGGCAAGGAAGCGATCTCCGGCAAGGGAGGAGTCTCCGGAAAGGGGGGAGTCTCTGGCAAGGGACAGCGCCAACGATCCCCCGGTGGTGGAGGTCATGACAGCAGATCCCAGCACAGGTAGTCCTTCTTGCCTGAAACTTTCCTTGTAGTCTTCTGCTGATTTTTCTTCTCGGATACTTGTTTGATTTCTCCTTCTTCTCCGGTCGTCAGACCCACCCTCCGCGGATCCAATGGAGACCGAAACGGGCGGCGAGGAGGACGCGCGCGGCAATACTGATGATGCCGCGGCCACCAAAGAAAGGGCCGGCGCTGACGTGCCCGCCAGCGAAGAGGCCGCCAAGGCTGCCGCCAAGGAAGCTGGCGGGGGATCTGGCGACCGCACTGACGGCCCTGAGGCCGCAGGAGTGTCAGGCGCTGCACCGACCGCTGATCCCTCCGCCGCTGCCGCAGCGCCAGGCTCTGAGGAGCCCCAGCCCGGTGCCTATCTGAAGGCTGGCGAGGGCATCTTCATCAAGCTCCCCTAGGCGTCGAGCTCTAGGGCGCCGGTGGAAGGAGAAGCTCTGGATGGGGAGGTGCTTGCCTCCGCCGGGTTGTCGATCGTCGACGCGCCGGGAAGCAGCAGTGAAGAGCCCGAGGAGGAGCGGCTGCTATGAAGGCTACTAGCGCTCTACCGCGCCCGTCAAGTCAAGTTGGAGTCCCGGGAAGCGCTTGCCGCGAGGGCGAGCGTGGACATAGAGAAGCGTGCGGAGGAGCTCCGGGGTCTTCGTCAAGAAACTCTCCGGGCCTTGGCGGAGGAGCGGGAGTAGCTTGCCGAGGAACGGAAGGCCTTCCTCCTCGAGAAGGCCGAAGCTGAAGAGCAGCAGCGGCTCACCGGCGAGAAGCTATACGCGCGAGAAGGCGAGCTGACTCAGCGGAAACTGAACCTCGACAGCCACGAAGAGGAGCTTGCCGCGCTCGAACGGGCACTTGGCGGGACGCTCCAAGAGGCAAAGGATACGGCTGCGGCTGCCGAGGCCGCCAAGAAAGAATTGGAGGCAAAGGTGGCGCAGCTAGAAACTGATCTGAAGGTTGGTGGCGAAGAGCTTGCCGCCCTCAAGCTAGAGCGCGAGAAGGACGCCCTTGCCCACGGTGAGCTGCAGGGCCGACACGCCGAGAGGGGCAAGGAATTGAGCACCGCCAAGGATTCCAACACCAATCTGACGCTGAAGCTGGCCACCTTGACGGAGACGTTGGACAGCGCCAAGAAACGGGAGGCATACTTGAAGAAGGACATCGAGGCCAACGAGGCGTTGCTAACGAGGGCCGCCGAAACCCAAAATCTTCTCAGAGATACTGTGGAGCTCTAGACGGAGGGCCTCGTGAACATTGCTGCAGTTATCGAAGAGGAGCTGGTGCAATTGGGGGTGGAAGGCTTCGGGTACTCCTCCGACGAGAAACTCCAACCCAGCGCCAAGCTCACTCTGTTCTTCAAGGGCGTGGCGTCGGCGCTCCAGCAACTCCGGGAACGGATCCCAAAGCAGTTGGCCGACGAGTCACGCTCGATTTGTGCCGGAGTTCTGGAGAAGGTGCTGGTGAAGGTGGCCTTCCGCAATCCGGGCTTCAACCTCACCAACGTCCTCAAGAAGCTGCCGGCGGACGCTGATCTTGACGCACTTAAGGCCCTCGTAGCACCCATTGTGGACAGGGTGAACGAGGTCAAAAGGGTTGACGGCGGTCGCGTAGATTAGGCCGTTCGTTTTCTTCTTCTCTTGTCGCTGCCAGTCATGTCATGGGAACACTTTATTAGAGGCGCGACAAGTTATTTTTGTAATATAACTCTATCTTAGGCAACAAATAGCTGTGTTACTTCCTTTACTCGACTCTTGGCTTTGTATGGTCCTGCCCTATGCTTTCTAGGGAAACATGCCGGTGCAGGCACCCTTGCCGCGAGCACCGAGTGCGGAACTTCAGCAGCCTGCTGGCGGGGTCGCTATCGACAAGCAACCTTGTCGCAACTAGTTGCAGCTCACTTAAGTTGTTGAGCGGACTCGAAACAAAGTAAGGGCGCAGCTAGCTGCGAATTGGTTCCTCCGCGCACAGGTTTTCCATACAAAGCACGGTCGTTCAAGGAAAATAACTCAAAAACTTAAAAAAACTGATTGCTCCAGCTTTAGCAACTTCGCTTTTCTGTCGTCTGCTTCCCGGCAAGGAGAAACTTTTTTGAACGGCCTGGTCCACACCATTATCTTCTCCTCCCCCCCCGGTAAACCTTGTGGGCGAGGGAACCTTCCTTCTTTTGAGAAAGAGACAGAGAAATAAAGTAATGATATGGAGCCTTGGGCTCGTTATCGCTTACCGGGGTCTGGTGCTGCACAAAGTGTTAGATAATATATGCGAAAAAGGATTATAGCATAAGGAAACTGACAAGATGTACGGGGCACATGAACTTTACTAGTGCACGGGGTCTGCGCCCGGCTCTGTACAAAGGATTACATGCAACAGCGGCAAGACTTGTACAGAAAGGTGGTTGCCGGACAGGGTCCAACAACCGCGCCTTACGGGTAAAACTTACGAAGATGCTCGATGTTCCAGGAGTTGCTCACCGGAATGCCATCTTCGGTCTCAAGGCGGACAGCGCCGGGCCTAGTGACTCATTTCACCCGATAAGGGCCTTCCCACTTCGGCGTCAACTTGTTGGAATTCTTGGCCGACTGAACGCGCCAAAGAACAAGGTCGCCTTCCTCGAGACTCCTGGCATTGACTCTGCGGCTATGGTAGCGGCACAGAGCTTGCTGGTAGCGAGCGGCTCGCACAGCAGCCTGGAGACGGTCTTCCTCAAGGAGCAGCGCGTCATCTTGCCGCAGCTGCTCTTGCTCGAGCTCATCATAAGCGAGCACTCGAGGTGACCCGTATACGAGTTCCGTGGGGAGAACTGCCTCCGCTCCATAGACTAGAGCGAAGGGTGTCTGGCCAGTGGCTCGATTTGGCGTCGTCCTAATCGACCAAAGAACCACCGGCAGCTCCTCGATCCAGTTTCTTCCGCACTTGTGCAGTCTGTCGAAAGTTCTGGTCTTGAGGCCTCGCAGCACTTCAGCGTTTGCCCTCTCCGCTTGACCGTTGCTTCTTGGATGAGCAACAGAAGCGAAGCAGACCTTGGCGGCAAGATCTTGGACGTACTGCATGAAGGTGCGGCTCGTAAATTGCATGCCGTTGTCGGTGATGATCCTATTTGGGATCCCGAAACGGCAAACAATCGACCTGAAGAACTTGACTGCTGACTGTGCTGTCACCTTCCTCACTGGTTCCACTTCCGGCCACTTTGTGAACTTGTCGATTGCAACGTACAAGAACTCAAAGCCCCCGACAGCTCGGGGGAAGGGGCCGAGGATGTCGAGCCCCCAGACCGAAAATGGCCAGGATAAAGGGATCGTCTGGAGAGCTTGAGCTGGCTGGTGTATCTGTTTGGAATGGAATTGGCACGCTTCACACTTGGTTACTTGTGCAGTTGCATCCTGGAGGGCTGTCGGCCAGAAGAAGCCTTGTCGGAATGCTTTGCCGACAAGTGCTCTTGCACCAATGTGGTGACCACATATGCCTCCATGTATCTCTGCCAACAGCTGTTGTCCATCTTCCGGGCGAATGCACTTCAATTTCACACCGTTGAGTCTTATTCTGTACAGTGTGCTGTCGACAAACTTGTACATACTTGACTGCCGGGCTACTTTTTCAGCTTCTTCTTGCTCTTCGGGAAGCTCTCCTGTCTGAAGGAAACAGACAATTTGCTGCGCCCATGCTGGAGCTTGCGGCTCGACAACAAGGACTAAAGGCATATATGTTGCTGCGGGAACATCCGCTTCTACGGCAAGAACCTGCGGTTCTGCCGGAGCGCGATATTCCCTGGCAAGCTTGCCGGAGCAGAACTTGTCGGGAGCGTTTGCTTCGACGGAACAAACCATAAGGTTTGCCGGAGCAGACTGCCCCTCAGCATCGTTGGTGTTGATCTTGGGGACTTTCTTGGCGGTGGCTTCGGGGAGCTCTGCCGGAAAGTAGTCACCAGAAACTAACTTCCTCTTCTTATTTTGTCCAGTTGATGGTGTCACGGAAGGTTGAGTCAGCTTGAGCACAAAGATCCCTGGTTCCACAGGCAACTTTAGTGCAGCGCATTTTGACAGGCCATCAGCAATGTCATTCTGAGCGCTCTTCTAGCTTCCTCACTTCATCAACATATGCTTCCATCAACGGGCTCTGGTAGTTCTTGTTCACTTGGCGGACAACAAGCTGCGAGTCACCCCTGATAATGAGCTTCTTGATCCCAAGGTCGGCTGCGATTCTGAGACCGGCAAGCAATCCTTCATACTCTGCAGTATTGTTGGTTGCTTTCTCTTTGGGAAAGTGCATCTGGACTACGTAATTGAGGTTCTCTCCGGTGGGTGCGATAAGCAGCACGCCAGCACCGGCGCCTTGCAGCGAGAAGGCACCATCAAAGTACATCAGCCACTCTTTGCTTGTCTCCTTGACGGGGATGCTCGTCTCTGGAATTTCTTCATCTGGAGTTGGCGTCCACTCTGCTATGAACTCTGCCAATGCCCTGCTTTGGATTGTTGCAGTGCTCTCAAACTTGAGGCCAAAGCTTGACAGTTCCAATGCCCACTCGACAATCCTGCCTGTTGCTTCCGGATTCTGCAGTATCCTCTTCAGCGGAAAGCGAGTGACGATTGTGGTCTCGTGTGCCTAGAAGTAATGGTGCAGCTTTCTCGAGGCCATGAGAAGGCCGAAAAGCAATTTTTACACACCAGAGTACCTCGACCTAGCCCCCTGGAGAAGGGAGCTGACAAAGTAAACTGGGCGCTGCACCATCTTCTTCTGCACGTCCTTGCACATCTGCGCAGATCCATCTTTGTCTGGATCAGAGCTTGCCGGACCAGAGCTCGCCGGACCAGAGCTTCCGGAGAAGCCCCCTGCTTGTCGCCGAATTCACTTGCCGCGGTTGCTGGCTCATCGTACGCCTCCCTCTCCGCTACTAACGCAACACTAACCACTTGATTGGTTGCCGCTAGGTACAGCAACAACTTCTCTTGTGGCTTAGGTGCGACAAGTATCGGAGTGGAGGACAGGTACCTCTTCAAGTCCTGCAGCGCAGCCTCCGCTTCCGGAGTCCATTTCATTGGACCTGCCTTTTTCAATATTTTGAAAAACGGCTGGGCGCGCTCAGCAGACTTGGAGATAAACCTGCTGAGAGCAGCCACGCAACCGGCTAGCCTTCGCACATCCTTGACGCGCTTCGGTGCTTCAATCTGCTCGATGGCCTTAATCTTGTCGGGGTTGGTTTCAATTCCCCGCTGAGACACAAACAACCCGAGAAGCTTGCCGGAAGGGACTCCAAACACGCACTTCTCTGGGTTGAGCTTGAGGTTGATCTTGCGCAGATTTGCAAAAGTTTCTTCTAAATCTTGGATCAGGGTAGCCTTGTCCTTGCTCTTGACCACTCCTCTGACAAGGCCTGCTGCTTCCAATTTCCTGATTTCTTCTGCAATGAACTCTTGGCGCTCCACCGCTTGCCTCCTGACTCTCTGCTTGACGGGCCGCGCATGAGGACAGACGGCAAGGTGGTGCTCGATTACTTTCCTGGGAACACCGGGATATCAGACGGTTGCCATGCAAACACGTCGACATTCGCCCGCAGGAAAGCAACGAGCACGCTTTCCTATTTGGGGTCAAGCGTGGCACTAATGGTGAATGTACCACCAGTGCCGTCCTCCTTGGAGGACACCTTCTTGGTCTCGGGTGGAGCTGCCATCGTCTTCTTGCACTTGCCGGTGGAGCTCGATGGTGCGTCCTCGACGGTAGCGCAGCACTCCGAAGAGGTGCGCTTGCCGGAGTGGGCATCAGAGCTCTTGCCGGACTTGGCCTTCTTCTTCCCCCCGGGAGCTTCAGCGGCAAGCGTGTGGTGATCAGATGCGGCTGCTGCTTCCCGGTAGATCTTGTCGGCGCAGATAAGGGCATCCTTCTTGTCGCCGGGGACAGAGATGACACTTATTGGGCCTGGCATTTTGAGCACGTTGTATGCATAGTGAGAGGCTGCCATAAACTTGGCGAGCGCTGGACGGCCAAGGATCCCATTGTAGGGCAATGGAAAATCGGCAACGTCAAATGTGACCCTCTCAGTTCTGAAATTCAGCTCGCTGCCAAATGTGACCGGCAGTGTGGTCTTCCCTTTCGGCTTGCTCCTTCCCGGGTTGATTCCTTGGAATGTGCCGGTCTCTTCGAGCTCGCTGTCAGGGATCTGGAGTTTGTGAAGGACCGCGGAGGAGATGAGATTCAAGCTGGCCCCGCCGTCAACTAGCATCTTTGTGACCTTGAGGTTGCGGATAGTTGGTGAGACCAACATCGGCAAGCACCCGACCGCAGTTACGCGATCAGGGTGATCCCCAATGTCGAAGATGATAGGCGTGCTGGACCATTTCAGGGGCTTGCGTGACTCTATGGATGGCTCTGCTGCATTCACTTCCCGCATCCACTGTTTGAGCTGGCGTTGCGAAGTATGCAGAGAGGCGCCACCGTCAACGCACAGGACCTCTGTGGCTTTCTGAAATTCCTGCTCATCGGCCTCATCATCATCCACATCTTCGTCATCATCATCATCTTCATCCTTGTCGCGGCCGCGGGGAGGTCTGTCTCCTAGCCGCTGTTTGGCCTTGCCGCGGCGTCCTCCCCGGCCGGGGCGTTTCTTGCCGGATCCACCAGTTCCTTCCTGGGCCTTCTCTTTGTCGCGTCGCTCGTATTCAGCTTTCTGCTGCTCAGCAAGCTGTTCGACCTTCTTGCAGTTCTGGAGATCATGACCCTTGGTGCGGTGAATCTTGCAATACTGCGTGCCGGAGCTGTCCTGCTTGTTGGCGGCCGCCACAGGATGGGCCTCCTTGTCGGAGCCACCAGCCTTAGCTTCCTTGGCGCCACCTCCGTTGCCGGTCTGTTCGACAGCTAGCACTTCCTTACCCTTATTCCTTCTGTTGTTCCGCCGCCGGCCTTTCCTTGCTGGGGCGGCATCCTCACTGTCAGATGCTCCTGCTCCTGTACTCTCTCCGGGGAGCCTCCTCCCCTCTTCAGCGCATGTTAACTTGTTAGCCAGGGCATAAAGCTCACTGACGTCTCTGATTTTACACATCGCCATCTCCTCCCTCATCCTTCGGTTTCGCAGAACGCGCTAATGATCGCGACGGGGTGGACGTCTGGGATGTTGTGCTGTACACGGCTGAATCTCTGAATGTACTTGCGCAGTGGCTCTCCTTCCTTCTGGGCGAGCAGATGAAGATCGCTTTCTTGGCCATGTGGCTTGTGGCCGCCTGTAAAGGCGCCGACAAACTGATGGCACAGATCAGCCCAGGAGGATATGGAGTTGTCCGGCAAGTGCATGAGCCAGGATCTGACATTGGGCTTGAGCACCAGCGGGAAGTAGTTGGCAAGTATCTTGTCATCTCGTCCCCCGGCAGCCTGCACCGCAATGGTGTAGATGCTGAGGAACTCCGACAGGTGCGTCTTGCCGTCGTACTTCTCCGGCACATCTGGCTTGAAATTCTTTGTGCTGGGCCACTAGACTTGCCGCAGCTCACGGGTGAACGTAGGACAACCTACCGCGTACGGCAGATCGCCTGGTTCCCCTGGCGCATGCATTTCAACAGAGAGCCCAGCGCGCTTGTCGGATTGACGTCGCGCTTCTCTTCGGCGTTCGATGTGGGTTCGAGCGTCTTCTTGTTGTCGTTCATGGAGAACTTGGCGCTGGTCGCGACGAGCTCGTGGGTCCGATGACGCGGTGGAGCCGCTGTTGGGGTGGATCTGGCGAGTCGGCGATTTTTGCCTTCGTAGCGGAGAGTGCATGGAAGTCGCACCTCCCTCAGTCTTCTTGCCATCGGCTCGCATCCGGCTGTCCTGCCGCGGCAGCGAGGTACTTGGTCGCCGCGCAGTGTCGCCGTTGGCGAAGCTGATGAGGCTCTGGATAGTGGCCCTCCATTCGTCGGTCTATTCCACCGTCGGAGGATAGTCCAGGAGCAGCTGGGCCCGTGCCAAGGCTTCTGCTGGGGTGGTGGGCGGCGGAGGTGAACGGTGCGAGGAGAGGAGCGTGCTCGGACTCCTAACCAAGTTAGAAGGAGCAGCGTCCCGTCCCGGCGACCGCACCTCGCTGGGGCCAGCATGCTGGCGTGCATGCTGGTCTTGAACGCCACGCGAACCACCAGCTTGATCTTGGGTCAGCGGACGTATGGCGCTGCGAACGCTATGACGCTGCTGGTCCCGCGCCTCTTGAGAGGCACGCGGTGCGCGCATGGACGCCGAGGTCTGTGCCGCCTTGTCCTTGGACTTGGCAGCGCTGTGGGCTCCCTCGTCGACACCCATTCCTCCGCCGGCGTCCACTCCACCACCCGTTTGCTCCGGAGGCGGTGGAAGCGACGCGGACGGAACAGCTGCCTCCGAATCCTTCTTCTTCGGTGGCATGTCGATGAAGACGATGAAGATTTAGCTTGCGTGCACGCCGGATCGGGTTCGCACAATCTCGACGCCCCCTACCTGGCGCGCCAGAGATGTCGGGGGGAAATGGTGATTCCACCGACACCTATGGGGACAGGGCCCCTTTCGGTTCGGTGGGGGGCGGAGAGCGCACAAACAGCGGATCGAGGCAGTACACACGGGCGATTTTACCCAGCTTCGGGCCGCACGGATGCGTAAAACCCTACTGCTGCTTGTTTGTGTATATTGGATTCTTGCTCAGGAGCGATGGACGCTACCGGACTGAGCGTGAGAGTGTTCCTGGTGTTGAATGAGCCGAAATGGCCCAACCTCCAACTAGCTGAACCGGCCCAACCTCCTGAACCCCTTCTACGTTGCGCTTGGGCCTCCTTTTATACTCTCAAGGGGTCACCCACAGGTGGCAACGTAGACTAGAAGGGTAAAAATGGAAAAGGATGCGGTAGGTGCAGCTACCGCTACTGTGGATACAGTGCGCCCTACCTAACTCTGACGGCAGGGGACAAGGGCATTAAATGCCTGTCTGAGTCTCCTAAACAGTGCAAAAGGTGACAGTTAGGAGCGCCACCGTTTGCCATGATGGGCTTCTCTTCATCTCCGCTTGCCACCACGTACCCCTAGCTGCACGGCCTCCTGCCACGTGTGCTTGGGAGAGTCCTAGAGCGACACGTTAGCAGGTGTGCTGGAGCGCGGGCACGAAGTGGGGGTTTCCCGCGGCAAGCTCCTTGCCACGGCCGTCGTCTTGTCGCGTCCGGAAGCTTGACGCTCGCCGTATCTTGCCGGGACGCAGGGCACGTCGCGGCATGCTTTCTTGGTATGCCTTGAGTGGCCTTCCCGGCAAGCTCCTCTTGCCGGGGTCTTGTCTCTTCCCGGCAAGATCCTCTTGCCGGGGCCTTGGTTGGCCTTCCCGGCAAGCTCCTCTTGCCGGGGCCTTGGTTTGAGTACTTTGTTCTTGAATGGTCTTCAAGGGAACCACGGAGGGTCTTGGCGGTCACCCGGCAAGCCTTGCCGCGGGGTGCTGCAACTGCCCGTGCAGAAGTTCGGGGTGCTAGGGTACCCCTACTCTAGTACACCGACAGGCATGTTTGCATATAGCCCATTTACAGCCTGATAACCCAGGGCCCGAATTAGGACTAGTAGCGTCATCTGGGCCGTCCAATATGATTCCAACCCCGTTTTAAGTTCCGGCCCATATATGGCCCATGACGTCTTTCGGCCCATATGAGGCCCTTTGTAACTCTTGGCCCATTAACGGCCCCTGGTGAAACTGGCCCGTAATGAACAGTGTATCACTTCATACTCATTAACGGCCCATTATTCCATTTGGCCGTTTCCAGCCCACGTTATCTTCCTACCTTCTCAAGGCCCATTTATTCTTGGGCTTATTTCCACCATTCGGTTACTTACGGCCCATTACTGTAATTTTTTGCTTGTGCGCCAAATTCAGCCCGTGGTTACAGTCGGCCCATTTGTGGCCCGTTAATATGTTGGGCCCTTTTCATAGCGTCATCAAATACGGCCGATTAATGACGACCCGTTATGGTCGGCCCATGAACGGGCGATTCCAACTCTAGCCCGTTTATGGCCGTAATGCGATATGTTATTGGCCACTATTTGGCCAATCGATGATACGACCCGTAGAAGGCCCATTGATGATACGACCCGTAGAAGGCCCATTGTGTCTACGGCCCGTAGAAGGCCCATTGTGTCTATGGCCCGTAGAATGCCCATTGTGTCTATGGCCCGTAGAAGGCCCATTGTTTCTACGGCCCGTATGAGGCCCAGTGTCACTACAGTAAATATGTAGCCCATGGTTATTGTGGCCTAGTTTTAAATAATAGGTTATTGCGGCCACTAGCAAACCTTAGAAAAAGAACTACACTCACTACAAGCAAACAAATAAACAAGACAACAAGGAAATAAATAAGCAAGCAACTTACGCTAGGCTATCACGGCTATTACACATATTACATCCATTGGGCATCAAAGTTTGCCACGAGTGCAAATATAGGGAACAAAGCAGCATATCATATACACTGGTTGTCAAAGTTGGCGACTAGCACAAATAAATGCCGCAGCAAAACAAGTCCAGAACTGAAACCACTTCAGAAGATCTCAAGAAACAATATCCTGGGTACCCATAATGCTGGCAAGATGCTTAGCAAGCTTATTAACTTTCTCTTGTTTGGCGCTTAAATCCTCCAGTGCTTGTTGTTGCACCAGAAAGTATGCATCTGAATTCTGCAGGGACTTCCTCGGTCCTTCAGCTTCCTGTCGTAGCACATCTGATCGATGTCTTTCAACTTGAAGTTGAAACTCAAGAAGATGAACTGATTCAGGCAGTGAGTTCGAAGAGCTTGTGCCAGCAGTAGTGGCCAATAACTTGAATACTACATCAAGACATGACTTTTGGATTCTCTCATTGTCGTCAAGATAGTTTTTATCAACTTTCTTGGAGACCAATAGGGATGCCTCACTATCTTGAACCTTATCTGCATTACTTCCTTTACCATTGCATAATGGGGTACTGTTCTCCAATATTTTGTCCGCATTCTAAACGAGAAACAAGCAGACACATCACAGGTTTACCATGTTGTACATGAAACTCATTTTGGTAAATTAGTTCAATAGTAAAATGGACAGGATAACAACATGAAACAAACATATATGTATGTACCATGGTCACTTTATGGTCTATATCATTCTAGTTTTTGTTGCCAAATCAAGATAGAGACACAGTTCAAATAATATTTGTTCAAGAAAAGCAGAATAGACAGAATATAAGTGTGGGAAACTATAGAGAAATAACAACACTTGTAATCTCCATGACATGAGAACATTACTGTTTATTCAATTGAAACTGAAATCAACATAGAGCAAGTTACAACAGCAAACCAGTTAAAGAAACAGGTTTAAGACATACCTGTTGCACCATTGGAGTTTCAATTCCATCCTTCAAATTTGAAAATAGTTGGTATGAGTAAATACAGTGATGCAAGAGCAAAGGAGTATGAACCATAGCTATAGAACCTGACCTGAGAACAAATCTTCTTCTCCTTTAAGCATTGAGTAGGGATTCAGAGTGGTGGTCCTTGTGCTTTGGGCACTATAGTTCCCTTACTAACTGCTCATGTTTAGGTGCTCTGTGGTGGAGACGGTGCTGTGCCAACAGGAAATGGGTTACTATCTACCAGGGTTGGGGTTAGAAGGGGTGTAGCTGGTTCTCTGTCCAACTGGGTAGGGGTAAAATCTCCGAGAGTCTGGGTTATTTGTGGTGCGGCTGGTTCTTGGGCAAGTACAACCGTGGTTCTATCTGCATCGATTGGTAGCACTATCTTTTCTGAAGACCGTGTTGTTACTCCCTTATATACTGCCATCACCCTCTCCAATTCAAATGGCTGATAAACAAGAAAAGTAATTGAAAGTACAGACATTGTATGATAGACAGGTGCAATGGATAGTGGGGAATAAAAGAGGGCATGAAATAATTCACATTTATGTTGTCTAACCAAACAGGATAGCATGACACAATTGCACATATATGATGGTTAACTAAACTGGATAGCATGACACAATTTCACATTATGATGGCTAACTAAAAAGATGGAAATACATAGTTCAAAATATGATGACTATGTAAACAGGATGACGTGATATAACTATATAATGTGTTTAGTAAATAAGTTGGCATGCCATAATTCACATACATGCCGCCTATGGAAACATGATAGCATGATATAAATTATGGATAGAATGACATAATTCAAAATATGATGATTGTAAACACTAAACAGGATGAGATGATATAACTATATGATGTCTTTGTTAAATGGGTTGCCATGCCATAATTCAGATAGATGATGTGTATGTAAACATGATGGCATGATATAATTCAAATATATGATGTAAAAACTAAGCAATGCAAGACAACATGCATGACATGGGTAATATAACCCTGCCAAGTTTCAGCATAGACCTCAGGGGGAAACAGGACTGGTCATCAGTCTCTGAATCCTCCTCTGAGGATCTCTCTGTAACCAGCAAGATGTCTGCTTCAGCAGGTAGCATTGTCTGCTCTAAATACCTTGTTTTCACTCCAGATACTTCCATCACCGCTTCAAATGGCTGATGCACAGGAAGAGTAGTTGAATATACAAACGTTGTCGACAAATGGAACACGTAATACAAAAAATGATAGCATGATATAATTCACATACATGATGATTGGCTAAACAACATGGCATTGCATAATTCACATATATAATGCGTTTGCAACAAGATAGCATTGCATAATTCCCATATTAATGTCTTGCAACAAGATGGCAATGCATAATTCCATATATGGTAATTAGACACTAAACAGGTGGCATTCACACAAAGCTTGTCTAAACTATTCAAATGACATAGAAATGCAAAACACCATACGCACAATATGAGCAACATAACCCTGCCAAGTTAGAGCATACACCTAGGGGGGGGGATAGGACTGGTCATCTGTCTCTGAAGGAGATCTAATATCCGGATCACCAAGCTTGTCATCCACACAAAGGAGAGTCCCATCTGGACATGGAACGAAGTCTTGAGTCTTGTATCTTCATGGTCCAATAGTCCGGCTGTCCAGATACCCCCTAATCCAAGACTCAATCCGCTGGTATGCCAGGTCGCGATGCCGTGGTCAAGGCCAGGGGGTGAGGGCTGGAGAGCCAGTAAGAGCTCCTGAGTCGCGATACTTAGGAGCCCCCCTTTTAACGCGCAAGCAATTTGTATGAGGGAGAGGAGGCCCGTGGTAGGTGGCATATGATAATCATGGGTAGGTTAAGCATGAAAGGCAAATCAGCTTAGATAAACGCAGAATGGATACATGCCACCAGGTCTATATAAACCGGAGGGTCTGGTCCGTATAGGGACAATCATAATCATCATAGGCTAGCTTCTAGGGTTTAGCCTCTATGATCTCATGGTAGATCAACTCTTCTAATACTCATATGATCAAGATCAATCAAGCACGAATTAGGGTTTTACCTCCATCGAGAGGGCCCGAACCTGGGTAAAACATCGTGTCCCTTGCCTCCTGTTACCATTAGCCTTAGACGCACAGATCGGGTCCCCCTACCCGAGATCCGCTGGTTTTGACACCGACATTGGTTCTTTCATTGAGAGTTCCTCTATGTCGTCGCTGCAAGGCTCGATGGCTCCTTCAATCATCAACAACAACACGGTCCAGGGTGAGACCTTTCTCCCCAGAGAGATCTTCATGTTCGGCGGCTTCACATTGCAGATCGACACCTACGCCCCTGGCCATCACGTCAGGTTCGGAAACTTGAACTACATGACCGATATCCGCGGAGACTTGATCTTCGACGGATTAGGGCCTACGCCAGGAGCGCCTAACGGTCACGATGAGCACGTCTTAGACCTGCTGTCGGGTAATACTCAGGATATCGCGCCTGCAGGAGCCCCGGACCTAAATCCGGGGCAAATTGCATCGTCCGAGGATGGGTGGATGGACCCTGCCCCGGAGGCCGCACACTCATCGGCGGTAGAGCCGAACACAGATTTCATCCCCAAGGAAGCTTGTGTCTCCGGACCCCTGGACTTGTGTCCGGTTGTAGGTCCCAGACCGCGCGCCCCGAGCCCGCCGATTCTGGCTGGGCTCCGGTAATGGAATTTGCTGCTGCAGATATCTTCCAGCACTCGCCCTTTGGCGACATGCTGAACTCATTAAAGTCTCTCTCTTTGTCAGGAGACTCTTGGCCGAACTATGTCCGGCTCAAGGGGGAAGAAGGCGACGAAGAAATTCGTTGCCCACCCACCACCCACTTCATAGCCACTGTCGACGACGTAACATACATGCTTGACTTCGACTCCGATGACACCGGCGATATGGACGTCAGCGCAGGAGACGATCTAGAACCACCACCCACGGGGCGCTGGACTGCCACCTCATCATATGATATATACATGGTGGATATGCCTAAGGAGGGCGATCGCGACAAAACGGAGGATAAAACCCCCGGACAAAAGCCAAAACGACGGTGCAGACGCCGCTCTATGTCTAGCCAAAGTAAAAATAGCGATAACAGCGCTAGAAAGATCAACACCCAGTCAACTCTGAAGGCAACAACGACCATATGGACCCAGCGATGGAGCAGGATGAGCCAGGTCACACCGAACACAACCCGGAGTAGACGCCATATCACAGTGATCCCGACGGACGAACTCATCAAACTGCCCCGGGACAGGAGCACAGTCTGGACGACGGTGCATTCATCATCCCGGAAACACGTTCAGAACGAGATAACCTCCACAGAAGGCTTATGGCCACTGCGAGAAGTCTAAAGAAGCAGAAGCAAAGGCTTAAAACCCAACAGGAAATGCTCAATCATAGATGGAATGAAGTGCTAGACACTGAAGAAAAATACGGCGACGACCGCCACACAAGGAGCTACCCAAAGCGCAAGCTACTACCAGAATTCGACGACGAGGCCGTTCCATCGAAGAACAATATGGCCAGTAGGCCAGACCAACCACTTCATAACCGTAATAGAGCAACTACTGACGCTGCACACGATTTACATGAGCTCCTGGATAAAAAGTCCGACGCGATGAGGTCCATCTACGGATCTAGAGGACACGCCCCGGCACAGGACTATGGTCACCAAAACGATCAGACTGATCGAGTACCAGTTCGGAATCAGCACTGGACACAACAACAGCCGACGGCATGCCACAACACGTCCAAGTATAGAGGGGCTGCTCACCCTCTGTGCTTCACCAAAGAGGTACTGGACCATGAATTTCCACAGGGTTTTAAACCTGTGAACATAGAGGCATATGACGGAACGATAGACCCCGGGGTCTGGATTGAGGATTTTATCCTGCATATCCACATGGATCGTGGGGACGACCTCCACGCCATCAAATACCTTCCCCTCAAGCTGAAGGGACCAGCTCTACACTGGTTGAAAAGCCTCCCCAAAAATTCAATCGGAAGTTGGGAGGAACTCGAGGATGCTTTCAGGGCCAATTTTTAAGGGACCTATGTCCGACCTCCGGACGCGGACGATATAAGTCACATAATTCAACAGCCCGGAGAGTCCACCCACAAGCTTTAGAATAGATTCCTCACTAAGAAGAATCAAATTGTCAATTTTCTGGATGCCGAAGCCTTAGCGGCCTTCAAGCACAGTATCCGGGACGAGTGGCTTGCCAGACACCTCGGCCAAGAAAAGCCGAGGACAATGACAACCTTAACAAGCCTTATGACCTGCTTTTGCGCGGGTGAAGACAGCTGGTTAGCCCGTAGAGGCATCAGTGACCCAAGTACATCCAAAATTAGGGATGGCAAAATCAGGAATGGCAACGGGAAGCCACAGCGCAATAAAAACAAATGTCGAAACAAGGAAGAAAGTCTGGACAACACAACGGTCAACGCCGGATTCAGGGGCTCTCGACCCAGTCAACAAAAGAAGCCATTTAAAGGAAGCAAAGAGGGACTGTCCGGCCTGAACAAAGTCCTGGACAGACTGTGCCAAATTCATGGCACCCCCAAAAACCTTTCGAAGCACACTCACAAAGAATGCTGGGTCTTTAAGAAGGCTGGCAAATTAAATGTCGAACACAAGGGAAGGGAAACACCAAGTGAAGACGAGGATGAGCCTCGCCAGCCGAACACTGGGCGAGAGAAAAAATTCCCACCAAAGGTAAAAATAGTAAACATGATCCACGCGACTCACATACCCACGAGAAGGCATGAGCGCGCGCTCAGAGACGCATACGCTATAGAGCCCGTCGCCCCCAAACTTAACCAGTGGTCGGCCTGCCCGATCACCTTCAATCACAGGGACTACCCGACTAGTATGTGTCACGGAGGATGAGCTGCCTTGGTGCTCGACCAAATAATCAACGGATACCATCTCACTCGCATCCTCATGGACGACGGCAGTAGTCTTAATCTAATATACTAGGACACTATCCGCAGGATGCGGGTAGACCCATCCAGAATCAGCCAAAGTAACACCACCTTTGAAGGGGTGATACCAGGCATTGAAGCCTGCTGCAGGGGATCCCTCGTACTAGAGGTGACATTCGGTTCCCCGGGCAACTTCAGAAGCGAAGAACTACTTTTCACCATCGCCCCCTCCAAAGTGGTTATCATGCATTACTCGGGAGAACGGCCTTCGCCCGCTTCAACGCAGTACCACACTACGCCTACCTTAAACTCAAGATGCCCGGTCCACGTGGCGTCATCACCGTCAACGGAAATACAGAGCGTTCCTTATGTGCGGAAGAGTATGAGACGGCTCCAGCAGCCGGACTCTAAGCGGCCTCTAATACTAGAACGCATGATTGGTCGTCAAGACCATGGACACGGTTAGACGAGCCCGGCAGCCCAGATAAACTTGATCTGGGCGCCACACATGTAATCCCATAGAGGACACCAAGGGCTACAGATATTTAATAAAGCCCAACTCTTGGCTTGACCTTATTAACAAGCCAATGTCTTACACTTTTACTATCCATTGGTGATAGCCAACTCTTCGCACGCTTATGTCATACTCTTCTACATGAGTTTTCCTTTTTACAGACACCATTCGTGCGACACCCTCCCAGGACACGGCACAACGGAGACAAAGGCGCAGACGTGCAGCAGGGCCCCGCTCAAAGGTTTCTCTTTAGATTAAGCCCCTGTGTAAACCTTCTTTATTGTCTCTTGTTGCTTACACATCCCATGGGTACTACACCCACAGAGGATACTGCCGTTATTGGCATTTCACCACAACAGACTAATGCACATACCTGGAAATACAAGGTTCATAATAAAGGGCGTTACTCAGCCCAGTATATGTTATAAAGTCCGAATACCTTCGAGAGTGTTCGGCGTCGCAAGTTTGGCCTTATATGCATCAGCTCCGAATCATGTCTTTGGTCAAATGTTGGGTTTGCCCGGCTCCTGGGTTTGCCGCCTTAGGTTCCGTTCTTATAGGCTAAGGCGGCCAGAGGAGAACTACTGCGATTGTGCCCTGGTTATTCTGGATGAGCACCTCAGTAGAGAAAGCCAAAAACTGACTGTCATGATATAGAGAGAGACTGTTCAACCACTTGAAGACTTATCGGAATCTTTAGGATTCCTCTGCATTAACGAAGGACCGTTTCCCGGTCATGTACACACGCGCCCGTATTCGGATGCACGCAAAGGTACAAGGGGCTACATTGTAGCCCCACCGTCAAACTCCTATGGCTAAGTGAAAGTGTTAAAGCTATATAGTCCGGTTGCCTACTTCGACGTGCGATCACCTCCTTAATGTACCAACACATTGGATCAAGTGTGATTACGCACATTTTTGCGAACACCCGCGCATTGTATGCATGGGGGCTAAAGCCAACGACTGCTAACTTTCAGATTACATATATACATAAAACGGCCGCACAGGAGGCACAATAGCACTTTTGGGCGAAAAGTATAAACATAGCCTCATAATTACAATAAAATTGTTTTTACAATAAAACGATTTGTCACACGAACATGACATTCTTCAAGCACTAAGCCTCTATTAAACGAGCACCTTCTGTTACCTGCTCCAAGACATGCTCGGCCGGATCCTGGCTTCCCGCCGGATTCTGGGTCGCAATGATGGTGGCCTACATATTTGTCCAATATGCCTTAACGCGGGCAAGAGCCATCCATGCACGCCGACCTTTTCATGGCATCGATTTGCGACACGGCACCAAGGAATTGTTGCACTAAACCAAAATAACTATCCGGCTTCGGCCCCTTCGGCCATAGATGGTCTATTACAGACCTCATTGCAATACCGGACAACCTATGGAGCTCGGCCACAACAGCCATCCTCTCGCTCAATGGCAACGGGCGTGTTGGAGCACTGAATTGCGACCAGAACAGCTTTTACACTTCATTATCTTTTTGATCCTCGAAAAACTTGGCCGCATCAGCCGTAATCTTTGCCAGATCCGAATATGCGTCTAAAGAGCTCCAGCGTCGATCCAGAGGAGCGTACTTCGGATCTAAGAACTTCATCCGCAATAAATAGGGGTTTCCAGCCGTGATTTCTCCGGCCTGTCGAAGCTCCTCCCGCGCATCCCTAATTTCGGAACGCGTCTCCTTGGTTGCATGAAGGGCCTTCTTCAGGTCAGCCGAATTAGCCTTATTCTCTTTTTCAAGGAGCTCATACCGGTCGGCAGCATTTTTCTGCTGCACAGCCATCTCGACTATTTTGTCTTTGCTTCGGCGACGAGCAGCCTATTCGGCTCTCAACTATTCGGCCGCCTTTAGGGCAGCCGCATTGCTAGCCCGGGCTTGTTCCTTGGCTAGGGCAAGTTCCGCCCTCAGGGCTTCCATGGCAGAAGCTCCGACTATAGTTTTTCTATAACAAATAAGAAAAGCAGAGCACATACCTTGTGACTCGTTAAGCCGCTCATTCACAAGTGTGATATCAGCATCAATATCTCCAATCTGTCGCCTCAGTTTGGCGACTTCAATGGACCGGTCGGCTGCCGGACCCTTAGCCACCTGTGCAGAAACACAATATGATCATTACTCAATGATGTGATCCTCCATTTGCCGCCTTGGGCTGGCAATCAGAGTCTTAGGGGCTACTATCCATATGGAGCACACCTAGCGCGTGCGCCGCAATCAAAAATTATGTATTTTGTTACATACCTCAAAGCCTCTGAGCAGGCTCGTAAAAGCTTCATTCAACCCGCTTGTGGCGGATGAAATCTTCTCAAGCACCATGCTCATTAATGAACGGTGATCCTCCGAGAGAGCAGCTCGCTCCAGAAGGCCCGTCAGCGTATCCGGCCGGCCGCCGAACTGTGCTGGAGCTTTCTTATCGCCCCCCGTGGGAGCCGAATGCTCCGGGCTTAGGGCGGCCGAAGTACTAGCTTCTGACCTCGGCAAATCTGGCCTCCTCCGTGATGACACCTCGGGGTCGCCCGCCCATGAGGCGGAGAGGTTGGTGGGGTTTCACTCTCCATCATCTCCAGAAGGAGATCCCCCGAAAACGAACTCTGTCGAGAAGAGCTGCTAGCCGAACTGCAAAGAATGGATCCTGGTGACTGTTCTCGGAGGAGGAAGCACTAGCTTTGTATTTACAATTAACTTACAGCTCGGCTGAGAGCTGGCCCATTTGCGGGCATGGCGCGGTGAAGACGCCCTTCGGGGCAGGCCCCCCTGGTGAAGTTTCCTTCCCTTGTCTGGGCACCTCCATCTCCAAGTCTTCGGAGGCGGCCCTCTTCTTCCCGCGAGGGGAGGAGACCTTAGATTCCTCTCCCCGACTATCCTCCTTTGGGGAGGTAGCAATTCCCCCGGTTTGGATGTGCAATGTGTGAAGTTCTACTTCTCTGTTCTTCCCATCGTCTTTCCGCGAGGGCACTTTAGTTAGCACACGGCCAAGCATCTTGGCTATGGCGGGACTAGGCGAGCCTTTGGGAAGTGGCGCCGGACACCTAATTCTCTCCGACTTGCTGAGCCATTCCTGGCCACGAAGGATTTTCAGAATAATGTTATGATAAATATAAACGAAGTGTTCGGTTTCTGGGTTACTTACTTGGGTATCTGGGTGGTTGCAGCTCAGGCCCGCATCCTCGATGGTGTCCGGACACTTTACTTGTGGTCCGAAGAATAACTTACACATCCCTTTGACCGTCATGGCGAAGAAGTGCAGAATAGTCCTCAGACCTTCCGGATTGAACTCCCACATCCAGAGAGGCCGGCGTTTGCACGACAACATCCGTCGGACTAGCATTACCTGAATTATGCTGACAAGGCTAATGTCCCTCTCAAGAAGCTCCCGGATGCGGCTTTGCAATGTTCGTACATCATTTGCAGGCCCCCAATCCCGTCCTACATTGGCCCATGACGCCAGTTGAGGCGGAGGGCCCGAAAGGAAGTCAGGGGCAGCCACCCACTTTGTGCCTCTGGGAGCCATGATATAAAACCACCTCCGCTGCCATAGACCGGACACCTCTGGGATGGAGCCCTCTGGCCATGGGGCGTCGGTGTCCCTGCTTATTACAGAACCTCCGCACTCCGCGTGTGGCCCCTCAATCATCTTCGGCTTCACATTGAAGGTCTTGAGCCATAAGCCGAAGTGCGGGGTGACGTGGAGAAAAGCTTCACACACAACGCTGAACGACGAGATGTGAAGGATGGCGTCCGTAGCTAGATCATGAAAATCTAGCCCGTAATAGAACATGAGCCCTCTCACAAAGGGATCAAGGGTGAAGCCTAAGCCGCGGAGGAAGTGAGAAACAAATACGACGCTCTCGTTGGGCTCGAGAGTAGGGATGACCTGCCCTGGAGTAGGAAGCCTGTGCTTGATGTCAGCGGTCAGGTATCTGACCTTCCTAAGCTTCGCGATGTCCTCCTCTATGACGGAGGAGGCCACCCACCGGCCTTGAAGGTTGGATCCAGACATAATTGAAGGTCCGAAGTGCTTAAGCTTGGGCTTCGGGTGTTAGAACTCGAGATGCAGAAAGGCGCAAGCATGGTAGAAACGAGGGTTAGGACTCAACCCCTCTATAAAGGGGGTGAATATCAAGCGTCCTGAGCGTAACTGCTTGGGACTTACCTAAAAACACGGAGTCATACCAACTGGCATCGTGGGGTTGCACGCGCTCGTATTGATGGAGGATCCCGTGATAAGAGGAACACGATCTCTGCTTTGGCAAGGCGTGCCAATAAAATTGCCTCGCGACGCTTGTCGAGGCAGGCCGAGAAAACCGGTTTGTATTGAGACAAGCCACCGTGTAAAGGCTCCCTGCAAGAAAAATTATCAGCAGATCATATTTGTGAAGTGTTATGCCCTCTACAATGGTGTGCGGAAATTATCTCACAGAGTCGGACGTAGATCAGATTCGAAGATGGAACCCGCCTTGCAATGCCGAAGACAAACTGCGCACCAGACTCATCATCATGGAAGCCTGGTTCAGGGGCTACTGAGGGAGTCCTGGATTAGGGGGATCCAGACAGCCGGACTATATACTTTGGCCGGACTGTTGGACCGTGAAGATACAAGACTCAAGACTTCGTTCCGTGTCTGGATAGGACTCTCCTTTGCGTGGAACACAAGCTTGGCGATCCGGATATTAGATCTCCTTCTTTGTAACTGACTGTGTTTAAACCCTAGCCCCCTCCGGTGTCTATATAAACCGGAGGGTTTGGTCCGTATAGGGACAATCATAATCATCATAGGCTAGCTTCTAGGGTTTAGCCTCTACGATCTCGTGGTAGATCAACTCTTGTAATACTCATATCATCAAGATCAATCAAGCAGGAAGTAGGGTTTTACCTCCATTGAGAGGGCCCGAACCTGGGTAAAACATCATGTCCCTTGCCTCCTATGACCATTAGCCTTAGAAGCACAGATCGGGATCCCCTACCCGAGATCCACTGGTTTTGACACCGACACCAACGGTGGCTGAGCTCGCTCGAGGGCCGGGACCTGAGGACGTAGAGCATTTGTATCTAACCATCTCGCAGGAACACACAGCTGTCCAAGACTCAAGACCAGGCACAACCGCCCGGAGGCCCCCCTCCCACGCACCAGTGGAAGCACCATGCTCCGTGCTGGCTGACGACACTGCCGAGGAGTGGCTATGCCCATACACATGCGGAAGTGCTATGCTCTGCGCTGGTGATAAACAACTGAGGGCGGTTCATGACCGTATCAACCTTAGGGAGCCCAGAGCTCAGTGTCTGGCCTCATCGCAACACCTCCCCTCGGGAGTGTCACATGAGGGGGTTGGACACGAGGGCTGCGCCCGGGTCATGCCTGAGCGCACGCCACCCAACTAGGTCCCTCGGACCTGGTCATCGCGCGCCCTTCCCCGAATGGAGCCAAGGTATGAAGGTCGTTTGAACGACAAGGGGGACTCCTGAGCATCGCGACTCAGGAGCCTAACTTGTCAGGTAGCCCCTCACTCCTTAGCCCCGTCCTGGTGATTTGATTGGAGTTAATGGTGGTTGAGGTAAGCGCGGGGCCGGGCTCTGCCGACGTAGAATGATATATCTACTCCTATGTTCCCTCCCTATTTGCTATTTGTGCGTCAAGGGGGACTCCTGAGCATCACGACTCAGGAGCCTAACTTGTCACATAGCCCCTCACTCCTTGGTCCCGTCCTGGTGATCCGGTTGGGGCCAACGGCGGGGCCGGGCTCTGCCGACGTAAAACTTAAAGAAAATCGGAAGGAAACCACAAAATCTCGAAGAAAATCCTAGAGCAAATATCACAAACCATAATTGTCTTCACAATATCAAACATAAGTTTAAATGCCTCCACAAGGCATGGTGCACATTGCAGGGGTTAAAACAGGAAGGAGGCCGCGAGAAGATCACCCTTGGACAACACCGTCATTCGCCAGGGGTTCCGCCTTCGTGGTGGTGTTGCCCCCACCAGCTCCACCTCAAGAGGCCGCAGGATCAGCAGCACCTACCGTGGGCGCAGTAGCAAAGGCACAGAAGTTCGCCAACAAGGCTTCCACCTGGCCCTTCACAGCCCCAGCAGCAGCGAGGAAGTGCTCGATGTCCACGGGCTCCAGCAGCTCTCGATATTGGTGCCAGGATCGTGAAGGTGGACATGGCTGAAGAGGCGCGTCAGCGCCGCAGAAGAAAGGACGCGAGATTCCACCTCGGCCATGGGGCCGACGCCGCTCATGACTTCCTCAAGCACCTCGACCAAGAAGGGAAGAAACTGGGCGGGGCCGTCCTTGGCACCATCCAGTGGCTTCTCCAAGCCATCCTCGTAGAGCGTCTTCAGAGACGCGCAAGCCCTCTCCTCGAGGCGAACAAATGCCACACGGTCCTCGGTAGGACCTTCGCCTTGGCGTCCTACTCACCCCTCTCCGCCATCAGCTTCTGCTCCAGCGTCTCCAGCTGGCCGTGCTCAGTAGCCTGTGACTCCGACAACCGCCTCAGTTCGGCGTCGTGGTCCCTTACGGTGTCCTCCCGAGCCTTCATCTCCTCCTCCTTCGCCTGGCGGACGCGAGCTTCTTTGGCGTGCTCATCACGCAAGCCCTGCAGCTCGGCCTCCAGCGCCTTGCAGCAGTCCTGGGAGACCGTGGCATCCTTCAATGCCGCATCGCGGGCAGCTGTGGCCTAGGTGGCAGCTTGCTTCTCCTACTCAGAAGCTGCCGCGGCCCACCTCAGTGCCGCTCGGACAGAGGCGTCAGAATGAAGCCAACCGGAGACCAGCTCCGGGTGCCCGACTACCAGACGCTGGTCGGCGCCCTGGAGGTCTTCCTGTAGCTGTACCATCCCGGAGAGGGCATGCTCCAAGACATCGGAGGAGGTAGAAGGACCCGGAACCAGTGGCACAGGAGGACGAGGCGGCAGCGTAACCAAGGCTCGGGAGACTGGGGGCTCCTGAACCTTGGGTACCTCAGCAGCAGCATCATGCACCGGCACCTCCAGAGTCAGCGGGGCCAACAGGGCTGGCACCCTGCCAGAGTGCTCCTCCGGGCCTTGCGAGGACGATCAGGAAGGGGAGGTGCGACCTTCACTGCCTCCCCTTCCCACGGATGAAGGCGCGGCCATGGCAGATAAGTCTGCCCCAGACGGAGTCACCGTGTCCCCCTTCTTCTTCTTCGCCACAAGCGGTGGCCTAACCAATTGGTGGAGAACATCAAGCCCCGACGGCATAATCAAGAACAAGATGAAGTTTGAGCACTTACTGGTCAACCGCTACGTAGGTCACCGACCTCTTGCCGAGCTTGAAGCCCGAGAGCCTCGTGGTCCGCGGTGCAGCCTCAAGAGGTCCAGGAGTGGAAGAAGGCGCAGCAGAAGGGCTAGAGGCGGCTTTGGGCAGTGCCTGGGCAGAAGCAGCCCCTCGGGATATCAGCGCCGACCTGTCCTTCTTCGGGATCGCGGGTGGATCCTCTTCCTCCCGCGTGGCGTCGGCTTCGTCGTCATCCGGCAAGGTGCGGAGGATGCTAGAACTGCACCGGGGAGAGGTCTCCCTCGTCTCTTCGATGGTCGCCTCCTAGTCGCGCTCCTCTTCTTCTTCGTCTTCCTCTCCTCCCCTGCGTGAGTCACCTGAAGACACTTCCACCGGCACCGTTGCCCCCTGAGCCGCAGGAGGCGCGACTGGCACCTGGCCGAGGCCATGAAAGGTGGGCATGGCATCCACCAACTATTCCTGGTCCTCACGGAGGAACAGGGGGGCAGGGGCACCCTCCAGGCCTTCTTGGTCGTCTCCAACCAAGAGGCGAAGAACTGAAGCCAGATCATCGTCAGGTAGAGCCACCGGATTAAGGCGGAGCTTGTCATTTGCATCTGTCGGCGTCCTGGGAACGGAGGTCCCTAGAACTGCCTGCCCGCGGCCTGCAGCATGGCCCAATTGGTGGCCATCTTCATCAACCAAACACTCAAGACCCTCGCGAGGGGCCAAGCCTCGCGGGGCAGACGGCGCAAGGACTCTTCACGAGTGGCCTCACCAGGCAGGCTCGCGAAGAGGCAGAGAGATCAAGGCAAGGGGTACCTCGCGAGGTGCCCATGACGCAAGCCATGAAGATCAAGACCAGGCGGGCGCCAGCCAGCATAGTGTCCTTGTTTCCTCTTTGGTGCAAAGGTGTCAAGCGCAGGCGCGGAGTACCGAGGCATCATGCAAAGGTTTTCTTATCGGTGCAATGAGACCAAGACTAGCAGGACGGCATGATGGAGGTCACCATGGGGCCCAAGATGGTGTCATCACCAACACCTTTGGCAGGCGAAGACCACCTTTAGTCAGGATAGCTTGTACTAGCTGTCCCCTTTCAAAATGGTCATTGTTGGATCCCTTCCCGCTCAATATTTGGGAAGAGGACCAGGGCCTCTATAAATAGAGCTAACCACCACAGTAGAAGAGGGAGGTTCATTCGCACACCACACCAGTTCAACAACACCTCTCCTCGCGAGGCTGCTCTTCCTTTGTACCGTTCATCATCAGCCCAAGAGGCAATCCACCACACCACACACTAGATTAGGGTATTACACCACAACGATGGCCCGAACCAGTACAAACCTTGTGTCTCTTGTGTTGCTCATCGATCTATCTTAGAACCGCGGCGAGGCTGAGGGCGTGTTTCAGTAGGGAGAGATCTACGCGCGCACCCTAGTGTTTGAACCTTAAGGGTTTTGATGGAACCCGATATCTGACATTTGGCCCGCCGGGTAGGGGTGCGCCAGAGCCTTCCTTCCGCCGATCTGCGTTCACTGCTTTACCGCATCCATGTCCGGCGACCCGATGACCAACGCCGACCGTTGGGCGGCGTGGCCAGCCTGTGCCACGCCGCCTGCCGAAGGTGACCTCAACCCCGCACCCTAGGCAGCCTGCGCACCGAAGAACACTGCGGGGCACGGGCGATGCAGGAATAAGCAAATATGAGGGCCGCGCTCACTGTGGCTCGGGAGCTGCTGCGGTGCAGATTGCAGGAGGGCGGCCGAGACGTGTTGCTGGAGCGCATTGCCAAGCACCTGGATGCCGCGGTCTCGGGGGCGCCACCCTTCTGTTTCCAGCTTCCACCCTAGGCCATGGTCGGATGATGCAACGGACTTCTCTGCGCCCACGCGCCCTTAGGCGCGCCCCAGGGATTCATCGACACCAGCTCAACCATCGACGCCGGACGCCAGGCCGCACCACCACCACCTCCGATGAATGAGCGCATACGGATCGCCACCTACGGCCCGGGTGGGCTGCTGCCCTACCATCCTCAAGACGGCGCGTTAGGCCAGGCCACATGGAGCATGGGGTACTACGGTGAAGTCTTCGAGGCGGCGACCTCGGAGGCTTACGTGTCCCGCATAGTGGACCAGGAGTATGCTCTGGAAGACGACCCTGGCTCGTTTCTTGGGCCAGGCTGGGAGGAGGCGACGCCAGAAGCCGAGCCTTTTCAGGAGCCTCAAGGAAAGCCTCACCAACCGCGCTGACAGCAGCGGTTACCGGGTACCGCTAATTCCTTAGGAGCAAGCTTACGCTAACCATGGGTCGCAAGAAGTTCAGGTCACTGCAGCGGGTGGCTGCCCCTGCTCAGCAGCCAACCTTCCACCAGGAGGAGGGAACTGGGGGTTGCAGGAGAGGGTCCGGGAGCCAAGCCCCTCCCCACGATGCACGAAGGAAGGCAACCACCGGAGGTAGGCCCTCTGCCGGGGAGGGGCTTCAAAGCCTGCGCCCGGCAGAGGACCCGTGGTCACCGAGGGAACCGCTGGCGTCCCCTTTGCCCCATTGGTGTCGTCCTTGGTCTCCGCCACCGTCAATGGTGCTCGAGGGTGGCGCCAGGCGGGGGCCTTGTCTGACGATATGAAGCAAGGCCCGGTGCCTGTGAAGAAGGCACAGTGCCTGTGAAGCTCGCCGCCCGTGACACTGTCATATAATAATGAGTTGGGGCTATACACGCCCCGGAGTGTCCGGAGAGCCGCCCTCGGGCCTCGGGGGCTCCCTCCCACGCCCAGTGGCAGCACTTAACTCCGCGCTGGTGAGAAGACGTCGAATACTAGACTAGGTGCCGGACCCCGCCTTTTGCTTTTTTCCTGCCTTTCTGTGGTCGAGCTTCCTTGCTTCGGATTTATGTTGAAGTTGAATTTGCATTTCGTATGCGGGGGGGGCATCTTTTCTCGCTCCTGTGATTTCTTGTGTTCTGGTTTCTGCCCTGGTATGGAATTCGCACTAGCTGCCTCCCCCTCGCGAGCCTCTCGCGGGCGGGGCTGGGTGAAGCACATGTGCGCTGCGCGCATGCTGTATAGCGGCCGGCACTCGCTCTCGCGAGGCCTTCACGACCTGGACAACAGGCCCCTCAGGGGACCCTCGGGTCTCACGGCCTCGTGAGTCCATTGAAGATTTGTCCTGGCTAAAGGTAAACCACAACAAGCTCACCGCAGGGCCCGCAGAATCATGTAGGCACATGCTCAACATCATTCCTAAAAAGCACACAGACGACAATCTTTTTACATGAGGGGCTTCCCCTCCCAAAATGCTCTTACAACCTTTGGGGCCGTGCCCGAGCTTTCGTGTGCAAGATAAACAACATAGAAACACGGGTCAGTTAGACATGTCGCTCACCACATCCTCCTGGTTGCCTCCCGATGCATCGCTGGCGCCGTTTTCACTGTCGCTGGCATCACCATCACCGGCGCCACTGTCACCACCATTGACCACGTTTCCGCCATCCGCCACGACTATCATCCCATCGTTGTCAGAAGCAAAGGCCCTAATGAGCGCATCCACGTTGTCCTCCACCCACCGCGCCAGGTCACCCCAGATAGCCCCGGGCACTGGGGCGATAGTGGCGTCAAAATCAAAGTGCGGATCGGTGTCCTGGAGATGGCTGAAGACACGGGAGAATGCACGTCCAAGCAGGCTGCGGCTCCTCTCCTCGACAAGCTGGTTAGCTCTCTCGGAGCAGTTCTCCAAGCACGTCACCACGTCAGTGAAGAAGCAAAGACGACTAGCGTAGTTGGTGGTGTGGGGATGTGGGGCATTCTCATCACAAATATTGCCCAGGGCCATGTTGGCCCTGTTCCTGAGTTCCTAGAGCATGGGGTCGTGCGTGTGCTCCAGCGTTTGCCGCTCCAGCATTTCCTATTTGTTCTGTTGTGCAATGAACTCGGCGTCATCAACCCATTGTTGAAGAAGAAGTAGCTCGACACGGGTGGAGGCCAGCTCGGTCTGCGCCGAGACCAGGGCGGCTTCGGTGGCCTCCGCGCGCTGCTCCCTTTCAGTCAGCTTGGACCTAAGGGCAGCACTCCTGCCCGCGGCCTCGACTTCAATCAGCTCCAGCTTCTGGTTATACCTGCGCACAAGATCTGCACGAGCTTCCGCCACGTGGCGGTCAACCTCTTCTTGGACTCGAGCTTCGCGCGCGCCAACATCATCCTCCACCCGGGTAACTTCGCGCTCCCTCGTCTCCAGCCGCTCAAGATGAAGATTGCGCTCGGCGGCCTCCAGCGTCAGCGCCTCCTCACGCCTGCGGAGCTCCTCCTCCTCGACAGGCATCCCCTTCAGCGACGCGAGGGCAGCCTGGCGCAGCTCCACCTACTACTCCAGGGAGGCGCTCCAGGCTTGGAGCCCCCACGCGCGCTTCTCCATGATGTCGCGGCGAAAATCTGCTTCCCGAGCCTCCTCCAGAGCTCGGGAGCAGGCCTCTCGCGAGGCCGCAAGGGATGCCTCGGCCTTCGCGTTGTCAAGCTCATGCTGGTGGCGCTCGAGGTTGATGGCCACCTTCAGCTTGCTTCGCTCCTCAATCAGCCGCAGGCCGTTAGCTCCGAGGCATGCGTCCACGTCCGCAAGCTCTTCACCAAGCTGGCCCATCGCGTCCATCGCCTTCTAGAGGAACCTTCGGCAAACGATGCTCCATTCACGCGCAAGCTTGAGCACGCTGTCGATGTCGTCATCCGTATCTGGTGTTGTTGGCGGGCCCTAAAGCGGTTCGCCCCCTCATGGCAGGGGGCTGGGGGCTGGCGCCCCCACGATCGCTGGTCGGGCCCCGCAAGGTATTCGGACCGGCGCAGGCTCACCCCCTGAAGAAGAGCCAAGGATCGACGCCAACCATTCACCATCCACGACTAGAGGAGAAGCCCTGGGCAGGCTGACTGCTCTCCATGAGGGGTCACGAAGCAAAGGCGGCAAGGGCACGGACTCAAGACACCTTGCGAGCAGACGTGCTTCTCCGACTGGCCCCGTGTCAGGGGCAACATGCAGGCTCGGGACGCTCAAGGCCAATGTTGAAGGTAGGGCCGGAGGAGGTTCCTTCTTGGGAGACTCCGTAGGCTTGACGGGAGGAATCCTGAAGAATCACAGTCAGGAAAGGGGGTAGCGATTGAAGGATTTCAAGAATGAGGCACTAACTCATCCATGGCAAAGTTCTTCTTGTGTTTCAACAGTCGGAAGGTGCGACCACTGCAACTCGAAGACTCCTTTCTCTTGCAGAGTGCGGTGAAATCCATGCGGAACCGACCCAGGCACTCGACATGAGGACCAACACGCGACGCAGATGGAGAAGCACCCAGGAGGCCGACCTGAGAGGCGCCATACCGAGGGCAGCGATCAGGCACCACCTCCCGATGGCCCGCTGAGGCCTCAGGAGCTCCAGCCTCGGGAGACACGGGTTGCATCCACCCATCGACGACCGCCTCAGGGCGGGCTCCACAAGCTCCAGATGATGATGCTTAGGGAACCCCGTGCGGCGTCGGCGCCACGATACCCGAGCCTCCGGCCTCAAGTGATGCTTGCCTCCTTGTGCCCACTCTTGGGGCAAGATCGGTGCTGGCAGCAAGGAAGGGAGCCACGGCAACATGATTCTCGCGAGGCCCCGCAAGGCCAGCTGGACGCAATCCCCATGCGTAGAAGAGAGGCATCTGTCCCACGAACTCAGCCATGTTCGAGTAGAGATACAGGAGGCTGCCCCCGTGCCGTATATCGCCCGTCGAGGGGTGGCCAGTCAAGACCTCAAGCACCATCCTCAGTGTTTCGGGTGCAAGATCGGTCTCCAGAAGCCTCATGCGGTCTCGGTCGCCGGTCAGGGCCCACATCGGTCGGGAATGGCGCTGGAGAGGAGCAATGTGACACTGGAGGAACTCCTTCTCTACCCGAGGTGCAGTCACGCCGAGATCTCTCAACCTCCTCAGGCGCTACCAGACAAAGGAGAGCTGGGGGCTCACGAGCCTCTCGTGGCCCCAGCCGGGATTGGGAACAGCAGGCAACAACGGAGCTGAGAGCAGAGGCATCAGCACTCCGACATCCACATACAGCCACCGCGTCCGGAACCCACTCGTGGATGGCAAGAGGTCAAAATCAATCCCCAAGGCAACCATCTCTGCCACGGTCTGGAAGCTCACGCACCCCGAGCACTGTGAGGGGTCGGTCAGGCGCAGCGAGAAGAAGTGCCGCAAGAGGGCAACGGAAGGACCAATGCCCATCATGGCTTCGCAAACAAAGGCGAAGACAACAAGAACGGTAACCGATTGGGGATCAATATGCATCATATGGATCTGATAATGGGAAAGCACTTCATTGAAGAAAGCAGCAAAAGGGGGGACCAGGCCAGCCCACAGGGCGTCGACGAAGAACCGCACCTCAGTGACTGTCCTGTCAATGGAGGCGTGGGACGCAGGACATGCCATCGTCTTTCAGCACTTGTTGAAGATGGAAGCAAGCGCATGGCAGACCTTGCCCAGGGCCTCCAAGTTGAGCACCAATGATCGGCCGACGGCAGGCTCGATTGCCGGGGACAAACTGGATGAGGGCAGAGGCTTCTTCCCCTTCTCCTTGCTAGTTGGCGCCATGGCAATGGAGGGTGCAGAGCTCAAGTCAGATTGGAAGTGGAAATAGAGATTCGAGGAAGAAAGGGGAACAGGAGGCAAGGAGGAAATAACTATGTAAAGCCCCGTGGCCACCTAGCCAGGCGGATATTGGGGGAGCGTGGGGAAGCGAAGATGCCCACGTCCAATCAGTCGCCACTCATCGACAAAGGCAGCAGGCTGTTGGGGCCCGTAGAGTTCCGTATTTGCCCTTTCGCTTTGTTGCTAAGCCAAGTCCGAGCACGCCTTGGGCCCGTGGGCTACTGTTGGCATCCTGGGAAAGGGGGTCCCCAAACCTGCCTGCAGCGTGGCCCAATTGGTAGCCCAGTACGGTCCATCTTCATCAACCAAACACTCAAGACCCTCGCGAGGGGCTAAGCCTCACGGGGTAGACTGCACAAGGCCTCCTCAGGAGTGGCCTCACCAGGCAGGCTCGTGAAGAGGCGGAGAGATCAAGGCAAGGGGTACCTCGCAAGGTGCCCATGACGCAAGCCATGACGGTCAAGACCAGGCGGGCGCCAGGCTAGCGCCAGCCAGCGCAGTATTGGGCCACCGTTGGTGCAAAGGGGGCAAACGCAGGCGCGGAGTACCGAGGCATCAGGCAAAGGTTTCCTTATCGGTGCAATAGGACCAAGACCAGCAGGACGGCAGGACAGAGGTCACCATGAGGCCCAAGACAGCGTCATCACCATCACCTTTGGCAGGCGAAGACCACCTTTAGTTAGGATAGCTTGGACTAGTTGTCCCCTTTGAAAATGGCCATTGTTGGATCACTTCCCGCTTAATATTTGGGAAGAGGACAAGGGCCTCTATAAAAAGAGCTAGCCACCACAGTAGAAGAGGGAGGTTCATCCGCACACCACACCAGCCCAAGAACACCTCTCCTCGCGAGGCTGTTCTTCCTTTGTACTGTGCATCATCAGCCCAAGAGGCAACCCACCACTCCACACACTAGATTAGGGTATTACACCCAACGGTGGCCCAAACCAGTATAAACCTTGTGTCTTGTGTTGCTCATCGATCTAGCTTAGAACCGCGGCAAGGCTAAAGGCCTGTTTCGGTAGGGAGAGATCTTCACGCACACCCAAGTGTTTGAATCTTAAGGGTTTTGCTGAAACCTGATATCCGGCAACATCCCCAAGCCCGCACAAGGGGAGCGAGTGCGCCTAAAGCGGAGCCACCCACTGCGTAAGGAACTCCCTCAGAAGTGTGGCCCCCATCAGCTTTGCCGCCTTCACGTTGCCCGGCTTCAGGTCGCCGTTCATCTTCTCCAGCACCATCTTCGCCCGGTTGTCATCCAGCTTCGTGCGACACCACCCCTCATCGGGCTGGGGCATCTCCATTGGAAACACCAACCAGGGGTGGATGCATCTGGAGTCCATCATGACCCACTTGCTCCAGTAGTTGTCAGCCCTCTTCCCGGTCTTGGAGATCGCGTTGTCCTTGGCGTACACGACGAAGTGGCGGCACATCGAGGTGTGCTTGCCGTTGATTCGGAGGGAGAAGAAGTGGCACAACAGAGCCACGGACTACATCACCCCAACATGCGCCTCGCAGTAGTAGGCGAAAATCGACAAGAGGAGAGCGGAGTTGGGATTAAGATGAACGGCCTACAACCTGTAATGGCGGAGGATGGCGTAGAAGAAGTCGGAGAAAGGAGGCACCAGGCCTGCGAAGATGGCGTTCGTGAAGAAGGGGTAGAAGGTGCTCCCCTTAGCCTCTAGCTCGGCGGAGCCAGCCCACAGTTCGGTCTCCGCCATCTTGCTGCCCTCCACCGCCGTCATCAGACGCGTGGCGGTGAGATTCCTCTCCGGCATATTGGTGGCATCTAGGGCCAGCGAATACCAGGCCGACAGCGCATCGACCTTGACCTTACGGGGCGCCATTGCTCACTGAAAGGGAAGGAGTTGAGCAGATCAGGAGATTTCGGAAGCGAGGAACCAAGAAAGGGGATCTGGAGAAATACGAAGGAGAGCAATGAAGGCAAGCCTTGCCCACGCCAGCCTTTTGTCAGTCGGGCAGTTTCCGAGGCAGCATGGGGAAGCAGAGACGCCCACGTCCAATCAGTCGCCATGTGTTGACCAAGGCCGCAGGCTATTGGGGCCCGTGGCGTTCTGCACTTGCCCTTTGGCTTCGCTGCTAAGCCAAGTCCGAGCGCGACTTGGGCCCGGGGGCTACTGTCGGTGTTCTGGGAACGGGGGTCCCCAGACTTTCCTGCCTACAGCCTGCTGCGTGGCTCAACTAGTGGCCCAGTACGGCCCGTCTTCATCAACCAGCGCTCAAGACCCTCACGAGGGGCCAAGCCTCGCGGGGCGGACGACACAAGGCCTCCTCAGGAGTGGCCTCACCTGGCCTGCTCGCGAGGAGGTGGAGAGATCAAGGCAAGGGGTGTCCTTGTTTCCTCTTGGGTGCAAAGGGAGCAAGCACAGGCGCAGAGTACCGAGGCATCAGGCAAAGGTTTCCATATCGGTGCAACAAGACCAAGACCCGCAGAGCGGCGGGACGGAGGTCACCGTGGAGCCCAAGACAGCGTCATCACCAGCACCTTTGGCACTTGAAGGCCACCTTTAGTCAGGATAGCTTGTACTAGTTGTCCCCTTTCGAAATGGCTATTGTTGGATCCCTTCCCGCTCAATATTTGGGAAGAGTACCAGGGCCTCTATATATAGAGCTACCACCACAGTAGAATGGCATCTTATCTGGAGACAAGTGGAGCTCATCCGCACACCACACCACCACAAGAACACCTCTCCTCGCGAGGCTGTTCTTCCACTGTACTGTTCATCATCAGCCCAAGAGGCAATCCACCATACCACACACTGGATTAGGGTATTACACCACAACGGTGGCCTAAACCAGTATAAACCTCGTATCTTTTGTGTTGTTCATCGATCTAGCTTAGGGATCGCGGCGAGGCTGAGGGCATGTATCGGTGGGGGGAAGATCTTCGTGCGCACCCTAGAGTTCAAACCTTAAGGGGTGTGCCGGAACCTGGTACCCGGCACTAAGCTTAGGCAAAGTGTGTCTGCCACAAAAAATGTGGCTAACAAAATGGCAACCACAATTGTGGCAAGATTTGGCAAGAAGTTGAGTCTATGACATGTGGACCATGTAGCTACAAAAGTGTGGCAAGCCACAAGTGTGGCAGTGAACCAAACACATGCCTAAGATATTGTGGCATGCCTAAGCTTAGGCGTGGCAACCTTAGGCTGCATACCAAATATCTATTTAAAAACACAGGATTTTTTCCAATCTGGGTGTTTGGTTCACAAGAATTGGAAGATCACATGATGCAAAGAAGTATGGTGAGATTAAGTCAAAACACAAGAAAATGTATGGTTATAATGCTATTAATCTACTATCTCTTAGTCTTGTGCTTCATGAATAGGAATTTGAAAAGGAGAATGTCGGTATCAAAACCGGTGGATCTCGTGTAGGGGGTCCCGAACTGTGCGTCTAAGGCTGATGGTAACAGGATGTCTCGATGGAGGTAATATCCTACTTCCTGCTTGATTGATCTTGATGATATGAGTATTACGAGAGTTGATCTACGACAAGATCGTAGAGGCTAAACCCTAGAAGCTAGCCTATGATTATGATTGTTGTTGTCCTACGGACTAAACCCTCCGGTTTATATAGACACTGGAGGGGGCTAGGGTTACACAGAGTCGGTTACAGAGAAGGAGATCTACATATCCGAATTGCCAAGCTTGCCTTCCACGCAAAGGAGAGTCCCACCCGGACACGGGACGAAGTCTTCGATCTTGTATCTTCATAGTCCAACAGTCCGACCAAAGTATATAGTCCGGCTGTCCGAGGATCCCTTAGTCCAGGACTCCCTTAGTAGCCCCTGAACCAGGCTTCAATGACAATGAGTCCGGCACAGATTGTCTTCGGCATTGCATGGCGGGTTCCTTCTCCGAATACTCCATAGAAGATTTCAAACACACGGATCGTGTCTGGCTCTGCAAAACAAATTCCACATACCACCGTAGAGAGTACAATATTCCAAAATCTGATCTGTAGACGGTCTTTTATGACATCATGCCATGGCCCGGTCTTTATTCGAACCGTTTCTCACAACCAGCCACTACACGTGATGCGAGGCAGTTCTATTGGCACGTCTTGTCGAAGCAGAGATCGTGTCCCCCTTATCACGGGATTCACATCAATACAGGTGTGGGTAACCCAACCATGTTTGTTTAATATGACTCCTTGATTTTAGGCAAGTCCCAAACGGTCACGCAGGGGACACTTGATATTCGTCCTCTTTATAAAGGGGGCCAAGGCCTGTCCTTTTCTTCCCACGCTTGATACTTCCCCTCCCAAACCTTGAGTTCCAACACCCAAGGCTTAAGCTAAGCGTTTCAAACCTTCAACCTTGTCCGGATCCAACCTAGAGGGTCGGTGGATGGCTTCCTCCGTCATAGAGGAGGACGTCAAGAAACTTAGGGAGGCCAGGTATCTCACCGATGAGATTCCGCACAGGCTACCTACTCAAGGGCAGGTCGTCCCCACTCCCGAACCCAATGAGAGTGTCGTTTTTATTTCCCACTTTCTCCGAGGGCTAGGTTTTAGCGTTGATCCCTTCGTAAGAGAGCTCATGTTCTACTACGGACTAGATTTCCACGATCTAGCCCCGGATACCGTCTTTCACATCTCGTCGTTTATCGTCGTGTGTGAAGCCTTCCTCCGCATCACCCCCACTTCGGCCTATGCATGAAGACCTTCAATGTGAGGCCGAGGGTGATTGACGGGCGTCATGCGGAGTGCGGAGGCGCTATAATAAGCAAAGGCACCGACCCTTCATGGACAAAGGGTTCTTTCGCAGAAACTTCTAATTTGTGGCAGCAGGAGTGGTTTTACATCACAGCTCCCCGAGGTACAAAGCGGGTAGCTGCTCCAGCATTCCGCTCGGGCCCTCTGCCGCAACTAGCGTCATGGGTCAACAAGGGGCTGGACTGGGGGCCGATTAACGACGTGCTGACACTGCAAAGCCGCACCCGAGACCTCCTCAAGAGGAATGTCAATCTTGTCAAGATAATGCAAGTGAAGCTGGTTCGTCGAGCCCTGCCCTGCCAACGTCGTCCTGTCCATATGTGGGAGTTCAACCCGGAAGGACCGCGAACCATTCAACAATTATTTGGCATGACGCTCAAAGAGATGTATGGGTCATTATTCGGATCACGAATAAAGTGTCCGGACACCACCGAGGATGTGTGTCTCAACTGCAACCGTCTGGATACCCCGGTAAGTACTTCTGCTACCGAACACACCATCCTTTATGTTTATTATAACATCATTCTGAAAAATTGCTCTCTGCTATGATTGGCTAAGGAAGGCGTAGAGGATTAGGTGTCCGGCCCCTCTTCCCGAAGGCTTGCCGGATCCTTTGTTGACCAGGATGCTTGAGCGTGCACCGTATCAGGTACCATCAGGAGAAGACGAGGGGAGGAATAGAGAAGCCACAGGTGGGCCTCATATTCTACACACCCAAATCGGGGGAGTAAGTGCCTCTGCGAAGGAGGATTATCGGGGAGGGGAATCTAAAATCCCCTCTCCTTAAGGTAAGAAAAGGGCCGCCTCTGAAGGCTCGGAAACGGAGGAAGAAACCCTCGCCAAGGGGCCCTGCCCCGGGGGGCATCCTTACCGCGCATCGCCGGCAAGGGGGCCAACCCTCCACCGAGCCGTAAGTAAAAGAGTACTTTGGTAAATATATCCCGTTTTGTCTCTGAGGATAGTAACCGAAACATATTTGTTGCAGTCCGGCTCGTAGCCCTTCTCCACAGAGTTCGTCCTCGGGGGATCTTCCTCCGGAGATGATGGAGAGCGAAACGCTGCCCCTACCTCCCCGTCACATGGGGTGGACGATCCCGAGGTGTCGTCACGGTGGACTTCTGATCCACCAAGGCCAGAAGTTGACACTTCGGCTGCCCAGAGTCTGGAATATCTGGCTCCGAAAGAGAGCTTCAGGAGGAGTCTAGGATTGTCCGGCACATAGCCGGACACACTAATGGGCCTTCTGGATCGAGCGTCCATCTCGGAGACACATCGTGCCTCAATGGGTGCGGTGGTTGAGAGGATTTCATCCACAAAAAGCGGTTTGAATGAAGCTTTTACGAGTCTGCTGAGAGGCTTTGAGGGACGCAAAAATGTATTTTTGATGGTACCGCACATGCTAGGTGTGCTCTATATAGATAGTAGCCCCTGAGACTCTGGTTGCCATCAACGTGGCAAACAGAGGATCATAATCTATGGTAATAAGCACGCTCCTTTATGTGCAGGTGGCTGAGGGTCCGGCGGCTGACCGGACTACTAATTTTGCCAAACTGAAGCGGCAGCTGGATGTGGCGGATGCAGACATTGCGCTTATTAACAAGCGGCTTGATGAGGCCCAGGGTATGTATGTTCGGCATGTCAGTAAATTGTAAGAGGAGCATTATGCTAGTATCTTATGATATACTGTGACTACAGATGGGGCTGCTGCTGTGGAGACCCTTCGGCCGGAGCTTGCCCGAACCAAGGAGCAAGCTCGAAGAAGTGATGCGGCCGCCCTGAAGGCGGTCGAAGAGTTAAGAGCCAAACAGGCTGCTCATTGCCGGAGCGAAGAAAAGATAGCCTAGATGAGCAGCCTGTTACCGAGCTGAAAGATGCCGCCAACCGCCGTGAGCTCCTTGAAAAGGAAAATCAAGCAAAAGTGGCTGACCTGAAGAAGGCCCTAGAGGCAGCCAAGGAAACCCACTCTGAAATGAGAGGGATAAGGGAGGAGCTTCGTCAGGCCGGAGATATCGTGGCTGGGAAGCCCTATTTGTTGCGGATGAAGTTCGGATATCCGAAGTATGCCCTCTGGATCAGTTGTGGAGTGCTGCGGACGCGTATGCAGACCTGGCAAAGAGTGCTGCTGATGCAACCGAGTTTTACAAAGATTGGAAAGACCACAAGGCTGAAAGGTTATTCTGGTCACTGTTCAGTGCCCCGACGCGTCCACTGCCGTTGAATGAAAAGATGGTCACATGGGCCGAACTCGACAGACTGTCCGGGCTTGCTATGAGGTCTGTCGTGGAACATCTTTGGCCACGTGGACCGAGGCCGGACAGCTATTTTGGATTGGTGCAACAGTTCCTTGGTGCTGTGTCGCATATCGATGCTGTGAAGAGGTTGGCGTGCATAGAGGGTGCGCGGATGGATCTTGCAACCCGGGGTGCAGTGGAAGGCCATGACCCGGCCGAGCACTATTTTGAATAAGTCTTAGAAGGCGCCCGTTTAATAGAGGCTCAATGCTCGAAGAGTGCCATGTTCGAGTGACATGTATCTCGATTGTAAAGACAATGCATTTTTTGATTATAAAGGTTGTGTTTATACCTTTTCCCGAAAGTATTATAATGCCTCCTGTGCCGCCGTTTATGTATGTATATAACCTGAAAGTTTGCAGTCATCGGCTTCAGCCCCCATGCATATAATGCGAGGGTGTTCGAGAAAACGTGTGTCGCACTTGATCCAACGTCTTGGTCCGTTAAGGTGGTGATAGCACGGTGATCCAGGCAATCGGACTATATAGCTTTAACACTTTCACTTAGCCATAGGAGTCTGACGGTGGGGCTACAATATAGCCCCTGGTACTTTCACGTTCATCCGGATATAGTGCGCGTATGTACGTGACCGAGAAACCGGTCCTTCATTAATGCGGAGGAATCATGAAGATTCCGCTGGGTCATCGAGTGGTTGACCAGTCTTGCGCTGTATCATGAAAGTCAGTTTTCGGCTTTCTCCACTAAGGTGCTCATCCAGATGAACCTGGGCACAATTACAGTAGTTCTCTCGGTGCCGCCTTAGCCGATAGAGCGGAACGTAAGGTAGCAAAACACGGGAGCCGGGCAAACCCAACATTTGACCAAAGACATGATTTGGAGTTGATGCATATAAGGCCAAACTCGCGACTCCGAACACTGCCTAGGGTATTCGGACTTTATAATGTGTACTGGGCTGAATATCGCCCTTGATAATGAGACCTGAGTTTCCAGCTATGAGCAATAGTCTGGTGTGACAAAAATGCCAAACACGCCAGTATCCCTCCCGGTTGTATAAGGTTTCCGGAGGGGAAAAGCAACAAGAGACATTAAAAAGGTTTACGCAGGGTCTTAATCTAAAAAGAAACCTTTGAGCGGGGCCCTGCTGCACGTCTACGCCTTTATCTCCATTGTGTCGTATCCTGGAAGGGTGTAGCACGATGATCATCTGTAAAAAAGGAAAAAACCTAGGTGAAAGACTTCGTACGAGGAGTTCGTTAATCTGAATGAACCATGAAAATGCAATATGTTATTGTATCGATAGGGTCGAGCCAAACTATGGGCTCTTTTTGCGGGCATCCCCTAGCATCTTTTATGGGGAAATCCCAACTGGGCTGTTACATTGGGTGGAGTGCCGGACTCATCTAACCGCGTCCGTGGTCTTGACGACCGACCGTTTATCCTGGTTGGAGGGACCGCTCAGTGTTCGGCTGCTAGAGCCGCCACGTATTCTTCTGCGCGTAAGGAACGCTTTGTGTTTCCGCTAACTGTGATGACGCCGCGTGGACCAAGCATCTGAAGTTTAAGGTAGGCGTAATGCGGTACTGCATTAAAACGAGCAAAGGCAGTTCTTCCGAGTAGTGCGTGATAGCCGCTGGAATGGAGCGATGTCGAAGGTTAGTTCCTCGCTTCTGAAGTTGTCGGGAGAACCGAATACAACTTCTAGTACTAGAGAGCCCGTACAGTGGGCCTTGACGCCTAGTATCACTCCCTTAAAGGTAGTGTTGTTTAGGCTGATTCTTGAAGGGTCTATCCCCATTTTGCGGACAATGTCCTGATATATCAGATTTAGACTACTGCCGCCTTCCATAAGGACTCATGTGAGACGGTATCCGTCAATTATTGGGTCGAGCACCAAGGAGCCGATCCTCCGTGTCGGATACTAGTGGGATGATCCCTACGATCAAAGGTGATCGGGCAGGCCGACCAGGGATTGAATTTGGGGGTGACGGGCTCCACAGCGTATATGTCTCGTAGTGCGCGTTTGCGCCTACTCTTTGGAATGTGAGTTGCGTAAATCATATTCACTGTTTTGAATTCTGGTGGGATTTTTTCTGTCCTCCATTGTTCGGCTGGTGAGGCTCACCCTCGTCTTCACTTGGCGTCTCCCTCCCCTTTTTTCGGCGTTCAGCTTGCCGGCCTGCTTCAAAACCCTACACTCTCTGTGGGTGTGGTTTGCAAGTTTTTCGGGGGTGCCGTGGATCTGACATAATTTGTCTAGAATCTTGTTTAGGCTGGACGGTCCATCTCTGCTGCCTTTAAATGGCTTCTTCCGTTGACCAGGTCGAGAGCCCCTGAATCCTGCATGGACCATCGTGTTCTCTGGGCTGTCATCATTGTTTCGACGCTTGTTTTTATTGCGTTGTGGCTTCCCGTTGCCATCCCTGACTTTGGATGTGCCTGGGTCGCTGGTGCCGCTACGGGCCAGCCAGCTGTCCTCGCCCGCGCAAAAGCAGGTCATAAGGCCTGTTAAGGCTGCCATTGTCCTCGGCTTTTCCTAGCCGAGGTGTCTGGCAAGCCATTCGTCCCGGATACTGTGTTTGAAGGCTGCTAGGGCTTCGGCATCCGGGCAATCGACTATTTGATTCTTCTTAGTAAGAAATCTGTTCCAAAGTTTTTGGGCTGACTCTCCGGGCTGTTGAATTATGTGACTTAGGTCGTCTGCGTCCGGAGGTCGGACATAGGTCCCTTGAAAATTGGCCCTAAAAGCATCCTGATGTTCTTCCAAACTTCCAATTGAGTTTTCAGGATGGCTTTTCAACCAGTGCCGAGCTGGTCCTTTCAATTTGAGGGGTAGGTATTTAATGGCGTGGAGATCATCTCCGCGAGCCATGTGGATATGAAGGATAAAGTCCTCAATCCAGACCCCAGGGTCTATCATTTCTTCGTATGCCTCTATATTCATGGGTTTAAATCCTTCCGGAAATTCATGATCCAGCACCTCATCGGTGAAGCACAGGGGGTGTGCGGCACCCCTGTATTTGGACATGTCGTGGCATGCTGTCGACGGTTGTTGTGTTCAGTGCTGATTCCAAGCTGGTATTCGATCAATGTGATTGTTTCGGTAGCTCTGATCCTGTGTCGAAGCGCGCCTTCTAGATCCATAGATGGATCTGGCCATACCAGACTTTTTGTCCAGGAGCTTACGTAAATCGTGTGCTATCTTGTGTGCGGCATCATTAGCCGTCTTGTCACGGCCGCGGGGTGGTTGGTCGGGCTGATCGGTCATTTTCGGCTGAATGGGTTCTATTGCCTCTTTGTCAAATTTGGGTAGCAGCTTGTGCTTTCGATAGCTCTTTGTGTGACCATCGCCGGTGTATTTTTCTTCTGTGTTGAGCACTTTGTTCCACCTGCGGTTAAGCGTATCTTACGTGGCTTTAAGCCTTTTCTTCTGCTTCTTTAGGCTCCTCGCGGTGGCAATAAGCCTTCTATGGAGGTTCTCTTGTTCCAAGATTTTTTCTGGGATGATGAGTGCATCATCGTCCGGGCTATTCTCCTCTCCGGAGACAGGCTGTTGAATTTTTCCCTCGGGATCGGCGTTATATGACGCCAGCTCCGGACAGTTTTTGCCGTCCCCTGGCTCACCCTGCTCCATCGCTGGGTCCATGGGGTCGTCATTTCCTTTGGAGTCAACCGGGGTATTATTATTTGTTGCACTGTTGTCGCTGTTTTTACTGTGATGGGAATTAGAGCGGCATCTACGGTGCCGCTTTGGTGGCTTATCGAGGGGGTATCCTTTGTTGCATCGTCACCATCGCCTTCTTTTGGTGTGTCCACCATATATATATCGTATCATGAGGTGGCGGTCCAGCGCCCAGTGGGCGGTGGCTCCTGTTCTTCTCCTGCGTCGTCGTAAATATCGTCAACGTCTTCAAAGTCAAAATCGAGCGTGTCGGTTAAGTCAACGACAATGGCTATGAAGTGGGTGGTGGGTGGGTAACGAATTTTGTCGTCGTCCGTGTCCCACTCGAGCCGGACATAGTTCGGGCAAGAATCTCCTGACAAGGAAAGGGACCTTAATGAGTTTAGCATGTCACCTAAGGGCGAGTGCTTAAAAATATCCGCGGCGGTGAACTCCATGATCGGTGCCCAATCAGATTCAATAGGCACGGGCGTACGTGGTTCGGATCTTGTAGCCGGAGACGAGTCTGAGGGCTGATGACACCACCCTCAAAGGAGGTGGGATCGGTGTTCGGCTCCAACGCCGATGAGTGTGCGGCCTCCGTGATGGGGTCTATCCACCCGTCCTCAGAAGGCACGATCTGCTCTGGATTGATTCCCGGCGCCACCGCATGCGTGATCTCCCGAACACTATCCGGTGGAGATCAAAGTCATGCCCGTCGTGGCCGTTCGGCACACCTGACATGGGCTCTAATCCGTCAAAGATCAAGTCTCCGCGGATGTCTGCAGTATAGTTCAAGCCTCCAAACCTGGCCTGATGGCCAGGGGCGTAGCTATCGATCTGCTCCAAATGGCCAAGCGAGTTGGCCCGCAGTATGATGCCACCGAATACGAAGATCTGTCCGATAAGGAAAACCTCCCCCCTGGACTATGTCGTTAAAGATGATTGAAGGAGCCATCAAGCCTTATCGCAACGACACAGTGGAACTCTCAATGAAAGCACCAATGTCGGTGTCAAATCCGGTGGATCTCGGGTAGGGGGTCCCGAACTGTGTAACGCCCCGAGACCGACGCTTCAGATGCCTTCCAGGGTTTCCGAGTTTCGCCGTGTGTTTCTTTTGTGCTTTCTCTTTTATTTTTGCATTGCATCATGTCATCATGCCATCATGTCATTAATTTTTTATAACTCTTCTAAATAAATTGTATGGATTTTTCAATCCATTTAAATCGAGGGATATTCACATGGTGATTTCTCTTTAAAACATATTCAAAGTCTCCTACTATTATTAGGGAGCTATAAGAAAATTATTCCATTTATTTGGAATTAACCATAACCCACTTGCAAAATATCACATGCCGTTGTTATCTCAATTCTTGGTCTCCAACCTCGCCCATAATTTCTTTCATCATTTTCCGGAGCTCCACCAAAAATCCGAACATTTTTGGACCTTCCTTTTATCAAGTCCTAGTTCAAACCCATTTGAAATAAATTCAAATGAGTTTGAATTTACATCTTTCAATCATGCCTCTTTCTATTTTCTTGGATCAAGCTCATTTTTATGAGTCCGGGAAATTTATCCCCTTGCGCATTTTCTTTCCCTAACCCCCTCTTCGTTTTTGGTCTCTCTAATGCTTTCTGTTAGAAAATATAAGAGAGAGGGAGAAGAGTGCCTAGCCGGCCTCTTAGGCCCAGCTCTAACCCAAGCCGGACCAGGCTAGCCCATCTAAGCCAGCCCAAGGCCCAGCCGCCTCTAACCCTAGCCCAGCCCCCACGCACCCCATCTCTCCCCTCGTTCCCTGCCAGCGCCGCCACCACACACGCACGTCGCCAGGGAGAGGATCCCACGATCCTCCCGCATCACTCCCTCGATCCATCTCCTCCTCCTCCTCGTTCCCACGCAGCGCTCGGTCCCCTCCTCCTCTCGAGCGCGTCTCTCATGGCGCCCACATCAGCCGGCTTCCTCCCTCGATCCCTCCTCCAGCGCTACCATGCCCCGTCGCCCCTCCGGTCGCTGCGACCAGGAGCGCCGCTGCCCTCGACCTACCTCGCCGTCGTCCATGGCCATGCCTTCGGCCGGATCCTGCAGCCCACGCCGTCCATCTCGTCGATCAAGCCGGCCCGCGTCCTCCACCACCACCACCTTGCTCCTCCGCGACGCCCCTGCCGGCCCCGCGCCCGACCTCCTCCTCGCCGCCTCTGGAGCCTCTATTCCTCCCAGCGCCAGGCCCCCATCTCCTCCCTGCCGCCGTGGCACCCTTTTCGTTCCGCCATGGTGACCAAATGTTTCATATCTTGCTCATGTCAACATTTTCATAAAATTTCTTAAAACTTGCATATGTCATCTGCATCATGATAACAACAATTAAAATGGTTAAAATTGTGTTTGCATTAAACTACTAAATGACATGGGGACTTTCCGGAATTGTTGTTTGTTGTTTCCGGCCTCATTTAAACTTGCCTAAATTGTTAGTTTAATTATGCTTCACCTCTTGCCATGTTTAACAACATGTAATATTTTTGGGTACCTAAAGGAGAGAGAACTAAATAATTGTTGTGGTGTTCCGTCAATATGCAACTCCTTGCATATTGAGCTCCACTTAACTTGTAGTTGTTTTTGCATATTGCCATGCCATGCCTCATTAAACCGGACATGCATCATACTTGTTTTTGCATCATGCCATGTTTATGCTTGTGTGTTTACCATATTGTTTGCTTCTTTCTGGTTTTCTTCTCTCGTTAGCTTCGGTTTCATTCCGGAGTTGTGAGGATCCGTTCGTCTACATCCGTTTGTCTTCTTCATGGCCTCGTTCTTCTTCCTTGCGGGATTTCAGGCAAGATGACCATTACCCTCGATATCAATTCTATCTTTGCTTGCTAGTTGCTTCGTTCTATCGCTATGCTGCGCTACCTATCACTTGTTTACCATGCCTCCCATATTGCCATTTCAGCCTCTAACCTTGTCACCCTTCCTAGCAAACCGTTGCTTGGCTATGTTACCGCTTTTGCTTAGCCCCTCTTATAGCATTGTTAGTTGCAGGTGAGGTTGAAGATTGCTCCATGATGGACAGGATTATGTTGGGATATCACAATACCTCTTATATTATTAATGCATCTATATATTTGGTAAAGGGTGGAAGACTCGGCCTTTTGCCTGGTGTTTTGTTCCACTCTTGCCGCCCTAGTTTTCGTCATACCGGTGTTATGTTCCCGGATTTTGCGTTCCTTACGCGGTTGGGTGATTTATGGGACCCCCTTGACAGTTCGCTTTGAATAAAACTCCTCCAGCAAGGCCCAACCTTGGTTTTACCATTTGCCACCTAAGCCTTTTTCCCTTGGGTTCTGCAGACTCAAGGGTCATCTTTATTTCAGCCCCCCCGGGCGAGTGCTTGTCTAAGTGTTGGTCCGAACTAGATCCCTTTGCAGCGCCCCCTCAGGGAAACTTGAGGTCTGGTTTTAGTTGTACGGATTGCTCATCCGGTGTTGCCCTGAGAACGAGATATGTGCAGCTCCTATCGGGATTGTTGGCGCATCGGGCGGCTTTGCTGGTCTTGTTTTACCATTGTTGAAATGTCTTGTGAACCGGGATTCCGAGGCTGATCGGGTCTTCCCAGGAGAAGGTTTATCCTTCGTTGACCGTGAGAGCTTATCATGGGCTAAGTTGGGACACCCCTGCAGGGTATAATCTTTCGAAAGCCATGCCTGCGGTTATAGGCAGATGGGAATTTGTTAATGTCTGGTTGTAGATAACTTGACACCAGATACGAATTAAAACGCATCAACAACATGTGTAGCCGTGATGGTCTCTTTTCGGCGGTGTCCGGGAAGTTAACACGGTTTTGGGTTATGTTTGGCGTAAGTAGGAGTTCAGGATCACTTCTTGATCATTGCTAGCTTCACGACCGTTCCATTTGCTCTCTTCTCGCTCTTATTTGCGTATGTTAGCCACGATATATGCTTAGTGCTTGCTGCTACTCCACCTCATTACCACTTCCCACCCATAACCTTAAATAGTCTTGATCTCGCGGGTTTTGAGATTGCTGAGTCCTCGTGACTCACCAGATACTATCACAACAGTTGCAGGTGCCGATGATACTAGTGCAGGTGATGCAACCGAGCTCAGATGGGAGCTCAACGAAGATCTTAGTTGTTGCTATGTTTCATTTCATGTTGATCAGTAGTGGAGCCCAGTTGGGACGATCGGGGATCTAGCAGTTGGGTTATCTTCTTTTCTTTTGGCTTCGTCCGTAGTCGGACTATATGTGTGTACTCTGAATGATGTATGATTTATTATATGTTCATTGTGTGAAGTGGCGATTGTAAGCCAACTCTTTATCCCATTCTTGTTCATTACATGGGATTGTGTGAAGATGACCCTTCTTGCGACAAAACCACAATACGGTTATGCCTCTAAGTCGTGCTTTGACACGTGGGAGATATAGCCGCATCGTGGGTCTTACAAGTTGGTAATCAGAGCCATCCCCGACTTAGGAGCCCCCTACTTGATTGTTTGCTAGCGTTGTTGAGTCTAGAAAAAAAAATGTTTTGAGTCTTAGGATTATATATATCAGAGAGTAGGATTTTTTTACTCCTCAGTCCCTTCGTCACTCTGGTGAGGTCTCCTGACGTAGATGTTTTGACTTTCCTCTCCTCAAATTTCACTAATTTTTTTTAGGATCATGCGGCTATCTTGGAATCGTTCCGATGGTTTTGTGACGAGAACACTGTTCTTGCTGCCTCCTGTCTATTATGTGGCATTGACCCGGGGAGTTGAGCTCCGAGGTGTTGTCGTCATAATTTTATTGTTGCAGTTCTGGAATACCTGAGTTTTGCCGACATCGAAAATCTCTTTTATGTAGTTGTTGGTGAGATAACCTCGACGCCACCTAGTACTGGGGCGGGAGTTCGGGAGTATTGCCATAGCTCGTATAACGGATGCTTTTCGAAGGTTGAGGTACATGATTTCCGAAGGTTTCTTGGTTATGTGTTGACGGATGGATACAGCTTGGATGTAGGAATTGCTAGTTTTGGGTGAGATATATTGCTTCCCCTGTATCCCCAACACCTGATTGCATAACCAGAAAGTTTTGGGAGTTTTATAGGTGGGAATTCAAGTAGCTCCTAGAATATCTTTTCGATAGATGCATGATATGAGATTGGGGTTCGACGTCTAGTGGTCCGCCTTTCCACGGTCGTTTTTACAGTGGTCTCGTTGTGTCTTAAAGAACCCTTGGCTATGCTGGTTCGGGGACACTTCGTATGTTATGTGCACTGCCTTGTACATGATGGTGCTGTACACTCGAGCCCGTGTGGGCCCCAGCACGAAAACTTCGGACGGAATCTCTATCATATGTTTGTTCCGGCTTATTCTGCAAGCCAAATCCTTTGTTTTGTTTTATATGTGGTAATCGAGTTGCTTCGAAGTCAAATGTTGAATCCATACCTTCCCTAAACGTTGTTCTCATATGGCTATGTGAATACTAATCCTCCTTTATCATCGGGATTGTCATGTGAATTCTTTTCCAACCGGTGCGCTTCTCTTCGAGATGATCCCATCATTCTCCTCATCCGCAAGATCAATTCTAAGTTTTCTCAATGGTGTTTGTTTCGTTCATCTTAAGTTGTCTTTGTTTTCCCGCCCTCCCACCCTTTCTTTTCTTCAAGGACTCATATATTTTAATCAAGTATCCATTTATTCATGTGAAGTCACTTCACCCTTTTCAATTAATGTTTTGATCCGGTGATCCCATTGTGAAGATGCTCACGAGCTTCAAGTTTATTATTCTTCGTCTCTTTTCTTCTCCGGTGGATTTAACTCAAGCTTTCGGTGTTGATCATATTCCCTTCCTTGTTTCAAGTGTTTTCTTATGCCGGTGACCTCTTAATCATTCACCTATCACTATTCATTTGTTCCAGAGTGCTCAAGATATCTTGGAAGATTCGTGTTTCCATTCTTAATCCGTTCAAGCTATTTGGAGAGTGTTATCTCATTCAAGCCATTTAATTCAACCGGTGCAATCCCCGCTTTTCAATCAATCGTTCAACGATGTTTTCCTTTTGAGTGGGCCCTAACCCACAGGTCTTTTCCAGGATCTTACCTAACTCTTCTAACTTATCCGGAGCGATTCTCAAATTCTTTCAAAGTTTGACGTAAGAATGAATTATCATCAGTCAAATGTCTTTCTCCAAGATCTTTCAAATTCTTTCATCATTGGTTCAACCTTTCTAATTTTCATTCTGGAGTGTCTCAACAATTCATGGCGGTGTTTCTCGTCGTCATTCTCGGATTTTGAAGACCGAAGAAGAGGTTCTCTTAAATCTTGTCCATTCTCTTGAAGATTCATGGTTCTAGCTTGATGCCATCCTCTCATAATTGTTTCCGATTGTGAGATTTCTTTTCTTACCATCCGGAGCATTTCATGAGTTGTTTCCATTTCTTTCCTCCGAAGGCCATCATGTCATAATTCCTCATTCTCAGCCTTCAGCTCTTGTTCTCCAAATCTCACCGGTGGATAGTTCAAGTATACTCTCTAGTCAGTTCATGATCTCTTCGTTCTCTTGTATCTAAATTCTCTCAAGTATCTTCATTCGTTTTCCAAATCTTCCCGGTGAATTGTGCCTTTGCTACTTTCATTTTCAATTATTACGGTGGTTCGTTCAAGATTACACTTCCTTCATTATCATATCAAATATTCATTGTTTCCAAATCCCACCGGTGGTTACATCAATACCTTCTGAAGTTTTGCGCTATATCTCTCTTAATCCTTTCTACGAGAATAAGTAGTATGCCAAATCCGTGGCTTGTCATCAATTTAAAAATTGGTGAAGGATACGCATAACATAATTCTTATTCTTGTTTCATCCAAGTGATTAATCCTTTCCTTGGGAGTTTGTTCAGGAGGAATAAATTCTTGGCTTCTTGTTGTTCATCTTTTCTTTTTGGAGTTCCAAGTTTTCTCGGTTATATCATCGCGAAGCTCCATCTAAATCATTGCAAGGATTCACCTTCTGTTTTCAACTTCTCTTTCTTTCTATCATACTTTTATTACCGGAGTTCTCCATGGAGGCTCTACATGATGGTTCATCAAGGATTTAATTCCTTCTCGAAGTGTTCATCGAGATTCTTTTCAGAGGAGTTCAAGTATTCTTCATCTTGCATTTCGAAGTGCAATTCTTTCTATCTTATCTTTTGAGATGGTGTTATATCACTCTTGACAATTTCCATTCTTGTTTCATGATTCATATGTTGTCAAGAACGAGGTATTTTAAATCCATCCATCTCTTCCTTGGAGTTATCTTGATATAGATTTCACCTAAAGCCTTCCCTAAGGAATGTTGCTACTGTGGTGCTTATCAATGATCCAAGTTTTCTCCTATCCTCTCGGCAAAAGCAGTTTTCATCTCTTCATTGATCTCAAGCAAGCATTTGTTTTTGGTAGTGGCAGAATTTCACCTCAATTTTGAGATGTTTGCCATAAGCCCACAACAAGCTTATCCTTTCGTTGTTGGTTTTCCAACAACTCCATTATAACCTTCTTGGAAGGGTGCTTTCCAAGTTCATTTGTGGTAGAAGTTGGCATTTTTCTTCTCCGTTCTTTTCTTCCCAACAATCTAGCTACTATTCTTTCGTTCCGGAGGCATTGTGATGTTGCTCTCTTCACTCATCTTCTCGTATTGAGGATCGTGTTCTTTTCATGCTTATCCACTTAACCGGAATGTTGTGTAATCTCTTCAAGTTCTTTTCATCTTATCAAGTCTTGCATCTCTTTTCAGCCGGAGTGCTATCAAAATTATATCATTCTTATTCATTCTTATCTCGTTTCAACCAGAGTGGTTCCAATTCCTTCTTGTCCATTCTACTCGTCATTCATAGCTTTGCAACCTCCAAGGTTCACATGGTGTTCCTTATTTCTATTTTTCTACCACAGTGCTCTCAATTGTGTTCAACTCCGTTGTGTTCTTTCAACTTTTCAACCTCTCAAGGTTCGTGGTTTCACTCGTTTGTCTAAGAAGCAACTTAGTTTTACCCCCTCTCTTGCTCGTCCGCTTCCCTCCGGTGCCATCCTAGATCTCGGGACGAGATCCTCTTGTAGTGGTGGAGTGTTGTAACGCCCCGAGACCGACACTTCAGATGCCTTCCAGGGTTTCCGAGTTCCGCCGTGTGTTTCTTTTGTGCTTGCTCTTTTATTTTTGCATTGCATCATGTCATCATGCCATCATGTCATTAATTTTTTATAACTCTTCTAAATAAATTGTATGGATTTTTCAATCCATTTAAATCGAGGGATATTCACATGGTGATTTCTCTTTAAAACATATTCAAAGTCTCCTACTATTATTAGGGAGCTATAAGAAAATTATTCCATTTATTTGGAATTAACCATAACCCACTTGCAAAATATCACATGCCGTTGTTATCTCAATTCTTGGTCTCCAACCTTGCCCATAATTTCTTTCATCATTTTCCGGAGCTCCACCAAAAATCCGAACATTTTTGGACCTTCCTTTTATCAAGTCCTAGTTCAAACCCATTTGAAATAAATTCAAATGAGTTTGAATTTACATCTTTCAATCATGCCTCTTTCTATTTTCTTGGATCAAGCTCATTTTTATGAGTCCGGGAAATTTATCCCCTTGCGCATTTTCTTTCCCTAACCCCCTCTTCGTTTTTGGTCTCTCTAATGCTTTCTGTTAGAAAATATAAGAGAGAGGGAGAAGAGTGCCTAGCCGGCCTCTTAGGCCCAGCTCTAACCCAAGCCGGACCAGGCTAGCCCATCTAAGCCGGCCCAAGGCCCAGCCGCCTCTAACCCTAGCCCAGCCCCCACGCACCCCATCTCTCCCCTCGTTCCCTGCCAGCGCCGCCACCACACACGCACGTCGCCAGGGAGAGGATCCCACGATCCTCCCGCATCACTCCCTCGATCCATCTCCTCCTCCTCCTCGTTCCCACGCAGCGCTCGGTCCCCTCCTCCTCTCGAGCGCGTCTCTCATGGCGCCCACATCAGCCGGCTTCCTCCCTCGATCCCTCCTCCAGCGCTACCATGCCCCGTCGCCCCTCCGGTCGCTGCGACCAGGAGCGCCGCTGCCCTCGGCCTACCTTGCCGTCGTCCATGGCCATGCCTTCGGCCGGATCCTGCAGCCCGCGCCGTCCATCTCGTGGATCGAGCCGGCCCGTGTCCTCCACCACCACCATCTTGCTCCTTCGCGACGCCCCTGCCGGCCCCGCGCCCGACCTCCTCCTCGCCGCCTCTGGAGCCTCTCTTCCTACCAGCGCCAGGCCCCCATCTCCTCCCTGCGCGCCCAACCGCCTCGTCCCGTCCCCGCGGCCCCTCCTCGTTGCCTCCGCGCCACCGGCCAGCCACCGGAGCCGCCGCCGCCGCCGGATCTGGCTGTGCCTCGCCAGGGACCTCCCCTGCCGGCTCCCGTCGCCCCTGCAGCCCCTTTGTAGGAGCAGCCCCTTTGCAGGAGCAGCCTCTTTGCCCGTCCTCGCATCTCCGACCTCGTCACCATCAACCCGGCAGGAGCTCTGCCTCCCTGCTTCATGTCAAGGCCGAAGACACCATGGACGTCAAGACCAAGTACCTCTACCGACGACCTGAACATCTACGAAAAACGTGTGTACAACTACCGTCGCGGTGTACCACTATTTCCACTACCGCCACGAGAACGACTACTTCCCACGACGACCTGTGAACGTCTACTTCCACTACCGTCGCAACATGAACAACTACTTCCACTATGATATGTACCACTACCGTCGCCACGTGAACAACTACTCCCCTCGACGATTTTGAACCGCCCCGAAACGCACGCTTCAAAGGTATAACCCGAGACGACCGCGATAAGATGCCCTTGCATGTATGAGATGTACGATATGTTTGCATCGTGCCCGTTTGTTTCGTGCACGTTCCTCGTTTGCCATGCCGCCGTCCCGTGGGAACCCGGTAATCCGGGAGCACCCCACCATCCTTGCATGACTCGCTCACGCATCCGCGCGCCTCCTTTTGCACCGGTATCTCCATGAGCTATCGGAACCGATATGTTGCCGTGGCATCATTTTCGGATATGTTGCCATGGCATCATTTTCGGATATGTTGCCGTGGCACCATTTTTGTTCCGCCACTGTGGCACCCTTTTTGTTCCGCCATGGTGACCAAATGTTTCATATCTTGCTCATGTCAACATTTTCATAAAATTGCTTAAAACTTGCATATGTCATCCGCATCATGATAACAACAATTAAAATGGTTAAAATTGTGTTTGCATTAAACTACTAAATGACATGGGGACTTTCCGGAATTGTTGTTTGTTGTTTCCGGCCTCATTTAAACTTGCCTAAATTGTTAGTTTAATTATGCTTCACCTCTTGCCATGTTTAACAACATGTAATATTTTTTGGTACCTAAAGGAGAGAGAAGTAAATAATTGTTGTGGTGTTCCGTCAATATGCAACTCCTTGCATATTGAGCTCCACTTAACTTGTAGTGTTGTTTTTGCATATTGCCATGCCATTCCTCATTAATCCGGACATGCATCATACTTGTTTGTGCATCATGCCATGTTTATGCTTGTGTGTTTACCATATTGTTTGCTTCTTTCCGGTTTGCTTCTCTCGTTAGCTTCAGTTTCGTTCCGGAGTTGTGAGGATCCGTTCGTCTACATCCGTTTGTCTTCTTCATGGCCTCGTTCTTCTTCCTTGCGGGATTTCAGGAAAGATGACCATTACCCTCGATATCACTTCTATCTTTGCTTGCTAGTTACTTCGTTCTATCGCTATGCTGCGCTACCTATCATTTGTTTGGCATGCCTCCTATATTGCCATGTCAGCCTCTAACCTTGTCACCCTTCCTAGCAAACCGTTGCTTGGCTATGTTACCGCTTTTGCTCAGCCCCTCTTATAGCATTGTTAGTTGCAGGTGAAGTTGAAGATTGCTCCATGATGGACAGGATTATGTTGGGATATCACAATACCTCTTATATTATTAATGCATCTATATATTTGGTAAAGGGTGGAAGACTCGGCCTTTTACCTGGTGTTTTGTTCCACTCTTGCCGCCCTAGTTTCCGTCATACCGGTGTAATCTTCCCGGATTTTGCGTTCCTTACGTGGTTGGGTGATTTATGGGACCCCCTTGATAGTTCTCTTTGAATAAAACTCCTCCAGCAAGGCCCAACCTTGGTTTTACCTTCTGCCACCTAAGGCTTTTTCCCTTGGGTTCTGCAGACTCAAGGGTCATCTTTATTTCAGCCCCCCCGGGCCAGTGCTTGTCTAAGTGTTGGTCCGAACTAGAGCCCTTTGCAGCGCCCCCTCAGGGAAACTTGAGGTCTGGTTTTAGTTGTACGGATTGCTCATCCGGTGTTGCCCTGAGAACGAGATATGTGCAGCTCCTATCGGGATTGTCGGTGCATCGGGCGGCTTTGCTGTCTTGTTTTACCATTGTCAAAATGTCTTGCGAACCGGGATTCCGAGGCTGATCGTGTCTTCCCGGGAGAAGGTATATCCTTCGTTGACCATGAGAGCTTATCATGGGCTAAGTTGGGACACCCCTGCAGGGTATAATCTTTCGAAACCGTGCCTGCGGTTATAGGCAGATGGGAATTTGTTAATGTCCGCTTGTAGATAACTTGACACCAGATACGAATTAAAATGCATCAACCGCGTGTGTAGCCGTGATGGTCTCTTTTCAGCGAAGTCCGGGAAGTGAACACGGTTTTGGGTTATGTTTGGCGTAAGTAGGAGTTCAGGATCACTTCTTGATCATTGCTAGCTTTACGACCGTTCCATTTGCTCTCTTCTTGCTCTTATTTGCGTATGTTAGCCACCATATATGCTTAGTGCTTGCTGCTACTCCACCTCATTACCACATCCTACCCATAAGCTTAAATAGTCTTGATCTCGCGGGTTTTGAGATTGCTGAGTCCTCGTGACTCACCAGATACTATCACAACAGTTGCAGGTGCCAATGATACCAGTGCAAGTGATGCAACCGAGCTCAGATGGGAGCTCAACGAAGATCTTAGTTGTTGCTATGTTTCGTTTCATGTTGATCAGTAGTGGAGCCCAGTTGGGACGATCAGGGATCTAGCAGTTGGGTTATCTTCTTTTCTTTTGGCTTCGTCCGTAGTTGGACTATATGTGTGTACTCTGAATGATGTATGATTTATTATATGTTCATTGTGTGAAGTGGCGATTGTAAGCCAACTCTTTATCCCATTCTTGTTCATTACATGGGATTGTGTGAAGATGACCCTTCTTGCGACAAAACCACAATGCGGTTATGCGTCTAAGTCGTGCTTCGACACGTGGGAGATATAGCCGCATCGTTGGTCTTATAAACTGTGTGTCTAAGGCTGATGGTATCAGGAGGCGGGGGACACAATGTTTTACCCAGGTTCGGGCCCTCTCGATGGTGGTAATACCCTACTTCCTGCTTGATTGATCTTGATGAGAGTATTACAAGAGTTGATCTACCACGCGATCGTAGAGGCTAAACCCTAGAAGCTAGCCTATGATTATGATTGTTGTTGTCCTCTGGACTAAACCCTCCGGTTTATATAGACACCAGAGGGGGCTAGGGTTACATAGGGTCGGTTACAGAGAAGGAGATCTACATATCTGAATTGCCAAGCTTGCCTTCCACGCAAAGGAGAGTCCCACCCGGACACGGGATGAAGTCTTCAATCTTGCATCTTCATAGTCCAACAGTCCGGCCAAAGTATATAGTTCGGCTGTCCGAGGACCCCTTAGTCCAGGACTCCCTTAGAGGACAAGTGGATATTAAAATTCCTACGGTTTTTCTTTCAAGGAGACACTAAAGGAACAAATCCTACAATTTTCCTTTGCTTCATTCCTTTGAACCAAATGCATGAATAGTAGTACCATAGGAAACTTTCCTTCAAATAAGAGCGAGAAGAGGCAAAGGAATGGTCGTGAAGCTAGCAATGATCAAGAAGTGATCGTGAACTCCTACTTACGTCAAACATAACCCAAAAACCGTGTTCACTTCCCGGACTCCGCCAAAAAGAGACCATCACGGCTACACACTCGATTGATGCATTTTAAATCAGATCTGGTGTCAAGTTATCTACAACCGGACATTAACAAATTCCCATCTGCCTATAACCGCAGGCACGGCTTTCGAAAGATTATACCCTGCAGGGGTGTTCCAACTTAGCCCATGATAAGCTCTCGCGATCAATGAAGGATATACCTTCTCCCGGGAAGACCTGATCAGACTCGGAATCCCGGTTTACAAGACATTTCGACAATGTAAAACAAGACCAGCAGAGCCGCCCGATGCGCCGACAATCCTGATAGGAGCTGCACATATCTCGTTCTTAGGGCAACACCGGATGAGCAATCCGTACAACTAAAACCAGACCTCAAGTTTCCCTGAGGGGGCGCTGCAAAGGGCTCTAGTTCGGACCAACACTTAGACAAGCACTGACCCGGGGGGGCTAAAATAAAGATGACCCTCGGGCTCCGGAAACCCAAGTGAAAAAGGGGTAGGTGAGGCAAATGGTAAAACAAAGGTTGGGCCTTGCTGGAGGAGTTTTATTCAAAGCGAACTGTCAAGGGGGTCCCATAAATCACCCAACCGCGTAAGGAACGCAAAATCCGGGAACATAACACCGGTATGACGGAAACTAGGGCGGCAAGAGTGGAACAAAACACCAGGCATAAGGCCGAGTCTTCCACCCTTTACCAAGTATATAGATGCATTAATTAAATAAGAGATATTGTGATATCCCAACATAATCATGTCCACCATGGAGCGATCTTCAAACTTCACATGCAGCTAACAACGCTATAAGAGGGGCTGAGCAAAGCGGTAACATAGCCAAGCAATGGTTTGCTAGGAAGGGTGAAAAAGGTTAGAGGCTGACATGGCAATTTGGGAGGCTTGAAGAGCAAATGATAGGTAGCGCAGCATAGCGATAGAACGAAGCAACTAGCATAGCAATGATAGTAGTGAGATCCAGGGTAGCGGTCATCTTGCCTGAAATCCTGCTAGGAAGAAGAACGAGTCCATGAAGAAGACAAACGGACGGAGTCGAACGAATCCTCACAATTGCAACATTACCAGAACTAAGAAGCAATACCGGAAAGAAAACAAACAACATGGTAAATGCACAAGCATAAACATGGCATGATGCACAAACAAGTATGATGCATGTCCGGTTTAATGAGGCATGACATGGCAATTTGCAACAAATAATACTACAAGTTAAGTGGAGCTCAATATGCAACGAGTTGCATATTGACATAACACCACATTGACATATTTAGTTTAATCTTGTTTAGGTACTCAACAATATTAAATGTTGATTAACAGGGCAAGAGGTGAAGCATAATGAAACTATCTATTTAGGCAAGTTTAAATGAGGCCGGAAATAACAAACAACAATTCCGAAAAATCCTCATGTCCATATTTTAGATTTGGTACGGTTCTGTCCTAAACACAATTTTAGAGTTGTTAAACAGTAAAACAAATTGCAGCGAGTTAATCTATGCATTTTTCCACCCCATTTACATATAAAGTTTATTTAAAATGGAGCTACGGTTATTTAGTTATGAAATAAATCATTTCAACATGGCATTTGAGCAATTCTAAACAAACAACATTTTAAACATTTTAAACATGGATGAAAGTGGAATATTATTAATCTACACAAAATTCTAAGCATTTTACATGTTAATATCATTTTAAACCGATGCATGGTTTAGGAGTTATTAAATGCATGAACAACAGGGGGTTTTCTGCAAATCTGTCATCTCTGGAAAATAACTAAATTCACAGAACTGGGAAAAACATCTATGGGCCGAAACAGAGGCTGGCCCAACAGAGGAAAGGCCAGGGGGGCTGCTCACCCTGGGCCTTGGGCCGGTCGGTGGAAGAGGCGCTGAGCCTTGGAGCCCACCTGGCGATCGCTCGCATGGGGCACTTGTCCACGCTGGCGCTGGACAAGTCAACAAGGGGGCGGCGCTGTTCGTCTCGTTCGAAGCAGAGGAAGCGAGCGGGCGGGCGACGCTGCAGAGGGACTTGGCAGGGCGGCGGAGAGGCGCAGGGGCTTGGGGCTCCGGTAGCTTGGCGCGGGGCTGGAGCGGCATGAGGACGACCCCGACGAGCTCCATGGCCACGGCGGACGGCGGAACTACACGAACTCGAGGACAGGGAGGCGGCTTGGCGACGTGGGACTTGGGGGCGCCGGCGGCGGCAGGTCTTGGCGAGGGCAGGGCGTCGCGAAGTGACGTCGCGAGAGGAACCGGGCGGAGGCGACGGGAACCTCCATGAGTTCCTGCACGTTCAGGTGAAGAAAAGAGAGGCTTGAGAGACATAAGACACGGGATATGTAGGGGGATAGAAGGAGAAGGGCCGGAGAAAGGTAGGGCAAGGGAGACCGAGTCCATCTGCTGGTCCGGCGAGGAACAGCGGGGTCGGGGAGGTCCTCGGCTATCCTGGAAGGAGACTCGGGCGGCTGGGCGGCGCGGGGAGACAAGGCTGAGTGCTCCTGCTCGATCTTAAGGTGGCCGCGAGGATGGATCGAGAGGAGGAGGAGGTTGGCTGGTTGGGAGATGGGTGGAAGGCGCTGGTTGGGTGGATCGGGAAGGAGGAGGCTTCGGCTTGTTGTGGTTGGGCGCGCGGCGGCGCAAAACGAGGGAGCTGGTTAGATGGTGGCTGGTTGGATCGGGAGGGGATCCTGAGGGAGATGGTAGAGAGTGGCGGCGGCAGAGGGATGGGACAAGGGGAGGATTTTTAGGGTTGCTGCCTAGGGATTGGTCTATATATAGCAAAAGGATTTTTGGATAGGGGCATTTGGTCCCTCCGATCTTAATCGGACGGTCCCGGATAAATAGGCTAGGGAGACCAAATAAGAAAATGGAGATGTTTTATAGACGTTAGGGGATGATCCGGATCCATCGGTAACGACAGACCGGTTCGGGTTCGGGCAAGTTTTTCGGACGCACGGAAGAGGGGGTCGGTGGTTGTAGAGAGGTTAGGTGGTCACGGTCAAGAGGGAAGCGAAAACCCGATTGGTCTGGAAGGGTCAGCGCGGGCAAGGCGATCCGAGGGAAGGTGATGAAGGCAAAAGGGAGAAACGGCAACGACGAACGAATGCAAGTTTTAAGAAAATGATGCCGATGCAATGCGAATGATGACATGAGACGAGATGCATAACAAGAACAAAATGCAAAACAACAGACAAAAACCCAACCACGAAGGAAATATCATACCGCATCTCCGGAAAAGGCAAGAGTTGGAGTTACGAATATGGAAAGTTGTATCCGGGGCGTTACACCCCCCCCACACACACACACAACGATACATCGAGCGCTCTAGTCATGTCTCCCTGCCACACACAAACTTGACATGTGCCCTCTGACAATCCGTAGGCCAGTCGCCCTATACCTTTAACTTGCACACACACACACAATTTCGATGGTTCTCTTCATCGATCTCGCACCCACCCACATGATCCTCTCTTCGACTCTATCGATATCTATGACCCCTCCCTCTCTTCTTGTGGATCACCCGGACCTCTATATATGATATGGATAGGCCTCCATTTCACACACATCGCATGCAAAATTTTGTTTGAGATGTCATCGACACATATTCCCACAAATACATTCACGAAGTCACCCCCAAACAAAAAACACTCACGAACACACAGTCCACCTGTCTAGGTTTGTCTCTCTATCTCACACACACACGTAGTTGGGGGACGTGCATGAAGAGAAGAGGTGCACGTACTCCTGTCTCTTTCCGATCCACACCCGCGCGGGTACACGGTGGAGCTCATTTCTGTACGAAAAGGCAGCCCATGTCGTAATTTGACACGTGTACTAGTCGTCCACTTGATGGAGGGAGGATCGTCTATCACGGGTGAACAAACAAATTGTGACTTGGCACGTTATGTTAAAAAAGAGGCAAACCATGTGGGGCCTACCTTAGAGGCAAGGCTCTATACACTGGAGTACTTTTGATGTGTCCCGTCAACTCGTAGAATGAGGAGAAGCTTACTTAGTATGCCGTCTCCCCTGCCCACGGGCGCGGTGGCTCGCAGGATGAGGTGAAGCTTGCTTACTAGTAGTACTGTACGCCTTACGCCCACTCCCTCGCCCACGCGCGCGGTGGCTCATAGGACAAGGAGAAAATTTTACTACACCCTCCGTTTACTCCTCGTCCCTACCTTGGTTAGAGAGATTATCATATTGTTTGGAATATATATGTCCTTTAGTAGATTTCAATATGAACTACTAGTACATACTCCAAACACTGATGTATATAGACGTATTTTAGAGTGTAGATTCACTCATTTTGCTCCGTATGTAGTCCATATTGAAACGGACGTAATAGTACGCACTCTCCCTTGCCCTCCACCCTCGCCCACGTGGTGGACGTGCAGCAATTCATTCGGTCTGACATAGCCAGAATGATATATACTGCAGTACCATTATTGCTCAACTTCCCGAAGAGGTGAAGAGCCAATCGCAAGGTTAATATTTTGGAGATGCCAAGCAAAAGGTTTATAGGAGAACGAGTAGTAGGTGCCGCGTAATTTATAAATAATTTTTTTCTTCAGTGGCACGTACGCAATATAATAGGTTCATATGGAGAGAAAAGGAAACCGCTCCACTATATACATAGTCAGGATGAGCCTACACGGTTGCTTGCTGGGGTTGCTCTCTTCACACTCTCTCGCACAAAATGACTGTGGCCACATCTCTAACATCCCATCGGATCACGTCCGCTGGGGGAAGGGGTGTATGCTTAGTGTAGATGCGGTCGCCATCGCCGACGGCAAAAACCCACTGTCGGCACATCTCGTTCAGGGGTCCCTGCCGTTCTCTCTCACAAAGCCGGTGAGGTGGCCTTCATCCCTTGCTCACTGCCGTGACGTGGGAAGTTGCCGCCTCCCGCCACCCTCCTCTAGGTTGAGCTACGTCCCGACATCCCTTAGGTACAACTCCCTTTACAGCCGGCTTGCACCACTACTCCAGCTGCCCACATCACTCCATGTGGATACTTCTCTACTTCTTTGCCCCGCACATACCTCTACTGGCTTCTACACACTATATTTGTGATGAGTTTCTGTCTCATTAACTAGTCCTAGTAATCTTATTATAATCACGCTTCTTCAATTTCTTTGCCACATGGATGCTCATCTCGATTTGGATGAAACTGCACAAAATAATCCGATGGTCAAAGGGTTGCAAACTTCATTTCTTGGGAAGCCCCAACTTTCCCAGCAAATTAAAGCCTAGTTAGGGTTTACGATTCAAGGGCTAAGGACTGCATGGATCATTTTTTCTTTAGTTGTCTCTGTTCCAAAATAAGTGTCAACTTTAGTAGTAGTACAACTTTGTACTAAAGTTTGCATAAAGTTGAGACACTTATTTTGGAACGGAAGGAGTACATATTGGCTATGATCTGTCAATCATTGAGGTGAAATAGCATGCATGCTAGTATCCTTTGTATTTGATGAAATGTTGCAACGGGCAACCTTGGACGCAAGATACATGAAACAGAAGCTGGAAGCTTCATAGCATTGTACAAATTTATCTCACTGATAAATTACAGTACATACTATACTAGTACTATTGAAAGAGTTAGGTGTCACACGGTGTCCAGAAAATATGGTGATAGTGTGAGGTGGGCCATGTAATCACTGAGCCTGCGTGTTTTCACTGCTCTCACACTCCTCCGCTGTAAGAATGGAGAAAATTGTAATCTAGTAGTACCTCCTTTCGCCAAAAGTGTGGGACATCCAACAGTCCTACCACCTCAGTAATAATGACCAATGAGCCATCAAATCACACAGACCCAGTAGTAAGTTGGACGGATGAAGCAACCATCACTCTTGAATCCGCTTCTCCCTTTAACGCAGGCGCCAGTGAGAAGTCGCATCCGCTCAACCCGGGCATGAATGCGACACCGATTCTTTGGAGCGGCACTGGCCATTTCGGGCGGGAAGGGTGCACGAGCGATGGAGGGGATTTGGGTGGGCCAGGCTGGTCAGGAGCGGGTGTGGCAGCTGTCCGCCTGTCCCGACCGGACGCCCGGAAACAAGAGTATGCACCGACTCTCACGACTAAATCATACACTACACATCATCTCTCTGTAGGAGTAGGTCGATGTGTCGCTCTCTCTAACACACACTAGCTATTAAACACACACACACACACACACACAGGTTCATAGAATAGGAAAATCGTGCAAGTGCGAAGCCACAGGAAGTGAGATACAAATGGAGTACATACAAGAAGAGAAGAGGTGACGAATATTCCATCAAACCTGGACTGAGGAGTAGTACTCCCTCCGTCTAGGTGTTATGTCATTTTACGGAAATTAGATATTCCTAAAATGTTTAGGCGTCGTCCATTAACTTCACATCTGAATCCCCTCCTGGCCTTGTTGCTAGCGAGCGTTGTTACTTAGGGAGCGTTTGGATCCTTAGCGAGAACAGCTCATAGCCTAGACGGGCAAGGTTAGGCATCTGGAACTGTTAAAATATGTTAGCTTTGTGGGCCAGCTAGCTTGGGTGGGCTAGAAAAATCTTGCTAGCTCAGGAGAGCTAGATCGGCTCGCTTCCGATGGCAAACTTCGCGTAGTAGTAATAGAGACTAGTAACATATGCATGTCACTAGTCCAAGTTACTCACCACTATGACCATCCTAAGCAATGTAACCAAACGCTCCTTACTCTGCCTTGTTATCTCCCCCGGAAACCCAATGCATGGAGCGCAACTACGCGTTGATCAGTCAAGAAATCAAAGTCGGCTTGCATGCGAGTTAATACGAGACTTATTACACCTAGATGGAGGGAGTAGTATGAGATACGATGGCACACTTACTTAGGTCAAATACAAGTGCCCAAAATTGTGTGCATGTTATAATAAGGATTCACTTAAAATAGTAGGTAAGCGAATAGAGGGATCAATTCGACAGTGTTCACGAGCAGTAGCGAGATGTGTGAGGTAAGATACACCGCTGACGCTTTTAATTTTTCTTATTAATTTGTTTGTTTCACCCTCTGACTGGTGGGACCCAACGTACTACGTGGAGAGAGGTAAGGTGACTAAGGCTGCATTATTTCTGTACTACCAACACTGCTTTAAATCCCAAAACACCTTAGACTAGTCACAATGGATAGTAACTTAGACTAGTAACATGCATATGTTACTAGTCCATGTTACTACCTCTATAGTGGGGAGTAACACTGTGTGGTATCGTGCAACACTTCATTTATTAGATTGTAGACTCATTTTGTCTTGGTATGTGTGATGTTACAGTAATTAGACATGTTGCCACATGCCTCTCTTTCCTCATTAATTACTCGCAACATCATCTATTTTGTCTAAAGATTTGTGATGTTACCACCTATGTTACTCCCACTGTGGATAGTCTTACCACGAAAGACACATGACACGATATCCCAATGACTCCCACGCAAAAAACAACATGACATGCTTGTCACGTGAATGCAGGAATGTATAAAAGGTTATTTTCCTCTCGTTGAACATAATGGGAGGGTTGTGTAGCTGGTTAGCCTGTTCGTTCATCAACTTGAGGTCTCAGGTTTGATAACTACACTTGAGCAGAATTTATTTTTTGTTCGACTTCTTTCTTCCACCCAATGACAGGTAGGCCCCGCATGACAGAGAGAGAAAGTGATCTGGGGTGGTGCCAGGAGGATTCTTTGACTGGTCAAAATGGATGGATATGGAGCTATACGATCTCGTAGTGACCATATAATCACCTCATCACGTATAAGCTGGAGCCTCGGTGCTTGTTTTCTAGGGTTTGCACTCTTCACACTCTCTCTCGAGTATATATATACACGCTGGATCCTCAGCGCTTGTAGTTGCTCTCTTCACACTCTCTCACCCTCTCCAGATCTACAAGAGTTTTTGGCCTCTCTCTCTCCCCTCACTGCTGGTTAAAGAACCGGCAGGATCCGTCCGTCGGGAAGGGAAGGAGGCTTAACACTGTCGCCGTCGGCGAGGGAGGGAATCCACTGTTGGAAATATGCCCTAGAGGCAATAATAAAAGTGTTATTATTATATTTCTTTGTTCATGATAATTGTCTTTTATTCATGCTATAACTGTATTATCCGGAAATCGTAATACACGTGTGAATACATAGACCACAATATGTCCCTAGTGAGCCTCTAGTTGACTAGCTTGTTGTGATCAACATATAGTCATGGTTTCCTGGCTATGGACATTGGATGTCGTTGATAACGGGATCACATCATTAGGAGAATGATGTGATGGACAAGACCCAATCCTAAGCCTAGCACAAAGATCGTGTAGTTCGTATGCTAAAGCTTTTCTAATGTCAAGTATCTTTTCCTTAGACCATGAGATTGTGCAACTCCCGGATACCGTAGGAATGCTTTGGGTGTACCAAGCGTCACAACGTAACTGGGTGGCTATAAAGGTGCATTACAGGTATCTCCGAAAGTGTCTGTTGGGTTGGCACGAATCGAGACTGGGATTTGTCACTCCGTGTAAATGGAGAGGTATCTCTGGGCCCACTCGGTAGGACATCATCATAATGTGCACAATGTGACCAAGGGGTTGATCACGGGATGATGTGTTACGGAACGAGTAAAGAGACTTGCCGGTAACGAGATTGAACAAGGTATCGGTATACCGACGATCGAATCTCGGGCAAGTACAATACCGTTAGACAAAGGGAATTGTATACGGGATCGATTGAGTCCTTGACATCGTGGTTCATCCGATGAGATCATCATGGAACATGTGGGAGCCAACATGGGTATCCAGATTCCGCTGTTGGTTATTGACCGGAGAACGTCTCGGTCATCTCTGCATGGTTCCCGAACCCGTAGGGTCTACACACTTAAGGTTCGATGACGCTAGGGTTATAAAGGAAGTTTGTATGTGGTTACCGAATGTTGTTCGGAGTCCCGGATGAGATCCCGGATGTCACGAGGAGTTCCGGAATGGTCCGGAGGTAAAGATTTATATATGGGAAGTCCTGTTTTGGTCGCCGGAAAGGTTTCGCACTTTATCGGTATTGTACCGGGAGTGCCAAAAGGGGTCCGGGGGTCCACCGGGGGGGTCCACCTGCCCCGGGGGGCCACACAGGTTGTAGGGGGTGCGCCTTGGCCTACATGGGCCAAGGGCACCAGCCCCAAGAGGCCCATGCGCCAAGGAAACTTGGGGAGGGAAGAGTCCTCAAGGGGGAAGGCACCTCCGAGGTGCCTTGGGGAGGATGGACTCCTCCCCCCCTCTTGGCCGCACCCCTTCCTTGGAGGAAGGGGCAAGGCTGCGCCTCCCCCCTCTCCCTTGCCCCTATATATAGTGGAGGGGAGGGAGGGCATCCATACCTGAGTCCCTGGCGCCTCCCTCCCTCCCGTGACACCTCCTCCTCTCCCGTAGGTGCTTGGCAAAGCCCTGCAGGATTGCCACGCTCCTCCATCACCACCACGCCGTTGTGCTGCTGCTGGATGGAGTCTTCCTCAACCTCTCCCTCTCTCTCCTTGCTGGATCAAGGCGTGGGAGACGTCACCGGGTTGTACGTGTGTTGAATGCGGAGGTGTCGTCCGTTCGGCACTTGGTCATCGGTGATTTGGATCACGACGAGTACGACTCCATCAACCCCGTTCACTTGAACACTTCTGCTTAGCGATCTACAAGGGTATGTAGATGCACTCTCCTTCCCCTCATTACTGGTTTCTCCATAGATAGATCTTGGTGACACGTAGGAAAAATTTGAATTTCTGCTACGTTCCCCAACAGTGGCATCATGAGCTAGGTCTATTGCGTAGATTCTTTGCACGAGTAGAACACAAAGTAGTTGTGGACGTTGATTTTGTTCAATATGCTTACTGTTACTACTCCAATCTTGTTTCGACGGTATTGTGGGATGAAGCGGCCCGGACCGACCTTACACGTACTCTTACGTGAGACAGGTTCCACCGACTGACATGCACTTGGTGCATAAGGTGGCTAGCGGGTGCCAGTCTCTCCCACTTTAGTCGGAACGGATTCGATGAAAAGGGTCCTTATGAAGGGTAAATAGCAATTGGCATATCACGTTGTGGTTTTGCGTAGGTAAGAAACGTTCTTGCTAGAAACCCATAGCAGCCACGTAAAACATGCAAACAACAATTAGAGGACGTCTAACTTGTTTTTGCAGGGTATGCTATGTGATGTGATATGGCCAAGAAGAATGTGATGAATATATGTGATGTATGAGATTGATCATGTTCTTGTAATAGGAATCACGACTTGCATGTCGATGAGTATGACAACCGGCAGGAGCCATAGGAGTTGTCTTTATTTATTGTATGACCTACATGTCATTGAACAACGCCATGTAATTACTTTACTTTATTGCTAAACGCGTTAGCCATAGAAGTAGAAGTAGTCGATGATGTGACAACTTCAAGTAGACACGATGATGGAGATCATGGTGTCATGCCGGTGACGATGATGATCATGGAGCCCCAAGATGGAGATCAAAGGAGCTATATGATATTGGCCATATCATGTCACTATTATTTGATTGCATGTGATGTTTATCATGTTTATACATCTTATTTGCTTAGAACGACGGTAGTAAATAAGATGATCCCTCATTAAAATTTCAAGAAGTGTTCTCCCCTAACTGTGCACTGTTGCTACAGTTCGTCGTTTCGAAGCACCACGTGATGATCGGGTGTGATAGATCCTTACATTCACATACAACGGGTGTAAGACAGATTTACACATGCAATACACTTAGGGTTAACTTGACGAGCCTAGCATGTACAGACATGGCCTCGGAACACAGAGACCGAAAGGTCGAGCATGAGTCGTATAGTAGATACGATCAACATGAAGATGTTCACCGATGATGACTAGTCCGTCTCACGTGATGATCGGACACGGCCTAGTTGACTCGGATCATGTAATCACTTAGATGACCAGAGGGATGTCTATCTGAGTGGGAGTTCATAAGATGAAATTTATTATTCTAAACATAGTCAAAAGACCTTTGCAAATTATGTCGTATGCTCGCGCTTTAGTTCCACTGTTTAGATATGTTCCTAGAGAAAATATAGTTGAAAGTTGATAGTAGCAATTATGCGGACAGTAGAAAGCTTATGTGTTTAATGCACTGCTCAGTGTGCTGAACCCCAAACGTCGTTTCTGGATGTTGCGAACATTGGACATACACGTTTTGACAACTACGGGATAGTTCAGTTAAACGGTTTAGAGTTGAGGCACTAAAGACGTTTTCGAAACATCGCGGAACATATGAGATGTTTCAAGGGCTGAAATTGGGATTTCAGGCTCGTGCCCACGTCAAGAGGTATGAAACCTCTGACGATTTTCTTAGCCTGCAAACTAAGGGAGAAAAGATCAATTGTTGTGCTTGTGCTCAGATTGTCTGAGTACAACAATCGCTTGAATCGAGTGGGAGTTGATCTTCCAGATGAGATAGTGATGTTTCCCCAAAGTCATTGCCACCAAGCTGCTAGAGCTTCGTGATGAACTATAACATATCAGGGATAGATATGATGATCCTTGAGATATTCGTGATGTTTGACACCGCGAAAGTAGAAATCAAGAAGGAGCATCAATTGTTGATGGTTGGTGAAACCACTAGTTTCAAGAAGGGCAAGGGAACAAAGGGATACTTCATGAAACGGCAATTCAGCTGCTGCTCTAGTGGAGAAACCCAAAGTTGAACCCAAACCCGAGACTAAGTGCTTCTGTAATAAGGGGAACAACCACTGGAGCAGAATTACCCTAGATACTTGGTAGATGAGAAGGCTGGCAAGGTCGATAGAAGTATATTGGATATACATTATGTTAATGTGTACTTTACTAGTACTCCTAGTAGCACCAGGGTATTAGATACCGGTTCGGTTGCTAAGTGTTAGTAACTCGAAATAAAAGCTACGGAATAAACGGAGACTAGCTAAAGGTGAGCTGACGATATGTGTTGGAAGTGTTTCCAATGTTGATATGATCAAGCATCGCACGCACCCTCTACCATCGAGACTGATGTTAAACCTAAATAATTGTTATTTGGTGTTTGCGTTGAGCATAGACATGATTGGATTATGTCTATCGCAATACGGTTATTCATTTAAAGAGAATAATGGTTACTCTATTTATTAGAATAAAACCTTCAATGGTCTTGCACCTAAAGGAATGGTTTATTGAATCTCGATCGTAGTGATACACATTTTCATGCCAAAAGATATAAGATAGTAATGATAGTACCACTTACTTGTGGCACTGCCATGTAAGTCATAATGGTATAAAACGCATGAAGAAGCTCCATGTTGATGGATCTTTGGACTCACTCATTTTTGAAAAGTTTGAGACATGCGAACCATGTCTATTGGTGTATACGCATGAATAAACTCCATGCAGATGGATCGTTTGGACTCACTTGATTTTGAATCACTTGAGATATGCAAATCATACCACATGGGCAAGATGACTGAAAAGCCTCGGTTTCAGTAAGATGGAACAAGATAGCAACTTGTTGGAAGTAACACATTTTGATGTGTGTAGTCCAATGAGTGCTGAGGCATGCAGCGAATATCGTTATGTTCTTACTTCACAGATGATTCGAGTAGATGTTGAATATATTTACTTGATGAAACACAAGTCTGAATTATTGAATGGTTCAAGTAATTTCAGAGTGAAGTTGAAGATCATCGTGACAAGAGGATAAAATGTCTATGATAAGATCATAGAGATGAGTATCTGAGTTACGAGCTTTGGCACGCAATTAAGACATTGTGGAAATTGTTTCACAATTAATACCGCCTAGAACACCATAGTTTGATGGTGTGTCCAAACATCATAGTTGCACCCTATTGGATATGGTGCGTACCATGATGTCTCTTATCGAATTACCACTATTGTTCATGGGTTAGGCATTAGAGACAACCACATTCACTTTAAATAGGGCACCACGTAATTCCGTTGAGATGACACCGGTTTAGAGAAACCTATGCTGTCATTTCTTAAAGGTTTGGGGCTGCGACGCTTATGTGAAAAGGTTTCAGGTTGATAAGCTCGAACCCAAAGCGGATAAAATGCATCTTCATAGGACACCCAAAATAGTTGGGTATACCTCCTAACTCAGATCCGAAAGCAATATGGATTGTTTCTTGAATCGGGTCCTTTCTCGAGGAAAGTTTTCTCTCGAAAGAGTTGAATGGGAGGATGGTGGAGACTTGATGAGGTTATTGAACCGTCACTTCAACTAGTGTGTAGCAGGGCACAGGAAGTTGTTCCTGTGGCACCTACACTAATTGAAGTAGAAGCTTATGATAGTGATCATAGAGTTTCGGATCAAGTCACTACCGTACCTCGTAGGGTGACAAGGATGCGTACAGCTTCAGAGTGGTACAGTAATCCTGTCTTGAAGGTCATGAACCTACGAGCTATGGAGAAGCGATGGTGGGCCCAAATTCCGACAAATGGTTAAGAAACCATGAAATCCGAGATAGGGTCCATGTATCAGAACAAAGCATGGACTTTGGTGGACTTACCCAATGATCGGCAAGCCATTAAGATAAATGGATCTTTAAGAAGAAGACGGACGTGGACGGTAATGTCACTGTCTATGAAGCTCGACTTGTGGCGAAGAGTTTTTTCACAAGTTCAAGGAGTTGAGTACGATGAGATTTTCTCATCTGTAGCGATGCTTAAGTCCATCGGATTCATGTTAGCATTAGCTGCATTTATGAAATCTGGCAGATGGATGTCAAAACGAGTTTCCTTACCAGTTTTCGTAAGGAAAGGTTGTATGTAATACAATCAGAAAGGTTTTGTCGATCCTAAGGATGCTAAAAGGTATGCTAGCTCTAGCGATCCTTCCATGGACTGGAGTAAGCATCTCGGAGTTGGAATGTGCACTTTGATAAGATGATCAAAGATTTTGGGTTTATACAAAGTTTATGAGAAACTTGTATTTCCAAAGAAGTGAGTGGGAGCACTATAGAATTTCTGATGAGTATATGTTGTTGACATATTGATGATCAGATATGATGTAGAATTTCTGGAATGCATATAGGGTTATTTGAAAGGTGTTTTTCAATAGAAAACCTGGATTAAGCTACTTGAACATTGAGCATCAAGATCTATAAGGATAGATCAAAATGCTTAATAATACTTTCAAATGAGCACATACCTTGACATGATCTTGAAGGTGTTCAAGATGGATCAGTCAAAGAAGAAGTTCTTGCCTGAGTTATAAGGTACGAAGTTAAGACTTAAAGCTCGACCTCGGCATAAAAGAGAGAAAGGACGAAGGTCGTCCCCTATGCTTTAGACGTAGGCTCTACAGTATGCTATGCTAAGTATCGCACCTGATGTGTGCCTTGCCACATGTCTGGCAAGAGAGTACAAAGGTGATCAAGGAGTGGATCATCAGATAGCGGTCAAAGTTATCCTTAGAGGAATAAGGATATGTTTCTCGATTATGGAGGTGATAAAGAGTTCGGCGTAAAGGGTTATGTTGATGCAAGCTTTAACACCTATCCGAATGACTCTGAGTAGCAAACCGGATACGTATAGTGGAGCAACCATTTGGAATAGCTCCAAGTGGAGCGTGGAAGCAGCATTTACAATATGACCTAGAAATTTGCGAAGTACATACGGATCTGAATGTTACAGATCCGTTGACTAAAACCTCTCTCACAAGCAGAACATGATCAAACCCCAGAACTCATTGAGTCTTAATCACATGATGATGTGAACTAGTTTAATGACACTAGTAAACTCTTTGGATGTTGGTCACATGGTGATGTGACCTGTCAGTATTAATCACATGGTGATGTGAACTAGATTATTGACTCTAGTGCAAGTGGGATACTGTTGGAAATATGCCCTAGAGGCAATAATAAAAGTGTTATTATTATATTTCTTTGTTCATGATAATAGTCTTTTATTCATGCTATAACTGTATTATCCGGAAATCGTAATACACGTGTGAATACATAGACCACAATATGTCCCTAGTGAGCCTCTAGTTGACTAGCTCGTTGTGATCAACAGATAGTCATGGTTTCCTGGCTATGGACATTGGATGTCGTTGATAACGGGATCACATCATTAGGAGAATGATGTGATGGACAAGACCCAATCCTAAGCCTAGCACAAAGATCGTGTAGTTCGTATGCTAAAGCTTTTCTAATGTCAAGTATCTTTTCCTTAGACCATGAGATTGTGCAACTCCCGGATACCGTAGGAATGCTTTGGGTGTACCAAATGTCACAACGTAACTAGGTGGCTATAAAGGTGCATTACAGGTATCTCTGAAAGTGCCTATTGGGTTGGCACGAATCGAGACTGGGATTTGTCACTCCGTGTAAATGGAGAGGTATCTCTGGGCCCACTCGGTAGGACATCATCATAATGTGCACAATGTGACCAAGGGGTTGATCACGGGATGATGTGTTACGGAACGAGTAAAGAGACTTGCCGGTAACGAGATTGAACAAGGTATCGGTATACCGACGATCGAATCTCGGGCAAGTACAGTACCGTTAGACAAAGGGAATTGTATACGGGATCGATTGAGTCCTTGACATCGTGGTTCATCCGATGAGATCATCGTGGAACATGTGGGAGCCAACATGGGTATCCAGATCCCGCTGTTGGTTATTGACCGGAGAACGTCTCGGTCATGTCTGCATGGTTCCCGAACCCATAGGGTCTACACACTTAAGGTTCGACGATGCTAGGGTTATAAAGGAAGTTTGTATGTGGTTACCGAATGTTGTTCGGAGTCCCGGATGTCATGAGGAGTTCCGGAATGGTCCGGAGGTAAAGATTTATATATGGGAAGTCCTGTTTTGGTCGCGGAAAAGTTTCGCACTTTATCGGTATTGTACCGGGAGTGCCGAAAGGGGTCCGGGGGTCCACCGGGGGGGTCCACCTGCCCCGGGGGGGGGCACATGGGCTGTAGAGGGTGCGCCTTGGCCTATATGGGCCAAGGGCACCAGCCCCAAGAGGCCCATGCGCCAAGGAAACTTGGGGAGGGAAGAGTCCTCAAGGGGGAAGGCACCTCCGAGGTGCCTTGGGGAGGATGGACTCCTCCCCCCCTCTTGGCCGCACCCCTTCCTTGGAGGAAGGGGCATGGCTGCGCCTCCCCCCTCTCCCTTGCCCCTATATATAGTGGAGGGGAGGGAGGGCATCCATACCTGAGTCCCTGGCGCCTCCCTCCCTCCCGTGACACCTCCTCCTCTCCCGTAGGTGCTTGGCAAAGCCCTGCAGGATTGCCACGCTCCTCCATCACCACCACGCCGTTATGCTGCTGCTGGATGGAGTCTTCCTCAACCTCTCCCTCTCTCCTTGCTGGATCAAGGCGTGGGAGACGTCACCGGGCTGTACGTGTGTTGAACGCGGAGGTGCCGTCCGTTCGGCACTTGGTCATCGGTGATTTGGATCACGACGAGTACGACTCCATCAACCCCGTTCACTTGAACGCTTCCGCTTAGCGATCTACAAGGGTATGTAGATGCACTCTCCTTCCCTCGTTGCTGGTTTCTCCATAGATAGATCTTGGTGACACGTAGGAAAATTTTGAATTTTTGCTACGTTCCCCAACATCCACTACCGGCGCAGCTGTTCACTTTCACCCAGCGGCAGCGTGGGAGGGCCTCCGTTCCCTTCTTTTTCTCCGTCGTACATAGTGTGGGCCGAACGACCTCCGGTCGCCCACCGAACAACACCCCAAGAACCTTCAGGTATAATTTAGTTATTCCACATGCATTGCTCTGCTGCATGTGGGCTTTTTCCACTTCTGCACTCGAATCTAGGTGTTGGATCAAACAAGAAAGTAGTAGGGAAAGTTGTATGGTTCAAAGAGGAGAGGAATGGGGGAAAGTAGTGGGGAAAGTTGTATAGCATGAATCTAGGACGTGGTTCAAAAAGGAAAGGAAGGGGGGAAAGTAGTGGGGAAATTTGTATATCATGAATATAAGACGTGGTTCAAAGAGGAAAGGAATGGGGGAAAGTAGTGGGGAAAGTTGTATAGAATGAATCTAGGACATGGTTCAAAGAGGAAAGGAAGGGGGGAAATACTAGTACAGACTGGCTATCCAGCACCTACGTTGGTCGAAAAGGGAAAACAATGACAAACACAGTACACACATTTGTAACAAACTGATCTTTTGTTTTGGGGGACAAGGCTGTAGAGTTTGAGCAGGACTAGATTTGCTGCACTCACATAGGGAAAGGTGTCTAAAGATAACAAAACTGGGACCAACAAAAATATGCTCCTTGGTTGTTTGTTCTTTGTTGAATAGACTGTGCATCACCCCTTCATACTCCCTCATCCGAAAATACTTGTCATAAAAATAGATCAAAAAAGATGTATCTAGAACTAAAATATGTCTAGATGCATCCCCTTTTATCCATTTTGATGACAAGTATTTCTGGACGGAGGGAGTACATCAGTAGATGCACATGGTGTTGGTGCGTCCATAGTCCCATGCAACTCTTTAGCTGTTGTTAATCTAAGGCCCTGTTTGGTTGAAAACTCCCTAGTCCCTACCTGATTGGTTCCAAGGACTAAACATGGACTATAGGTTATTAAATGACATGCTAAAAGACCATGTTACCCTTGGTAATGAACTAATAGAGACAAGGTGCGATGCGGGGCAGGGGCAACTGTTGGAAAAAGTCCCAAAAAAACTCTCCCTCGGGGTCTTCTTTCTTTAGGCCCAAATGCCCACTTTTAGTCCCTAAAAGTCCCGCCTGTTTGGTTTAGATGGGACTGACACATAATTTTTTTAGTTCCTACACCAAAATGTCCCTATAAACAAACACCCTCTAATAATGCCGCTAGAAAATTGATGCAATGCCACAGTTAAAAGCAAATTACATGTTTAGCAAATTTTATTGTTAATACAATCTCTCTGTTAATATTAATCAGTGCCACCATTTGAGAAATGCTACTGTCTTGCTTTCTTTCCCATTTAGATAAGTTAGATGCTTCTTTTTGTTGGCTTCTGTGTCATCGACCGTTATTGGCCACTAGTTGTTTCCTTTGCACCTCTGTGTAAACAGGGTTATCTACTTCACCTTGTTGCTATTGTGACCTTTTCTTGCACTACACAAAACACTTTTGTTTTAAGAGTATTTTGTGCAGTTCAACCAAAATGTCACAACGACAACGTTGCATGATTGCTTGATCTTAGTGGAACTGCACAAGAGGAGATCTTACTTCTTGTCCGTGTTGGCAAATTTGGTTCAGATCTTCTTCTTGTGAGTTGTTTGAATTCCATGTCATGCGAGGTCAGTACTGGCCTTCTTTCACATGATTCTGTAGTGTGCTTTCATATGTTGTGCTACTTGTACGGTAATGTTGCTTGATTTTAGTGAACTGCACAAATGGAGACAAGACTTCCAATCTGTATGTGCACCTTAATATCCCATTGAGGTAAGATAAGGATATTTCCCAACTGTTGGCCTGTATTTTGCTACTTTCATCAGAAAATTAATGTCATTGTTTAATGTTATACTTGTGCTCCCTAATTGACATGCCAGATCTTACATTGAAGGCGAAGCTTGTTTGTTATTGAACCAAGTGATGAAGGGGAAGAACAAGCGTAAGAAAAACAAAAATCAACTCTCGGTGCTATAATGAAGCACTGGAACTGTGATGACACGAGTAATGATATAGTGTTGCATCATAATGTATTGCTATGGCTGGAACGAGTAATTGTTTTGCCACTGATTTGATGCCACTTTTAATGTAATATGTAATTATCTCTACTTGTGCAAACAAGGGTCTTCTTTGAAGATACCATATATTTTAGTGGAACTGCACAAGAAGATGTTGGAAACATTAAACTAATCGAGGAGTATATAGTAAGCATGGCCACCACAGTAGATAGCAGATGGTTCCAGAGAAGTGCTTCATCTGTATTATCTACACAATAAGCCTCCTGACAAAGGTTGGTACTCGCCCATGGATTTCATCCATATGATCGAGCTTTGTCATCTCGAATGGTGTTGTGCTACTGTTTAGATACTGTCATGAGAAAGTGGTAATGTCCTTGAGAAGTGCTTCATCTATGCTATTTTAAATATTTCCTTTCCTTTTTTGAGCAAACAGGGATGCTAGCATTTAGTAGTCCTCTTGTCTTTGCACAACTGGATCATCCTCCTCTGAAGAAGAATATTGAGTATGTGAAGCGACTAGTTCCGATTATGCCAGGATGAAGAAGCCCTGTCTATCTTCTCATCAGAAGGAGCAGTTGAAGGATGGTTACATTACTCCCCACAAGACCAAACTAACTTCAAATCATAAGGACTGACAGATCTCCATTTTGTTGTTGTGATGTGCAAGTACAATGTTGTTCTAGGATTCTTTCCGGTGAGGTCCATTTTCTAAAAGTGTGCTGTACATGGACCATGTAGGTGCCTGTTTAAACTGTCAATTCATAGTTCAGTTTGCTTTATACTAATCACTTTTCTTGTATTTGTGCAAACAAGGGTGCTCAGCTTGATTTCAATGGGAACTGCACAAAATGTTCATGAATACATCAAACCATTCATTTCCACCACAAGAAAGGAGGTGCCGAGAAGTTCAAGGTGTTGCAACATACAAGGGCGAAATCATACAAGCTACGCGCGAATTTGGTTGATTTTGGTGGAACTTCACAAAAAGAACAACTGGTTTATTTAGCACGAGTAGCCATGTCAATGTCCGAACTGATGGCAAACCCTGCCCATTCCACAATCGTAGGCATTTGATATTTTGGAATGGGACAACCTTGCCAAAGTTTGCTCATTGATGTTAGCAAGAAGACATGCGTTCGATATTTTTGAATGGGACGCCCTTTGCTGTCAGCAGCATTGATCGATTTTTCTTTATTCTTTAGTTGTGAAGTAAATAATGGCTCTGACATGTGAATCGCTGAGATGCATAATCATAGATTGGTTTGAATGTTCTCTATGAATTGTCAGGCCTGTGTGTTTGATTGCAATGTACATGAACGCTAAAAAGCTGCTCAAACTCTTTCTACTCCTTCTGTTCCTTTTTACTCCACACATTGTGAAAGTGCATACTTTTTTCTATACGATTGGTCAAAGTAGAGATACTTTGACTACAGACAAAACTTGTATGCAGACTAGAAAGGACCGGAGGGAGTACATGTGAAACTGCTGCAAACGAGGTGATCAGCCTAGGAATAATGCTAGTATGTATTGTTTTGCATGTTCATCCAATGCCAGTGATACAAGAATTCAAACTAATCGAAATAAATTCATTCATACACAGTTGTATTTCATATAAACATGCTGGATTTCATTACATTTCATACATTCTTCAATAAAAAGGGGTGCGCTTGAGGTATAATTAATTAACCAAAGCTACCCACCTGTGTCCGGTTGAACCGAACAGAAGCTTCTTCTCCAGCGGACTGAGCTTCAGTGACTTAACTGCAGGTGCAGTTGTGTAACTGACATGTGGCCCGGATGCCTGTTGGGCCCACATGTCAGTCATCCAACCGCATCAGCAGTTAATTAGAAGCAGCGTCCTTCTCCAACATAGCTCTCCGACTCCACGTAGCCGCCAAGAAGCTAATCGGCCATCAATGGTCAACCCGCCTAGCTTGGCTTCAACCACAGGGTAGCAGCGGTGGCCTTACTTGGACCCAAGCGGCGGCGACCTACCGTGTTCTACTCTTCCGTGTTTTCTATGTGGCGCGGCCTCGTTGGCAGCGAGACGGGGCCTCGACGGAGCCGGTGATGTCCTCTGTCTCGTTGTCGGCAGGGTGGTGCCTCGGTGGAGCGAGGGAAATCCTCCCCCTCATTGCCGGCAGGGTGGGGGGCTCGGCTGAGCTGGCGATGTCCTCTGCCTTGTTGTTGGCGGGGCAGGGCCTCGATGGAGTAGGGCCTCCGCCTCGGTGCCGGCGGGGCGGGGCCTCGGTGGAGCCGACGATGTCCTCTATCTAGTTGCCGGTGGGGCGGTGCCTCAGCGGAGCGGGGGAAATCCTCCCCCTTGTTACCAGCAAGGTGGGGCCTTGGCTGAGCCAGTGATGTCCTCTGCCTCGTTGTAGGCGAGGCGGGGCCTTGGCGCAGCCGGCAGTGTCATCTTCCTCGTTCTTGGTGCCGTGGTGGCTCGGCGGAGCCGGGCCTCGTTCATGCCAGTGGAGCGGGGACTCACCGGAGCGGGCATTGTCCTCTACCTCGTCCTCGGTCTCGCCAAACAATGCTTCACCCGCATCATCGCCCTCTTTATAGGCAGCCCAACCTCTGCCACCCGCATGCGGTACCGCCAGCGCTCGAGGCAGCCCTCGCAGGCGGAGTGGTACGAGTCGAGCAGCGCCTCCTGCTCTGCCCGTTCCGCGGCGATCTGCTCCTCCGCCTGCAGGTGCTCCTGGAGGAGATGGTGGTTGTAGGCGGCATCGGTCTGCGCCTCCTGGAACTGCTCCTCATGCTTCTGCCTCACCGTGTCCATGTATTGGGCACGGGTCTCGCCGATGGTCATGGTGCAATGCACCGGCGAGGATGGCGCGGAGGAGGGGGTTGGCGCCGGATCGTCGACTACCATGTTCTCCATTGGGACATCATCATCCTTTGGCTGCCTGCCGACCAGCCAGTCGGTAACAATGGCTGCCATATCCTTGTCGTCCGTCGTCCGCCCGTCCCGAAGAGCGCTGGAGCGCGAGGAAGCCATGGTGTGCGGTAGTGATGTGGACAGGAGAATGGGAACGGAGGCAGATGACTGTGGCTATGGCCGGGGCAACAGTTTATATAGCAATGGTGGGCGGCGAAGGGGCGGACGTGTGGTCCCAGAGTAGCCACCTCAGCAACCACGTATCATTAATGTGGGCGGCAGACGGACGGACGGACGACACTTGTGTCGTTTGAAGGCGGAGCAATAGCCTGCACGGAGAAGCGTGGCGGGCGGCGCTGACCGTTTCGGGAGGAAAGCGTGCAAGGGCGAAGGAGGTGGCCTGGGTGGGCCAGGGAAGTCAGACTCGTGCTTGGCAGCGGGACGGTCCAGCAGCCGGACATGCTGGCTCGCCAACGAGCTCGCCGAGCTGAGCGACGACAATCACACGATGGACGTAGCTTCCGACCAGGAGCCGGTGCCACTGTCCAAGCCGGTTCATGCCGCGTTCACCATAGAGCAGGTGTGGCCACACTTCGACGCCGGCGGCCAAACGTAAGTGAGTCAGCGTGGTTTGACCATGTGTTTGACTCCCCTGAGTCACTGACATGTGGGCCCTACCGTCTGGTCAAACTTGGATTAGTTTTAATCTAATCCTAATTAACTTAATTAACTAACAGAGACACTGACCAGTGGGTCCCACTTGTCAGGTTTGACCTGGGCACCCCTGTTGACCTGCTAATGCAATGCTGACACAATAACTCCTTTTACTGGATTTATTCTTATTCAGGAAATTCCAGAAATTATTGCAAACTTCAAAAATTCATAGAAATTAATATGTAACTCCAAATGCAAAGTGGTATATATGAAAAATGATCAGAAAAATCCAATATATTCATATGTACGGGTTTCGTGCATGGTTAAATAAGTTAACTTGCTGCTTAGTGCAAAACATGACAAGGACTCCAGCCGGACTCCCTGCGGATGTGGAAACCTCGGCCGGACTCCCTACGGATGGAACCTGGATAGGCGATAAACCTGGACCGGACTCCCTGCGGATGGAACCTGGATAGGTGATAAACCTGGACTAGAGACTTAGGTGTTTAGGTAGGCTGTGGCCGACACCCACGTTGGGCTCCCACTTGAAGGTTGTCGAGTACATGTCGTGTAAACGGCGATAAGTGGTGGAAGCGTGTGTGAAGAAGTACACCCCTGCAGGGTTAACATCATCTATTTGAATAGCCGCATCCGGAGTAAAGGACTACTTGGTTGCCTATACAGTTTATAGACAAGTAAATGGATACTACTAAAAGCCTCAAGATAAGCGTGAGTGCCGAGGATGGCTCTTCCGTAGGATGACGGAGGTGGATCCTCGGTAGTGTATTGAAGTGGTGAGTAGTGGACTCGAGTGTGCAAAACAATTACAAGTTGGAGTCTCGTAAGATAGCTTAGCCAAGAGTCAAAGCTAGCTTGCCACAATAACCCCACCATCCCTTCTTGATAATGTGCATGTATGTAGGATCTAATGTATGTCTTGCTGAGTACCTTTGTACTCATGTTTGCTTAATTTACGTTTTACAGAAGATGTTGCAACCCCTTCTAATGGGTTCTTCATAGGCATTGATGTCGACAAGTAGGCTGAAGCCCAGGTGGTGATCCTGAGCTCACGATGGACCGTGTAGGATAGCTAGGCTTCCTCAAGCCTCTTTTATTTTCTAGATGTCTGTACATAGACATGTTACTTACGCTGTTGGCTTGTATGTTTGTATGACTTGAATGCTGGGTCGTGTGACCCGTACTTGTGTGTATGATATGTATGGCTTTCTGAGCCTTTAAATAAAGTACTTGAGTTGTAGAGTCATGTTGTGATGCCAAGTTGTATTTGCACACATCGAGCATATTGTGTGTATAATTGAAATGCTTGGTATGTGTGGTTTCTGACTATCTAGTTGTTTGTCCTTGGTATCCTCTCTTACTGGGAAATGTCTCCTAGTGCTTCCACTGAGCCCTGGTAGCTTGCTACTGCTTAGGAACACTTAGGTTGGCCGTCATGTGTCCTTCTTTGTTCCTGTGCCTGTTCCTACGGGAAAATGTCACGCGATGACTACCGGAGTCCTGTTATCCTGCTACAGCCCGGTTTATCAGAGTCTTGCTAGCCCAGTTGCTACAAACCGGATTCACTCGTTGATGACCTACACGTTCGTTGTTGGGTCATGTATGCCTGTCCCTGTAAGTTAGCGGCACTTTGGGTTCACGACTAGCCATGTCAGCCCGGGCTCCTTGTCATATGGATGCTAGCGACACTATCATATACGTGTGCCAAAAGGCGCAAATGGTCCCGAGCAAGGTAGGGGGACACCCGTGGGAATACCGTGCGTGAGGCCGCAAAGTGATATGAGGTGTTACATGCTAGATCGGTGTGGCACTGAGGAGGGGTCCTGATAGCATTGGCATCAGAGCCGGACTGCCTGTAGGTTCTTCAAGCCAAACTGGTAGATGTTGAGTCTAGAAATGCTTTAGTTATATGTAGGGGAATTGATTGTGGGTTGGAACGTAAGGTTCTTTTTACTCCTTTACCTCATGGCATTCTGATCTAAGTCAGTCCATTCTTTCCACTGGGGGTTAAGGACTAGGATCTCTTCTCTCTATCAGGTTCACGTGTTACTAATCAGTAGTACCTTATAGGATTGATGGATACAAGCCTAGTTCAGTTCTACTACTCCATTATGTTGATAAGTTGGACCCAAAACCTTGATATGATGTTGTTGAGTGTCTATGCAATCTTTTGCAAAGTGTCTCAAAATCCTTTTGGGGCATTTACAGCCGTTATGTTGTCCAATTTCTGCTAGAAATTCTAATGTCTTTGAATTATTGGTGTTTCATATGTCATCTCGCACTGTTCACCAGATGGTTCGACTAACTCGTGGCATTGACGTGCCCATGCATACATCCATGTTAGTACGGGTGATGACTGAGGTCGGTTACCGATGGTATCCTAAATATACCGTAGAGGAGAAGTTCCTTGACTTCAACCAGAGTTAGTTCATCTATACAGTGAGGATTTTCCCATCCTATCTTGGTTCTACTGAGCCTCTGCACTGGTACTATGGACTCGGTATTACCATAGAGATGTCCGTGCAGGACACTGCCTACTCGATGATCTCCATCATCCGAGCTAGGTATGCTTCACTGAATGATACTGAGTTCATCTATCTGCCGGCAGCACGCACTGGTTCAGAGGGCTATTACACCGGGTTCTATGCCGATGCTGCTCACGAGGAGCCACTTCTTTGCACTACTACCGAAATGCTAGAGGAGAGAGATCGAGAGAACCATGCTTTATGCATGGAGTTGTACAACACCCGCCAGGACCACTGGGCTACACTGACGCGGCTTGCACCAGCCGTTCAGACAGGCTACCTGGATATGCATGACCTGTACCCTATCCGCACACGTCTTCCGACTCGCATGGATTATGCAGATGTTGGTGGTGTCACGCCTCCGCGCTGGCGCCTTCTTCCACCTTTCGTGGGGACGAGGCCTCATCTGAGCCCGTACGGTCCAAAGTCTCGACGTGATCGTGATTTCCCAGATCCACACGTGCCACTTCGAGGCTATGCGGGGGACCTCTACGAGGACTACTATGGAGTTGGGGATGACTGAGCCAGATCACGACACTAGTAGGTTGTAATAGTCGTATTTCCACATTCCTGCGTGTCTTGTGGAATATGACGTAGTTTGTACTAGGTTCCGGAGGTGTAGAAAAATAACGTATAGGAGCTTGGGATGCCTCCGATGAGATGTAATCTTCCTTTCACCGCAATTGTACTCAGTTTGGTCTTGTACTAAACCATGTATGGCCTGTATGACGATGGAATAAATGTGGTAGTTTCTGTATTACCATGTCATACGGATGATAATCTTGCATTCCGAGTTATCCACTACATTCTGCACTTCTATGTTAGAATTTTATCGTTCTGGTCTAAACCATTGTCTTGTTTTCCGAGGATGGTCAACACCCACAACAACCCTGCTGCCCTGGAGCAGGATTAAGGTGGTGGGGCTAGAAATGCAAACCTGCCTCATCCTCCCTCTCTGGCTGAGGTCATGCTAGAGGCCGAGAGGAACAAACGGGAGACCAACCGTTTGCTGGAACGCATCGAACAGAACACAGCACTGCGCCAGAGGAACGACTTGGTGTCTCTCAATGACTTCATCAAGTTACATCCACCCACCTTCCATCACTCCGTCGAGCCCCTCGACGCCGATGATTGGCTTCGCAGCATCACCCACAAGCTACGCTCTGCATAGGTAGCCGAAGCTGACAAGGTCACTTATGCTGCCTATCATCTTGAAGTCCCTGCCAGTCTTTGGTGGGAGAACTATGAGGCCATGCGCCCACCTGGCTAGGTCACTACTTGGGCAGAGTTCAGTGAGGCTTTCCGTGAACATCACATTCCGGAAGGTCTTATGGATCGCAAGCGTGAGGAGTTCTGCAGTTTCACCCAAGGTATACTCACTATGGATGCATACAACAGGGAGTTCAGAAACCTAGCACGTTATGCAACTGAGGAAGTTTCCACCAATGCCAAGAAGAAGGCAAGGTTCCACAAGGGACTTAGCCCCGAGCTTCGACGTGATCTCCATCTGCACCAGTGCACTTACTTCCAGAAGTTAGTGAACAAGGCCATCAATGCTGAGACAGGTCAGACTGATTTTGATGCTTCACGTAAGCATGGTTGTGACACTGGTTCCTCATCCGGTTCTGGCTCTCAGAAGCGCCGGGTGTGGGTGCCTAATACCGCCCTGCCACCCAGGTTCACACCGAGGCCATCCTATCAGGCGCCTCGCCCAACCCAACAGTATGCACCAGCCAAGTCGTATGGTGGATCAACCAACAATGCTCCCCCACGCACCAGCACTGTGACATGTTTCAAGTGTCCCTAGATCAACCCCAACCCCAACTAGTCTGGAAAGGCTGTTGGCCATGGCAAGCTAATGGGGAAGGTGTACTACGCCAAGCCGGCCACCGCTGCACGTGTCCATGTGAACCGTGTCTCAGCTGAAGAGGCTCAGGAGGATCCTATCGTCGTTCTCGGTATGCTCCTTGTTAATTGTCATCCGGCATCTGTTCTTTTTGATACTGGAGCATGTCATTCATTCATATCCGAAAGCTATGCTCGTTTGCATAAAACCACATTTTGTGATATGCCCACCTCCATGTTAATTCAAACCCCGTGATCCAAATGGCAAACCTCTAGAGTAAGCCATGGAAATGAAATCCAAGTCAATAGACTTGTTTTCCTTGCGTCTCTAATAGCTCTAAAATCTTCGGACATTAATATCATCTTGGGATGGACTGGATGTCAGCCCATCATGCCAAGATTGATTGTGTCACTAGGACTGTCCAACTTAAACACCCACCGGGAGAGGTAGTCAATGTCTGGACCCAAGTAGCGAAGCGACAACTATATTCTCTCGATGCCAGTCCTTTGCCAGACCTCGAAGACATTTCGGTAGTCCATGACTTTCCGGATGTCTTTCCAGAAGAACTGCCAGGTGTTCCACCTGACAGAGATGTCAAGTTCGTAGATCTTATCCCAGGAACTGTCCCAGTCTCTATAAGACCCTATAAGATGGCACCACTAGAACTAGCCGAGCTTAAGAAACAACTCGATGAGTCCTTGAAAAAGAGTTTCATCCATCCTAGTTCTTCTCCATGCCCTTGTCCTGCCAAGTTCGTCAAGAAGAAGGATGGTACGGATTAGATGGTTGTAGATTATGGACCCGTTAACTTGGTCACAATAAAGAACAAGTATCCGCTCCCCGGGATCAATGATCTGTATGATCAGCTCACTGGATCCTCAGTCTTTTCTAAGATGGATTTGAGGTTGGGCTACCATCAAATCAAAATCAAGAACGGGGACATTCCCAAAACGGCCTTTGTTACTCATTATGGCCAATACGAGTACACCGTCATGTCCTTAGGTTTAACCAACGCCCCAGCCACCTTCTCTCAGTTAATGAACTCAATCTTCATGGAGTATTTGGATAAGTTCGTCGTGGTTTACCTCGATGATATACTCATCTACTCCAAGAATGAGGAAGAACATGCCGAACATCTAAGGCTTGTGTTGATGAAACTTCGAGAGCATCGCCTTTATGCCAAATTCTCTAAATGTGAATTTTGGTTGCCAGAAGTGACCTATTTAGGCCATGTAATCTCTGTAAGGGTATTGCTGTCAATCCTGAGCGAGTTCAAGCCGTTCTTAATTGGACTCCACCTATATCAGTTAAGCAAGTTCGGAGTTTGCTTGGCTTAGCGAGCTATTGTCGCTGATTTGTCGAGAACTTCTCCAAAGTTGCTAAACCTCTAACTGAACTCCTCAAGAAAGTTAAAAAGTTCGAGTGGACCCCACAGTGCGAGCATAGTTTTCAGGAACTGAAAAGACGCCTGACATCTGCACCCGTACTGGTACCACCAGATTTCTCCGAGGACTTTGTTATATATTGTGACGCCTCACGACAAGGACTAGGTTGCATTCTCATGCAAGATCGTCATGTAATTGCTTATGCTTCACGGCAATTGCACCCACATGAGGAAAATTATCCTACACATGATCGAGAGCTGGCAACTGTAGTCCATGCACTCAAAACCTGGCGACATTACCTCCTCGGTAATCGTTGCGAAATTTTCACCGATCACCAAAGTCTGAAGTATATGTTCACCAAACCGGATTTGAATCTTAAGCAAAGATGTTGGGTCGAGTTGATCACGGATTTCGACTTAGGAATATCTTACAACGTAGGGAAAGCCAATGTCATGGCTGATGCACTAAGTCGTAAATCTTATTGTAACAACATGATGTTACAACAAAGTCAACCGCTTCTCCATGAGGAATTTCGGAAGCTTAACCTTCACATTGTTCCTCAAGGGTTCCTTTCCACCTTGGTGGCGAAACCTACCCTTACAGATCAGATCATCAAAGCTCAGAAGTTAGATCAGGGGATTTCCCGTATCAAAAGAAACATCAAGAAAGGAGTTCCAGATTGTTTCTCCATTGATGATCAGGGAGTCGTATACTTCGGGAACTGCCTAGTGGTTCCCAAGGTATGGAATCTGAGGCGATTCATCCTTAAGGAAGCTCATGAATCCCCTCTCACCATTCATCCTGATAGTTCCAAGATGTATCAGGACCGACGACAGAGGTTCTGGTGGACTAGGATGAAGAGAGAAGTTGCTAAGTATATTGCTAACTGCGATGTCTATCATCGTGTAAAGGTAGGGCATCAATGGTCTGCTGGCACCCTTCAACCTTTAGCTATTTGTCGGGGAAACTGATCCACGAACACCTATGGGGCCGGCGGACCGAGCCCCTTTCGGTTCGGCGGGGGGCGGAGATCGCACGAAGAGCGGATCGAGGCGAAGCACACGAGCAGTTTACCCAGCTTCGGAGCTCTCCGGAGAGATAACACTCCTACTACTGCTTGTCTAGTTGTATTATCTGGTGTTCTTGCTCTCGAGCGAGAGTGTGTGATGTTTCATGTGCTACGAATGAATCGAAGCCGATTGTCTGAGGCTCCGAACCGAACCGAACCCCCCCTACGTTGCGCATGGGCCTCCTTTTATACGCTAAAGGGGTCACCGACAGGTGGCAACGTAGAGGAGGGTAAAAACGTAAAAAGCGAGGTAGTTGGTACAGTTGCTTGTACAGTGCACCCTAGCTAACCCTGACGGCAGGGGACAAGGGCATTAAATGCCCGTCTGAGTCGCCCGAACAGTGCAGAAAAGGACCGTTAGGGGCGCCACCGTTCGCCACGATGGCGATCTTGTCAGCTTCGCATGCCACTGCGCACCGCTGGCTGCACAGCCTCCCGCCACGCGCGCCCAGAGTGGCCCCCAGAACGACACGTTGGTGGATGCGCTGGAGCATGGGTGCAGAGTGGCCGCCTGCCGCGGCAAGCGCCTTGCCGCTGTTGTCATCTTGCCGGGTCCAGAAGCTCGTCGCTCACCGGGCCCCGGGGTACCTTGTTTAGTCTTCCCGGCAAGCTCCTCTTGCCGGGGGCTTGCTGCCTTGCCGGAGCGCGTGGCGCGTCGCGGCAAGTTCCTTGGAGCGCCTTGGTTGGCCTTCCCGGCAAGCTCCTCTTGCCGGGGTCTTGTCTCCTTAGCTTAAATACTTTGTTCTTGGATGGCTCCAAGGGAACCTTGGGGGATCTTGGCGTTCGCCCAGCAGGCTTTTGCTGCGGGATGCTGCAACTGCCCGTGCACAAGTTCGGGGTACTAGGGTACCCCTATTCTAGTACACCGACAGGAGCCCCCGGGCCTGGGCCAGACACGGTGCCGAGCGCTGTTAGGCCAGGCCCAAGACAGGGCACGGGCACACGCGGGCTGGGCCATGCCAAATCTTGTTCCGTATCCACCGCACTCTCCCATAACGGCACGCGTTGAATGCGGCATCGTGGGAGAGATCGTGGGTGGTTGTTTATTTGGAAGGTCGGAACGTCCGCCCCGTCCCTCTTTATAAGCAGAGGAAACAGGGGCAGTTCGTTCCCCCTCGCTGGTTGCTGCTACTCCTTCTTCACAAACTCCGCCGCTCCCCCCTTCTTCTCGAAGCCGAGAGAGCAGCGTTCCGCCCCCCCCATTGCCACCAGCATCACCACGCCGTCGACCTTCTCCACCACCTCCGCCATGGCTCCGAAAGCCGACAAGGGAAAGGTGTGAAGTCGGCCGAGGCGCAGCGGCTCATGGCGCTGCGGAAGGAGCGGGCGATCTTCACCCCCCAGCTCGGCATGCAGGAGCTGAGGGAGTACTTCTACCTCTTTTGGGCGACGAAGACGCGTGCGCATCCGCGCACAAGGGTACTCCCGGCCGCTGCCTCGGAGTCGGCACCAAATGGGTACCCGTTCTTCTCGCTATTCTTCTATTGCGGGCTCTGCCCGCCCTTCTCGGAGTTCTTCTGTGATATTATGAACACATATGGCTTCCGCCTCCTTGACTTCACCCCAATGCTGTCCTGACCATGGCAGTTTTCGCACACTTGTGCGAAAACTTTGTCGGAGTCCACCCTAGTGTAGCCCTTTTCCGCCATTACTTCCTGCCTCGGGTAGAGAGAGGAGAGCCGCTTGCCGGAGGGATTGCTTGGATCTGAGAGTCGGCAAGAAGGATGCGTACTTGGAGGGTGAGCTCCGCAGCAAGTGGGAGGAGTGGAGAGCGGAGTGGTGTTGGATCGTCGAGGAGGATCCGCAGCCCTTCACCGCCGTGCGTCAAACTCCAATAGTGCGCGGCAATGACTGGAGCAACGTGGCCCCGGAAGACGAGAGGTTGAAGATCGCCATCACTAGGATTCTTCGCCTCAAGCTTGCCGGGCTCACCGTAGGTGCTGTCGGGGCAGATTTCCTCCGCCGCCGCATTGCCCCCCTGCAGGAGAGGAGGAGGCCCACCTAGGAATTTAAGAATTTGGCGGACATCATGAGGCTGCGGCCGGGCCTCAACTACAACTTCACTGTCTTGGAGTTGGATGCAATGCTCTTGGAATTATTCGAACGCGACCCCCAGCACCCATTCACACTGCCGAGGGGCGTAGTTCCTTTGTGCAATAACTCTTCGCTTGACCGGATCCGCGCCATGATGCCGTTGTGCGATTCACACGGCATCATCCCAACTTGGCAAGAGCCTGCGGACGACGTTGTGCGAGCGTTCTTCGACACCTTGGAGGAATTGCCGGTCCACGCTGACGAGCAGAAGAGCCTCACCCGTGACACCACCGACGAGGAGCTACAGCTCATCGCTACTAGGTCGGAAGAGGCTGCGGCCGCAGCTGCTGCAGGTGTGTTTGGGTTTACTGTGGAGGAGGCAGAGGCTGCAGAGGCGGCAAACCTTGCCGAACGCGCGGAGTTCATGGGCGAAGAGGAGCCTGCCGGTTCTGAAGCCGAGTCGAGTGAGGCCGCCGAGGAGGAGGCTGAGCCTTCAGTGAGCTTGCCGCAGGCGGAGCCCCCGGCCCCGCCAAGGAGGCGCCTTCGCAGGGCCGGGGACGCAGCGGGGCGGCAGCCGGCTCCACAGCCACCGAGCCGCATGACGTGCTCTACCGCGGCAAGCAATGTTGCCACGGGAGCGCCTCACGCAACAGTGGCAACTGGAGCGGGATCTTCCCGGGCCACCGCCACTGCCCCCGCCAAGCGGGCAAGGGATCCTACTCCTCCACCTCGCCGCACCGGAGGAGGGCCGGACTTCGATCTTTCCGCGCTCAGCTCCGACGAGGAGGAAGAAGAGTGAGTTTCTTTGGTGCCCTTATAATCCTTCAATCTTGCTGTTTATATCTTGTATCTGACTTGCTCCAATCTGGACTCCTTTCTTTTCAGAACACTGGCCCAGAGTGCGGCGAAGAGGGCCAAGGCCGCGGTGATCGTCATCGAGGATGACCCTATCGCGTCGGCAGGAGGTGGGCCCGAGACCATCTTGACGGACCCGGCGATCACTCCTCGGAGCAGCCCCCAGCGCAGCCCCCAGCGTAAGTTCATAGTTTAGCCTTCTGCTGTCGGGCGCGCTTGAGTGCTTTTTCCTTTGTTGATATCTTGCTTGTTGACTTGTGCAGGAGCAGAGCAGCCTCATCAGGAGCGCCCGGAGGCTGGCCCCGAAGTGCCACCTGCTTCGACTGCGCCACCAAGGGAGGAGTCCCCGGCAAGGGAGCGTTCTCCGGCAAGGGGGGACTCTTCGGCAAGGGACGGCACTGCTGATCCTGCGGCGACCGAGGCCGCAACTGAAGATCTTGGCGGAGGTAATCCACTTTCCCAGAAACTTTCCCTTGGGTTCTGCTTCTTCTGTTTTTCCTTTCTTGGATTTTTGATTGATTTTCCTCCCTTCTTCGTTCTTCAGACCCATCTTCGGCTGAGCCAATGGAGACAGAGGGCGCCGGCGAGGAAGGTGCCGGTGCTGATGAGGCCGCCGGCAAGGAGGCCGCCGGGGCTGCTGCTGCGGAAGCCGGCGAGGGGTTGGGCGATCGCACTGACGACCCTGAGGCCGCAGTAGCGCCGGGCGCTGCACCGACCACCGAACCCTCTGCCGCTTCCGCGGAGCCGGGCTCCGAGGAGCCCCATCCCGGCGCCTACTTGCAGGCCGGTGACAACATCTTCATCAAGCTACCCTGGGCGTCGAGCTCCAGGGCGCCAGTCGAGGGGGAGACTTTTGACGGGGAGGTGCTCGCCTCTGCTGGACTGTCATTGGTTGACGCGCCCGGCAGCAGCAGTGGTGAGCCTGAGGAGGAGCAGCTGCTGCGGAAGCTGCTGTCACTCTACCGCACCCGGCAAGCCAAGCTGGCTTCCCGGGAAGCGCTTGTCGCGAAGGCGGGAGTTGACATGGAGAAGCGCGCGGAGGAGCTCCGGGGACAAAATCAAGAAGCTCTTCGGTCCCTGGCGCAGGAGCAGGAGCGAGTCGACGAGGAGCACATGGCCTTTCTTCTCGAGAAGGCCGAGGCTGAAGAGGAACAAAGGCTGGCTGCCGAGAAGCAGTCCGTGCGAGAAGGTGAACTAGTGCAGCGGAAGGCCCACCTCGACAGCTATGAGGAAGAGCTCGCCGAGCGTGAGCGAGCACTTGGCGGGGCGCTCAAGGAGGCAAAGGACGCCGCGGCAACTGCAGAGGCCGCCAAGAAAGAGCTAGAGGAGAAGGTGGCGCGGCTGGAGGCCGATATTGGGAAGAGCGGGGAGGAGCTTGCCGCGCTCAAGCGTGAGCGCGAGAAGGATGCTGCCGCCCATGGTGAGCTGCAAGGCCTTCTCGCTGAGAGGGGCAAGGAGCTCAGCGCCGCCAAGGATTCCAAAGCAGACCTGGAGCTGAAGCTGGCCACGCTGACGCAGACGCTGGAGGCCACTAAGGAACGGGAGAAGACCTTGGCGGAGAAGGTCAAGGCTGACGCGGCGCTGCTGGAGAGTATTGCAGTTATCCAGAACTCGTTCAGAGACACGGTGGAGCACTGGACCGAAGGTCTGGTGAACACTGCCGCAGTCATCAACGAGGAGCTGGCGCAGCTGGGGATGGAGGACTTTGGGTATCCTTCCGACGAGAGCCTTCAACCCAGCGCCAAGCTCAGCCTATTCTTCAAGGGCGTGGCGATGGCACTCCAGCGGCACCGGGAGAGGATCCCGAAGCAGCTGGCCGACGAGTCGCGCAAAATCTGCGCTGGGGTTCTCCAGAAGGTGCTGATGAAGGTGGCCTTCCGCAACCCAGGCCTCAGCTTCACCAACGTCCTCAGGTCCTTGCCGCCTGACGCCGATCTGGACGCACTCAAGGCCCTTGTCGCACCCATTGTGGACAAGGTGAGCGAGATTAAGAGAGTTGAGGGCGGGCGCGTAGATTAGGCCGCCTATTTCTTCTTTTCCCTTGTCGCTGCTAATCATGTTATGAAAACAGTCTGTTAGAGCTGCGACAAGTTATCTTTGTAATATAACTTTATTTCTGTCTATCAATTGCTATGTTATTTCCTCTACTAGATTCCTTCCCTTGTATGTTTTTACCCTACGCTTCTAGGGAACTTGTCGGCGCAGGCGCCCGAGCCGCGAGCGCTGAGTGCGGGACTTCAGCAGCCTGCTCGCGGCGCTGCTTCCGACAAGAAACCTTGTCGCGACTAGATGCAGCACGCTTAAGCTGTTGAGCAGACTCGAAACAAACTAAGGGCGCAACTAGCCACGAGTTGGTTCCTTCGCGCACAGGTTTTCCATACAAAGCAGGGTCGTTCGAGGAAGATAACTCAAAAATTTAAAAAGTGATTGCTCAAACTTTGGCAACTTAGCTTTTCTGTCATTTGCTTCCCGGTAAGGCAAGTCCTTGTTTGAACGACGCCTGGCCCATACCACAATCTTCTCCTTCCCCCCCCGGCAAACTTGTGTGCGAGAGAACCTTCTTTTCCTTTAAAAGAAAAAGAAAGAAGAGAAAATAATAATATGGAGCTCTTCGGCTCGTTACTGCTTACCGGATGTAGGTGCTGCACAAAGTGTCAGATAATCACATGCAATAAAGGAACTAACGCATGAAATGGACAAGCTGTGCGGAGCACATGGGGTTTTACTTATGCACGGGATCTGCGCCCGGCTTTGTACAAAGGATTACATGCAATAGCGGCAAGACTTGTACAAAAGGTGGTTGCCGGAACGGGTTCCGGCAACCGCGCCTTATGGGAAAAACTTACGAAGATGTTCTATGTTCCAGGAGTTTCTCACTGGAATGCCATCTTCGGTCTCAAGGCGGACAGCGCCAGGCCTTGTGACTCGTCTCACCCGATAAGGGCCTTCCCACTTCGGCGTCAACTTGTTGGAATTCTTGGCGGACTGAACGCGCCGAAGAACAAGATCGCCTTCCTCGAAGCTTCTGGCTTTAACTTTGCAGCTATGATAGCGGCGCAAAGCTTGCTGGTATCGAGCAGCTCGTACAGCAGCCTGAAGACGATCTTCCTCAAGGAGCAGCGCGTCGTCTTGCCGCAGCTGTTCTTGCTCAAGCTCATCATAAGCGAGCACTCGAGGTGATACGTATACGAGTTCCGTGGGGAGAACTGCCTCTGCTCCATAGACTAGAGCGAAAGGTGTCTGGCCAGTGGCTCGATTTGGCGTCGTTCTAATCGACCAAAGAACCACCGGCAGCTCCTCGATCCAGTTCCTTCCGCACTTGTGCAGCCTGTTGAAAGTTCTGGTCTTGAGCCCGCGCAGCACTTCAGCATTTGCCCTCTCTGCTTGACCGTTGCTTCTTGGATGAGCAACGGAAGCGAAGCAGACCTTGGCGCCAAGGTCTTGGATGTACTGCATGAAGGTGCGATTCGTGAATTGCGTGCCGTTGTCGGTGATGATCCTGTTAGGGATCCCGAAACGGCAAACAATCGACCTGAAGAACTTGACTGCTGACTGTGCTGTCACCTTCCTCACTGGCTGCACTTCCGGCCACTTTGTGAACTTGTCGATTGCGACGTACAAGTACTCAAAGCCCCCGACAGCTCGGGGGAAGGGGCCGAGGATATCGAGCCCCCAGACCGAAAATGGCCAGGATAAAGGGATCGTCTGGAGAGCTTGAGCTGGCTAGTGTATCTGTTTGGAGTGGAACTGGCACGCTTCACACTTGGTTACTTGTGCAGTTGCATCCTGGAGGGCTGTCGGCCAAAACGGAAAGCTTTGCCGGCAAGTGCTCTTGCTCCTATGTGGTGGCCACATATGCCTCCATGTATCTATGCCAACAGCTTTTGTCCATCTTCCCGGCGAATACACTTCAATTTCACACCGTTGAGTCTTCTTCTGTACAGTATGCTATCGACAAACTGGTACATACTTGACTGTCGGGCTACTCTTTCCGCTTCTTCTTGTTCTTCGGGAAGTTCTCCTGTCGAAAGGAAATGGACAATCTGCTGTGCCCATGCTGGAGCTTGTGGCTCGACAACAAGGACTAAAGGCGCATGTGCTGCTGCGGGAACATCTGCTTCCACGGCAAGGACTCATGGTCCTGCCGGAGCTTGATGTTCCCCGGCAAGCTTCCCGGAGCAAAACTTGTCGGGAGCGTCGGCTTCAACGGAACAAACCATTAGGCTTGCCGGAGCAGACTGCCCCTCAGCATCCTTGGTGTTGATCTTGGGGACTTTCTTGGCGGCGGCTTCGGAGAGCTCTGCCGGAAAGTAGTCACCAGAAACCAACTTCCTCTTTTTGCTTTGTCCAGTTGATGGTGTTACAGATGGTTGAGTCAATTTAAGCACAAAGATCCCTGGTTCCACAGGTATCTTTAATGCGGTGCACTTTGACAGGCCATCAGCAATATCATTCTGAGCTCTTGGGATATGCTCCATTTGTAGGCCGTCAAAGTGCTCTTCTAGCTTCCTCACTTCATCGACATACGCTTCCATCAACGGACTCTGGTAGTTCTTGTTCACTTGTCGGACGACAAGCTGTGAGTCACCCCTGACAATGAGCTTCTTAATCCCAAGGTCTGCTGCGATTCTAAGACCGGCAAGTAATCCTTCATACTCTGCAGTATTGTTGGTTGCTTGCTCTTTGGGAAAGTGCATCTGGACTACGTACTTGAGGTGCTCTCCGGTGGGTGCGACAAGCAGCACGCCTGCACCGGCGCCTTGCAGCGAGAAGGCACCATCAAAGTACATCAGCCACTCTTTGCTTGCCTCTTTGACGGGGATGCTCGTTTCTGGAATTTCTTCATCTGGGGTTGGCGTCCATTCTGCTATGAACTCTGCCAATGCACTGCTTTGGATAGTTGAGGTGCTCTCAAACTTGAGGCCAAAGCTTGACAGTTCCAGCGCCCACTCGACAATCCTGCCCGTTGCTTCTGGATTTTGCAGTATCCTCTTCAGCGGAAAGCGAGTGACAACTGTGATCTCATGTGCTTGGAATTAATGGCGCAGCTTTCTCGAGGCCATGAGGAGGCCGAAAAGCAACTCCTGCACACCAGAGTACCTTGATCTAGCCCCCTGCAGAAGGGAACTGACAAAGTAAACTGGGCACTACACCATTCTCCTTGGCATCTTATCATGCTCCTACGCAAACTCATGTTTGTCGGGACCAGAGCTTGTCAGCGAAGCCCCCTGCTTGTCGTCGGATGGGCCTGCCGTGGTTGCTAGCTCATCATCCGCCTCCCTCTTCGCCACTAAGGCAGCACTAACCACTTGATTGGTTGCTGCTATATACAGCAACAACTTCTCTTGCGGCTTAGGTGCGACAAGTGTTGGAGTGGAGGACAGGTATCTCTTCAAGTCCTACAGCGCAGCCTCCGCTTCCGGAGTCCATTTCATTGGACCTGCCTTTTTCAAAATTTTGAAAAATGGCAGGGCGCGCTCAGCAGATGTAGAGATAAACCTGCTGAGAGCGGACACGCAACCGGCAAGCCTTCGTACATCCTTGATGCGCTTTGGTGCTTCGATCTGCTCGATGGCTTTGATCTTGTCGGGATTGGCTTCAATTCCCCGCTGAGACACGAAGAATCCGAGAAGCTTGCCGGAAGGGACTCCAAACACGCACTTCTCGGGGTTAAGCTTGAGGTTGATCTTGCGCAGGTTTGCAAATGTCTCATCTAAATCTTGAATCAAGGTCGCTTTGTTCTTGCTCTTGACCACTATGTCATCCATGTAAGCTTCCACATTTCTGTGTATTTGTGGCTCAAAAGCATGGTGGACTACCCTTGCGAATGTTGAACCAGCATTCTTCAAACCGAAAGGCATCCATACGAAGCAGTACGTGCCACACGGGGTGATAAATGCGGTTTTCTCTTCATCTTCTTCTGCCATGAAGATCTGATGGTCTCCTGAGTATGCATCAAGAAATGAAAGCAAATCACATCCGGCTGTGGAGTCAACAATCTGGTCAATACGCGGCAAGGGAAATGGGTCTTTGGGACAAGCTTTATTAACATCAGTGAAGTCAATACAAAGTATCCATTTCCCGTTAGCTTTGCGCACAACAACAGGATTGGCCAACCACGTGGGATGGAGTACTCCTCTGACAAGGCCTGCTGCTTCCAACTTCTTGATTTCTTCTGCGATGAATTCTTGGTGCTCTACTGCCTGCTTCCTGACTCTCTGCTTGACGGGCCGCGCATGAGGACAGACGGCAAGGTGGTGCTCAATCACTTTCCTGGGAACACCGAGGATATCAGACGGTTGCCACGCAAACACGTCGACATTCGCCCGCAGGAAAGCAACGAGCGTGCTTTCCTATTTGGGGTCAAGAGTGGCGCTGATGGTGAAGGTACCACCAGTGCCATCCTCCTTGGCGGACACCTTCTTAGTCTCAGGTGGAGCCGCCATTGCCTTCTTGCACTTGCCGGTGGAGCTCGATGGTGCGTCCTCGACAGTAGCACAGCACTCCGAAGAGGTGCGCTTGCCGGAGTGGGCATCAGAGCTCTTGCCGGACTTGGTCTTCTTCTTCCCCCCGGGTGCTTCAGCAGCAAGTGTCCTTCGTTCTGCTGCGGCTGCTGCTTCCCGGTAGATCTTATCGGCACAAATAAGACCATCCTTCTTGTCGCCAGGGACAGATATGACACTTATTGGGCCTGGCATTTTCAGTACGTTGTACGCATAGTGAGAGGCTGCCATGAACTTGGCGAGTGCCGGACGGCCAAGGATTCCATTGTAAGGTAATGGAAAGTCGGCAACGTCAAACGTGACCCTCTCAGTCCTGAAGTTCAGCTCACTGCCAAATGTTACCGGCAACATGATCTTTCCCTTTGGCTTGCTCCTTCCCGGGTTGATTCCTTGAAATGTGCCGGTCTCTTCGAGCTCGCTGTCAGGGATTTGGAGCTTCTGGAGCACCGCGGAGGAGATCAGGTTCAAGCCGGCCCCGACGTCAACTAGCATCTTAGTGACCTTGAGGTTGCGGATTGTTGGTGAAACCAACATCGGCAAGCACCCGACCGCAGTTATGCGATCTGGGTGGTCCTCAATATCAAAGATGATAGGCGTGCTGGACCATTTCAGAGGCTTGCGTGACTCGACAGGTGGTTCTGCTGCATTAACTTCCCGCATCCATTGCTTGAGCTGGCGGTGCGAGGCATGCAGAGAAGCACCACCGTCAACGCACAGGACCTCTGTAGCTTTCTGGAACTCCTGCTCATCAGTCTCCTCATCATCCATATCTTCACCGTCACCGTCATCTTCATCCTTGTCGCGGCCGCGAGGAGGTCTGTCTCCTTGTCGCGGCTTGGCCTTGCCGCGGCGTCCTCCTCGGCCGGGACGTTTCTTGCCAGATCCACCAGCTCCTGGGCTTTCTCCTTGTCGCGCCGCTCGTATTCAGCTTTCTGTTGCTCAACAAGCTGCTCGACCCTCTTGCAGTTCTGAAGATCATGGCCCTTGGTGCGGTGAATCTTGCAATACTGCTTGTTGGCGCCGTCCTGCTTGTCGGCGACCGCCACCTCCGCGGCAACCTCCTTGCCGGAGTCACCAGTTTTGGCTTCCTTGGCGCCGCCACCGTTGCCGGACTGCTCAACAACTAGCACTTCTTTGCCTTTTCTCCTTCTGTTGTTCCGCCGCCGGTTTTTCCTTGTTGGGGCAGCATCTTCGCTGTCAGATCCTCCCGCTCCTATATTTTCTCCGGGGAGTCTCCTCCCTTCCTCAGCACGCGCACACTTGTCAGCCAGTGCATATAACTCACTGACGTCCCTGATCTTGCACATCGCCATTTCCTCCCGCATCCTGCGGTTCCGCATGTTCTGATGGAACGCGCTGATCACCGCGGCAGGGTGGACGTCTGGGATGTTGTGTTGCACGCTACTGAATCTCTAAATGTACTTGCGCAGGGGCTCTCCTTCCTTCTGGGCGAGCAGATGAAGATCACTCTCCTGGCCATGAGGCTTGTGTCCGCCGGTGAAGGCGCCAACAAACTGATGGCACAGATCAGCCCAAGAGGATATGGAGTTGTCCGGCAAGTGGATGAGCCAGGATCTGACGTTGGGCTTGAGCACCAGCGGGAAGTAGTTGGCAAGGATCTTGTCATCTCGTCCCCCGGCAGCTTGTACTGCAATGGTGTAGATGCTGAGGAACTCTGACGGATGCGTCTTGCCGTCGTACTTCTCTGGTACGTCTGGCTTGAAGTTCTTTTTACTGGGCCACTGGACTTGCCGCAGCTCACGAGTGAACACAGGACAACCTACCGCGTACGGCAGATCGCCTGGTTCCCCTGGCGCATGCATGTCAATAGAGGGCCCAGCGCGCTTGTCGGATTGACGTCGCGCTTCTCTTCGGCGCTCGATGCGGGTTCGAGCGTCTTCTTGTCGTCGATCATGAAGAACTTGGCACTGATCGCGACGAGCTCGTGGATCCGACGATGCAGTGGAGTCGCTGTCGAGGTGGATCCGGCGAGTCGGCGATCTTGGCCTTCGGGGCGGTGATTGCATGGTGGTTGCACCTCCGCCCGTTTCGTCGCCACCGGCTCGCGTCCGGCAGTCCTGCCGTGGCGGCGACGCGCTCGGCCGCCGTGGAGTGTCGCCGTTGGCGTAGCCGATGAGACTCTGAATGGTGGCTCTCCATTCGTCAATTTTGTCTGACGTCGGAGGGTAATCTAGGAGAAGTTGAGCTCGCGCCAAAGCTTCTGCTGGAGTGGTGGGTGGCAGTGGCGGACGGCGCGAGGAGCGGGACGTGCTCGAACTTCTAACTATGTTAGAAGGAGCAGTATCCCGTCCAGGCGACCGTGCCCCGCTCGTGCCAGCACGCTGGCGTGCATGCTTGTCTTGAGCGCCCCGAGATCCACCAGCTTGGTCTTGGGCTATCATGCATATGGCATTACTAGTGCCATGATGCTGTTGATCTTGCGCCTCCTGAGAGTGGTGTGGAACATGTACAGTCGTCGAGGTTTGTGCAGCCTTGTTCTTGGACCTGGCGGCATCATGGGCTTCCTCGTCGACGTCCTTTCTTCCGCCGGCGTCCATCCCACCACTTGTTTGCTCCAACGGTGGCGGAAGTGACGTGGATGGAGCGGCTGCCGCCGAATTCTTCTTCTTCGGTGGCATGTTGATGAAGGGAATAAGGATCTAGCTCGTGTGAACGCCGGATCAGGTTCACGCAATCTCGACGCCCCCTACCTGGCGCACCAAAGATGTCGGGGAAACTGATCCACGAACACCTATGGGGCCGGCGGACCGAGCCCCTTTCGGTTCGGCGGGGGGCGGATATCGCACGAAGAGCGGATTGAGGCGAAGCACACGAGCAGTTTACCCAGCTTCGGAGCTCTCCGGAGAGATAACACTCCTACTGCTGCTTGTCTAGTTGTATTATCTGGTGTTCTTGCTCTCGAGCGAGAGTGTGTGATGTTTCCTGTGCTACGAATGAATCGAAGCCGATTGTCTGAGGCTCCGAACTGAACTGAACCCCCTACGTTGCGCATGGGCCTCCTTTTATACGCTAAAGGGGTCACCGACAGGTGGTAACGCAGAGGAGGGTAAAAACGTAAAAAGCGAGGTAGTTGGTACAGTTGCTTGTACAGTGCACCCTACCTAACCCTGATGGCAGGGGACAAGGGCATTAAATGCCCGTCTGAGTCGCCCGAACAGTGCAGAAAAGGACCGTTAGGGGCGCCACCGTTCGCCACGATGGCTATCTTGTCAGCCTCGCATGCCACTGCGCACCGCTGGCTGCACAGCCTCCCGCCACGCGCGCCCAGAGAGGCCCCCAGAACGACACGTTGGTGGATGTGCTGGAGCATGGGCGCAGAGTGGCCGCCTGCCGCGGCAAGCGCCTTGCCGCTATTGTCATCTTGCAGGGTCCAGAAGCTCGTCGCTCACCGGGCCCCGGGGTACCTTGTTTAGTCTTCCCGGCAAGCCCCTCTTGCCGGGGGCTTGCTGCCTTTCCGGAGTGCATGGCGCGTCGCGGCAAGTTCCTTGGAGCGCCTTGGTTGGCCTTCACGGCAAGCTCCTCTTGCCGAGGTCTTGTCTCCTTAGATTAAATACTTTGTTCTTGGATGGCTCCAAGGGAACCTTGGGGGATCTTGGCGTTCACCCGGCAAGCTTTTGCCGCGGGGTGCTGCAATTGCCCGTGCACAAGTTCGGGGTACTAGGGTACCCCTATTCTAGTACACCGACACTATTCCTGAATGGAAATGGGATAAAATTGGTATGGATTTCATCACCGGTTTTCCCAGGACCAAGAGAGGGAATAATGCTATCTTCGTCGTTATCGACCGTCTTTCCAAAGTGGCCCATTTCTTGCCTGTTCATGAGAGTATAACTTCTAGTCAACTAGCAGACCTATATATCTCCCGAATAGTGTCTCTCCATGGTGTTCCATTTGAAATTAACTCGAATCGAGGAAGTCTCTTCACCTCTCGATTTTGGGAAAGTTTCCAAAATGCTATGGGAACTCGTCTTTCTTTTAGCACCACCTTCCACCCTCAATCAAGTGGTCAAGTAGAATGCGTCCACCAGATTCTAGAAGACATGCTTCGAGCTTCTGTTATCTCATTCGGAATGGATTGGGAGAAATACCATCGCTTCGGTATCAAAGGCAAATTGGCTCCTCGCTACATTGGACCTTTTCGCATTCTTGCCAAACAAAGAGAAGTTGCCTACCAATTGGAACTACCTCCGCACCTCTCTAGAGTCCATGATGTCTTCCACGTTTCTCAACTCAGGCATTGCTTCTCGGATCCTATCCGTGGAGTGGACCACGAAACGCTTGATCTCCATGATAATCTCACATATCCAGAGTACTCCGTTCGCATCCTCGATCAAGCCGAGAGTACCGCTAGACACCATAACATCAAGTTTCTCAAGGTTAAATGGTCACACCATTCCGATAAAGAAGCAACTTGGGAAAGGGAGGATCGTCTTCGACTCGAGTGTCCCGCCTTCTTTCCGGAGGATCCTAAATCTCGGGATGAGATTTCTCTGAGTGGGGGTGAGTTGTCAGACCCTAGCTAGTTCATGCATTAGATTGTTTGCATCATGTTTATCTTTCATTAGAAACTTGAAATGGGGATGACAGAACCCCCAGCACCCCCTGAAACCAACTAGGGTTTACTAAAAATATTTTCAATGAACTGAAATGCCCTTCTAAAATGTTCATCATCTTTTCCTTGGTCTTAAACCACTGCCAAAAATGGTGCACAAAATTCTAGGTCATCCGAAGATCACTGGATTAAATCATTAGTTATTTAAATTTGGGCATTTAAATACTATAAAATATTTTAAATTCTCAAATAATCCCAAACTAAAATGTTCAATGTTGGATATATTCCAAATAGTGGCCATGTGCAATTTGGTGATTTTTGAAGGTGCCTAAGTATTTTTAGAAATGCCACAAACTTGCAGAAATAAAATAAAACAGAAATAAATGGGAAAGGAATTTACCTGGCCGCAACCCACCACCCAGCCCACCTGGCAGCCCAGCACTGTGTTGGCCCACGCCAGCCAGCTGCTTCATCCCCGCCAGGCAGGCAGGGAGGTGACACCGATGAGCGTGATCTCGCCACGGTGCCACCTGCTTGCCGCTTCGCTCTGGATGAGCTGGATGACCTCCACGTCGCCCCCTCGACCCCCTGGAAACATCCATTCTCCCCCATCGCCTCTCCCTCGCTCCCCTCTACCATGGCCGACGCAGCCGCTGCCACCTCACCGTCATAGAAGTAGCCACCGCCGTCTCTGCGTCGCCTCACCGTGTCTAGCAACTTTGCCATCGTCTTCTCCATCGAGCAGGCCGAGCCCCGAGTGCTCGCGTGCCCCGAATCCACTACATCAACCTCACCCGACTCCGCCACCGCTGGAGATCCCCTTCGCCACCACTGCAGCTACAGCTCGTCCCCGACCGTGCCGCCTAGCTCATCATCTTCGCCGTGAGCTTCTACCCCTTTCCCTCCCTCTCGTTCCTGCTGTCGTCCCCTGCTTCGACTACAACGAGCAGCACCGCACGCGCCGCCGCCTGAGCTCGTCGCCGACGATGCTCCGGCCAACTAACAGCCATGCCACCATGTCCAACGAGTTCGCTGCATCAAGTAGACCACATAGGAGATGGCCTTGAGCCTCCAAGATCACCACAACGACGAGCTCGACTTCACCCGAGCTCCGGCAACCGCACAACTTGTTGCCGGTGTTGTTTCCGGCGACTTGGAGCTCCACCACCACCACCACTCGACGCGCCTTACTCCCAACTATGCGTAGATGGTCTCCGTCGTCCATTTGGTCACCGCAGGGCAAATCCCACAGCCTCCGCCACGTCTGGACGTCGCCGGCCGCTAAACACCAGCAAGTCAGTGTGGTTTGACCACGTGTTTGACTCCCCTGAGTCACTGACATGTGGGCCCTACTATCTGGTCAAACTTGGATTAGTTTTAATCTAATCTGAATTAACTTAATTAACTAACAAAGATACTGACCACTGGGTCCTACTTGTCAGGTTTGACCTGGGCGCCCCTCTTGACCTACTAATGCAATGCTGATGCAATGCTGCCGCAGTAACTCCTTTTACTGGATTTATTCTTATTCAGGAAATTCCAGAAATTAGTGAAAACTCCAAAAATTCATAGAAATTAATCTGTAACTCCAAATGCAAAGTATTATATATGAAAAATGATCATAAAAATCCAATCTATCCATCTGTACTGGTTTCATGCATGTTTAAACAAGTTATCTTGCTGTTTAGTGCAAAACATGACAAAGCACTATTTAAGATCATATATGGGTTTGTAATTTGAATCTTTGGTTCAAAATGGCTCAAACTCATCTGGTCATAGTTGCATTAGCCCAATACACTCATTTTGCCATGTCTCATGAATGTATCATATTGTTGCACATTGTTTGGTGTTGATTGTATATCGGTGCTCTCTGCGGCAGGTTCTGCCCCGGAAGAGTATCGCAAGTATCCAAACGAGGAGCAATATCAGTCTATGGACCCACCAGGAAAGCAACCAACCATATGATCATACTTATACAATCCCATGTTCTCGCTCCTGCTCTCTTTTACTGCATTAAGAAAACATGTTTCAAACTGTTGTGTGCTACGGTAGTTGAAACCATTCCTCTGCATGACCTGTCATTGCCACAGTAACTAGATGAAACTCACTAGCATGTGTAGGAGTTGATTTAGCCATGTATATGTGTTTCCTACCTTGCTATGCCTACTATGCATAGAGTCCTGTCAGGTCTGGTTCATCTGGGTGATGGGCTAGACTGAAATGATCATGTCGGTAATGAGAGTGATGTGTTGAACATGATTTGGTAAAGGTATCGATGGGAGGCCAGGTAGGAGTATATGGTGGGTTGTTTCATTGGAACCGTCCTTAAGCACTGAGATCTATATGTGTGATTTAAGAATCAGCTACTACCATGCATTGGGCCGAAAACCAATGGGCCCAAAACCAATGGACCCTATCAGTTGCAAGTAGTTTCTGGTGTTTGTAGTATACTGAAGGCCATGGACAGCGCTGACCCTCGGGGTAGGCTCTGATGCGGTAGGTATGTGGCACGGTGTACCGGATGCCCGTTTGGTATCTCGGGAACACTCCACACATCATTCGGGGCCATATGTGGAAACCTCAGCCGGACTCCCAGGGGATGGAACCTGGATAGGCGATAAACCTGGACTAGAGGCTTAGGTGTTTAGGTAGGATGTGGCCGACACCCACGTTGGGATTCCGCTTGAAGGTTGTCGAGTACATGTCATGTAAACGGCGATAAGTGGTGGAAGCGTGTGTGAAGAAGTACACCCCTGCAGGGTTAACATCATATATTCGAATATCCACGTCCGCGGTAAAGGACTACTTGGTTGCCTAAACAGTTCATAGACAAGTAAATGGATACTACTAAAAGCCTCAAGATAAGCGTGAGTGTCGAGGATGGCTCTTCCGTAGGATGACGGAGGTTGATCCTCGGTAGTGTATTGAAGTGGTAAGTAGTGGACTCGAGTGCACAAAACAATTACAAGTTGGAGTCTCATAAGATAGCTTAGACAAGAGTCAAAGCTGGCTTGCCGCAACAACCCCACCATCCCTTCTTGATAATGTGGATGTATGTAGGATCTGATGTAAGTCTTGCTGACTACCTTTGTAGTCATGTTGGCTTAATTTACGTTTTATAGAAGATGCTGCAACCCCTTCTGATGGGTTCTTCATAGACGTTGATGTAGACGAGTAGGCTGAAGCCTACGAGGTGATCCTGAGCTCACGATGGACCGTGTAGGATAGCCAGGCTTCCTCAAGCCTCTTTTATTTTCTAGATGTTTGTACTCAGACATGTTACTTCCGCTGTTGGCTTGTATGTTTGTATGACTTGAATGTTGGGTCTTGTGACCCATACTTATGTGTCTGATATGTATGGCTCTCTGAGCCTTTTAATAAAGTACTTGAGTTATAGAGTCATGTTGTGATGCCATGTTGTATTTGCACATATCGAGCATATTGTGTGTATGATTGAAATGCTTGGTATGTGTGGGATCTGACTATCTAGTTGTTTATCCTTGGTAGCCTCTCTTACTGGGAAATGTCGCCTAGTGCTTCCACTGAGCCCTGGTAGCTTGCTACTGCTCCGAAACACTTAGGCTGGCCAACATGTGTCCTTCTTCATTCATGTGTCTGTCCCTACGGGGAAATGTCACGCGATGACTACCGGAGTCCTATTAGCCTGCTATAGCCCAGTTTACCGGAGTCTTGCTAGCCTAGTTGCTACATCCTGGGTTCACATGTTGATGACCGACACGTTCGTTGCTAGGTCACGTATGCTTGTCCCTATAAGTTAGCGCCACTTTGGATTCACGACTAGCCATGTCAGCCCAGGCTCCTTGTCATGAGGAGATGACTTTAGTTGGAGAGGATGGCAGTGGGGACCCACCAGGGCCATAGCTGCATGTACGCAAGTGCCTCCTTATTAAATACAACTGTATTTTTTTGCTTCCTCCTGGTTTCCTGACATCACGGTCCCACACTATTGTCAACCTACATAGTCAATAAACCAGAGAATTGCACAAGGAGCGGCCGACAACTGGGACCAAGCAGCTCGAGCAGTATTTGTGTTTTTGAGGTGTGAGCACTGGAGAGTTTTTCTTGAGCGATGTTTTTGTTGTTGTTTAGAGGAGAGCAGGGTATTAACTGGGCGGGCTATGGCCCGTCTAGCCCAGGCCAGATACTAATTATTTTCATGCGGAAAATGGCTAGCCCATCTATACTTTTTTTGAAAAATACCCAGGCAAGGTCAACTTGTTATTCTCCGCCCCGCTGGGCTGCAAATCTTTCCTAGGAGGGATGCATTAGGCTTAATAAGAAAATGGGCTTTAAGAAATAATAAATGGGATGTAATTATAAAAACTGGGTAGTAATTAGAAAAAATGCACCAAACACGTAATTACTTTATAAAATATTATTTTTGGATTTTGAAAATTTTAATTTCATTAATTGTTGCGCGTGCAATGTTTCATTGAATTTTTACGTAATACAAATTTATATTGAAATTGTATCTAATCTGACTAGAAATTTTGGGATAAAAATATTTCGGATCCCATCAAAATGTGGGAAATTTTATTGAATTATGTTTTGAACGGTTGGTTGAAATTAGTAATCGTTGTCCTAGCTAGAAAATGGAATGTACTTTTAACAAACTGTAATGGGTTGTAGTAAATTCCATTAAAATTCAAAAATGGGCTGCACATTCTTACAAATCTCAAATGGGCTATAAGTTCTCTGCCACACACTTGTGGGCTTACTAAGTTGACGCGTCCCCTAAAAAAATAAGTTGACGCGTATGCAAGGCTTTGTCAACTTATAGTCAACACACGGTTCGAGCAACAGTGGCCGTTGGATGTCCATCTAACGGATGTCGTGCTTCTTCTTCAATCTCGGATATTCTAGCTGCACCCGCCCAAAAATAATTCCTCCCCTAACATCTGGGGCGCACCGTTTCGGAAGCTGGCCTATGGGCCTACTAAGTTGACGCGTAACAAGGGCTTTGTCAACTTAGTCAATATAAACGATTCTAGCTGCAGTGACTGTACGATGTCCATCCAACGGCCGTCATGCTTCTTCAACCTTTGGTCTTCTTGCTCTAGTTGCCCAAAGCAGCGCCGGTCGTGCCGCCTATTCCTACCTCCCATGGCCGGCTGTGCTGCCGTGGAGGCCTCACCACCCCCTGCTACTCCCACCGCTGGCCAGGCCATCCCACAACTCACCCACACCTCACCCACACCCCCTCTTATTCTGCGGTGATGGCAGCCTCACACCACAACCGAACCAGTGAACCCTCGTACTCCTCTCCGCGTGGGCATCCATTGCCGTGTCTTCCACGGCTCCGCGTCATCCTCTTCCTAGGCCTCGCTGTCGTTCACCGCCTTGGTGCTCTCGGTGCGGTGTGGTCAATGTGGTCAATGACGGACTTCCATTGGAGGAGTATTGTACGTGGAGAGGCTGACAGCTGGGTCCACGTCCGTAGCAAGGAAGTGCCTCATTACGCGGAAAATAATGATTCCTCCACCTGACAGCAGGGACCCATCAGACGGGCCACCGTATTTCGTGAAAAAACGTTTCCCTCCTGACTGCTAGGACCTACCAGTTAAATCTTCGCACACAATTAAATGTGTCCATATTACGGGCAAGAAAATGATTTTCCCCCTGACTGCTAGGACCCACCAGCTACATCCTCACATGCAAGGAAGTGCCTGGCAGTTGGGACCCACCTGGTCGAAGCGTACGTAGTGTTGTCATTCTGGTCGCGAACGAGTACATACATACGATCGGTCTGTCTGCAGGCTGCAGCGATGAACTGTGGCCGTGTAAGGAAAGGCACGTGTCTTCTCGCAAAAAAAGGAAGGGCATGTGTCGTAGTAGAAGCGCGCACATTGCATGTACACGTATGTACAACGGCCAGGGTGCAAGAAAGAAAATACGGCCACGTACATACATACGGGCAGGTCTCGAGCGTGTACTCGTGCATATATATATGGACTGCCAGGGCTTGTGTAAATGGAGAGGCAACGGATGACAGCAATGACGTCCTGTTCATCGGGCAGCGAACCGGCTAGGTCGGAACGGAGAAAAAACGTCCTGTTCATCGGAAGGCAACCAACTAGGTCGGAATACGTCATGTTCATCGGGAGGGCTTGGATGGAACAGCCGATGGAAATGAGGCCTGGCATACCGTAGAGCGGAGGAAACGGCCTTGTGTTCGACCAGCCACGGTGAAAACGGGATCTTGTTCATTGGGAGGGGTCTGGCATACTGCAAAATGGAGGAAACGGACTTCTGTTGGACCTCCTACGGTCGAAACGGGGTCCTGTTGATCGGGTGGGGTGTGGCGTACTGTAAAACTAAGGAAACAGACTTGTGTTGGAGCGCTACGGTCAAAATTGGTTCCCTGTTCATTGGGAGGGGTGTGGCGTATAGTAAAATGGGACTCCACGGGATACTGTTCATCTCCACTGTCGACCTCCTCCAGCCTCCACGGGCTACTGTTCATCCATCGTCGACCTCCTCCGGCCTCCACCTATGACTCTTCATCCATTGGCTCTTGTTCATCCAGCCTCCACCGGACACTCCTCCACCGACTACTGTTGAACCAGCCCTCTCCACGGGGTCCTGTTCAACCACCCCTCCACGGGCTACTGTTCATCCAGCCCTCCACTAGCTCCTATTCTACCAGCCTCCATGGGGTCCTATTCATCCATCCCTCCATGGGGTCTGGTTCATCCACCCCCAACAGGCTCGATCTGGGTCCTGTTAATCCAGAGGCAACACCACAGGGTCCTGTTCATCCACCCCCAGCGGGAATTGTTCAT
>NC_041387.1:358993792-358994990 GCF_002162155.2 Triticum dicoccoides | reverse complement strand
CGATCACTGTTCATCAAGGGAAGGAGGCAGCAGGGTTCGATCGGCTTCAGTTAGCAGCAGTAGCGAAGAAATCACTCGGCTTCAGTTAATAGCAAGGCATCGATCGCTCGGGTTCAGTAACGTAGCTAGTGCAATCGCTCAGGTTCAGTTAGAGCCCAACGCCTCTCGCACCCACGTGCGTACATGTACGAGAAAAATGCGCATCGCTCGGCCCACGACCACCCACTGTAACCAGGAACTCCCTGATATTTTCCTCGCCCTCGCTTCTACCATGGTTTTTTCCGTCATGCCCGGCCGAAAAAATGTCATGCTGCTGCGTCTCTGGCCCACCCAATATGAAAAACACATTTTCTGTCATGATTTTTTGTCATGGAAGTAGGAGCCCACCACATCTATGATGATACCGGGTTTTGTCACAATTATCGTCATCGAATTGTCATAAGTATGACAGAATTTTTTTCGCTCGGCCCAAAATGTCACGGATGTATCTTTTTTCTGTAGTGTAAGCTCAAAAAATGTCTTAAATATAGCTAACGATACCCAAAATGCACCAGAAAATAAAACCCATGGTATAATGGTGATTGTGTACCGTGGAAATTTATATGAGGCCGAACAATGAAGTCACCGGCCACAAGAGTTTGAATTGAAAAGTATCCTTTTGGAAACCATGGTCCTTCATGTGAGATGCTCCGGTTTGGAAGGAGTGATCATCAAAACTTGTGCCAAACTTTACCAAAAAATTTCCACGCGGTCATGATAGCACACCATGGGCACACATCGATTTTGATGATGTCCGGACTCCATCTGAATTTCTTGTAATTAAAATACCAACTAGGCCTACGCTAATGGCCACACCTCGCGGCCGACATGTTTTAAACCTCTCCCCGCTTCTTGAGCAGACGAATGAAAACTCGGAAAGTGACGCACAAATGATCTATACACCTTCTTTGCTAGGATGGTCATATTGGGATATCATAGCTAGTATCATGCATGCCAACTAGGCCATTTTGATGAGCTATCATAGAATTAAATGAAGAAACAAAGGGTAAAGTATCATATCATGAAACTGTATCATAATAAATGCTATGCTTCTATGTGTCATGCATGACAATAAATAAAGTACTACATGATAATAATCTCTATGATACTATGCATTAGTGAGGTAGCTATAGTATATCATAGAGTAGCTAGTATCATA
>NC_041387.1:358984835-358993589 GCF_002162155.2 Triticum dicoccoides | reverse complement strand
TATGCATGATACTAGTATATATTCGATCGGTACTACCTTTGTAATGCGCGCATAGTATCATAAGTTAGTATCTTAGGTTGCCTTATTAATTGCCATGCATGACACAAACTAGTATAACATTTAATATGATATGGTATCATGATATGATACCCACACCCTCTCTGTCCTCATTTAACTGTGTGCCATATCATCCAAAAAATCTAGTTGGCATCAAGGTTGAGGATATCGCTTATCGTTATCGTCTCGGTCAGCTAGGGATTAGAGATTAATCGAAAATCGGCCGATTAATCAATTTTATCGATCGACTAATAATCGGATTTTTCTGCAAATCCTAGGTTCCCAACACTAAAATACACTATATTCAACACCAAAACAATATTAGACAAAAGTGTTACCTTGATTCATAGCCTTTGAATCCTCGTATAATGACAAACAAAATAAGACAACAGTACATGTTGCATAACAATGTCCACAAAACACAAAAAAACATAGTTTTGGGAAACATAGTGCTATGGGTACGTCCGATTTATCGGTAGATTCCCGACAAATCGCTTGTTAGGGCGATAAATCGGCTCAAAAGATAAACTGTGAAGATAAGGCATAATCTTATCGATCACCCCCCGGTAGCGATAAATCGGAAGATTAATCGCCGAATCGAAAGATTTTTTGAACAGTAGTTGGCATGCATGATACCGCTTGATACGCCCATTACGACCAGCCTTAGGGTGGCCATAGTGGGGCTATCATAGCAGGTATATATCATGCACTTGGGAATAGCAAATATGATAATGCGGGAAAGAAGCAGTAACATAGATGCCATAACATATATAAAAAATAAATGCTATAATACTTTGTGTCATGCATGGTACTATGCATTATACTATAGTATAGTATACTTCCCCACTATACAAGGCTGGCCAAAGTGGTGGTATCATAGTCGACGACATCATGCACTCGAAAAATATAGCAAGTATGCTGATGTGTGGCAAAGAATTAAATATAGTGAGGGTTAGAGTAAAATATAGGTAGATACCGCATGTTAAATGTGATGCTAATTTGTGCCATGCATGGCAATAAATATGATCTATGATACTATATATACTCTACGTATTATACTATGCGCTATAATTAAAGGTAGTATCGTACACTATAGTATCATATATATATGTATATATATATATATATATATATATATATATATATATATATATATGCATGATACTAGCTAGTATATGACACTCTCCACTATGAGTATCCTAAGTATAGCCTAACTAAAACACCCACATGTAGTTGTAGTAGAGTTTTTGACTTTATAAGGACTAAAATGCAAGGTAAGTGAAGAATGGCTAAAACATAGCAAACGACCTGAAATGGCTGGAAAATCAAACCAAGGGTATATCCGCGACTGTTTACCATGATTTTTTTCCGAGACGGAACGATGTAGCTAGTAACTGACGGTTTGTAGTCTGAAGTGCCGCATCTCCTTTTGGAAACTATGATCCTTCTTGTGAGATGATCCGGTATGGAAGGTGCGAGCACCAAAACTTGTGCCAAACATTACCAATTTATTTCCATGCAATCGTGAGAGCACGCCACAGTGGCACAATGATTTTCGTTATTTTCCAGACTCTATATGCATTGCTCAAAATTAAAATACCAACAAGGCCTATTTAGTTTTGTATGTTCCCAAATTGGCTATAAAATAATGGAGAGCGTATATATGTTCATTATCTACCTTCCTAACTAGTACATATAAGTTTTATTTGTTTCGATAAGTTACTACCGATTTACAGATCACGGGCGCCCGAGTCACACAAAATTAACAAATTAGCCGTACATTTTATAAATTATTGCATGACATGTTTAGAAAGCTTGATACCAAGTTGTTAGTTTTATGCTTATCCTCCTTTCCTGAGTTTTGCATGTGTTCCCTCTAGATGCCGAATAGCAGCGACATCACTCATGCTTCAGGCGATGCATCTTCATCTGATTCCGGCAACCCTAGGTGTTCAACAGATGGTGAGGGATCAAGTAATCTTGAACAGGACAAAGCTACAACAATTACCCTTCCGGTCAGGACACGGAGGAACGCTCCAAGGAATCACACACACTAGCCTAAAGGTGTATATGAAGTAACCGAGATCGATTTAAAGTCTTGGGATCCAACTAAACCAGATAAAGCACGCACGAGGTTTAGGAGTATGTGTGGATTTGTTGGCAGGGCAAGGCTCAACATTAATTTGCAGGTGTTTCGGAAGGCTGACACAGAAACACGGTGACAGATACTCCGGGATATCATGGATCACTTCAACGTTCCAGAGCAGTGGAGAATGCAAGTGGGACATGCTGCACTGAAGAAGGCTAGGGATGCTTGGAGAAACTAGAAGCACGGGGTGTACAAGAAGTACTTGAGTGAAGGCAAGGACCCAATCCCCGCATACCCCCAAATTACAAAGGCAGACTGGGCAGAATTCAAAAGGGTCAGGGCACCTAAAGAGTTTGCTGAGAAGTGTTTCAAGCAATCAGAACTTCAGAAGAAGAACACACACACCTACCATATGGGTGTGGTAGGATACTACAACACGAAACTAATATGGGACCGGGAGGACAAAGAAGTAGTAGTGGCGGGTGGGAAACCGGCCTTTGGTGAAATCAGGGGCGAACGCACCACAGACTACTTGCGGGCACGTGCAAGGAGGCATGATGACGGAACTTATTACTTTAAAAACTCACATGACGAAGAACTGTATCAAGTGATGTTAGAGGCTTCCAAGATCCTTGGAAGGTTCACAGGAACTTAGGACCATGTGACATTCTATCCATTGCTCTAGAAACAAGAGAGCCTCCTGGCCATGCAAGGGGTATAGGTGTTAATGTCCCGCACAAGAGGGCTTTCACACTCAACAAAGAAGAGAGGCTCGGCATGAAAAAAGCGAGGAGTGGAATGAAGCAAAATGCATCATTTGAAAGGTTGAGGAAGGAAATGTATCTGGCTATTCGAAAGGACATTGAGGAGTCAATGATGATTGGGAAGACTCTAACACTGACAGATAACCAGCAGATGGGAGGGGAGGCTGGCATGGAGGATGTTGCTTATTGCGCGACAACACCGCACAAGAGTAGTTGCGCATCAGCTGACCCTAGCGACACTGAGACTACAGCTGCCCGCAATGATGCTATATCTGATCTATTTGGAATGAAAGACAGACTGAAGGGCGTGCTTACACATTATGAAGGTACATTAAAATTTGCAATAGCCTGGGTTTGCCCACCCTTCTTGGAAGATGGCCTCTTGTTGGACAATGTGCCATTGAAGCCGGGTTGTATGAAGTGCTACGTGGCTGAAGTAAACCCTGGATTCAATGAATTTGCCCTGAAGAATGTCCTAGGAGACTTTGATGTGCAAAGGACCTTGGGAGAAACAATCTTACATCACATCCATAGGCCAGGAAAGGAAATAGAGTTCATCGATGAGATCCTTGAAGCTCCACCAAGAGCAACCAATGTCGCCCCACAACCGGTGACGCTCTCCTTGCCATATCAGCTCTCACGTGCTTTCCCCAAAGAACATAATACTCGTAATCCGACGGCTGATGCATCAACATGTGATCAGCCGGCCCAACTTTGTGGCGTACATGCCATGTCATCCTCCGCCCCAAAGCAGCCAGTGGCAAGGCGTAGAACTGCTAAAGATGCACCACCGGTTCAGATGTCAGCCGCTGAAGCAGCGGGGAGAGACCCAGCTGCAACACATGCACAGTAGACCAACTGGCTGGAACAAGCTGCTAAGCAGTCTAATGCTTCAGAACAACCTACTAAGCAGTCTGTAGGTCTAGAACTGACTGCTCATCAGTCCGTCGGTCCGCAGTCGCGTGATAAGCATACCAATGTGTCAGCACTTCCTGCTCAGCAAACTAACGCATTAACGTGGCCTCCTCAGCACACCGACAAGTTGGCACCACCTGCGCAGAAACTCGACATAGCTTCAACGCATGGTCAGCAGCCTGATGCCTCTGCTCCTACAGCCTAGCAGTCTGTCACAGAAGCATCGCCAGCTCAGTTGTCCGGCATAGATAGGCCTTCTACTAATCAGTCCGTCGAAGCTTCACCATCTGCTCGACAGTCTACCTTGCAGCCAACCAGACATTCTGCCAGAAATGCTTCAGGTACCAAGAAGGAAGTGGTCAAAAAGGTTACACCCGTGAGGAAGCACGGCGGGGGAGTGAAGAGGAAAGAAAATGATTGCCTCTTGAATAAAGCTTTCATTTCCTAGAACCCAATTAATAGTAGGTTGTTCAAATCGGGGAGTACTATTATTTCTTATGGCATGGATGATGAAGAAGTAAATTTGTTGCTTGCTAAAAGTAAAGCAGACGTACTTGAAGCATGCAATTACGTCCACGACCAGCCATTTCTTGTTGTCGAATACTTTGATGAGTGTCGCACCAATTGCCACGAGTTACATGAATATTGCATGGATCAAATGTTTGCAGGTCATCAGGAGTTGCTAGTCCACTATAACAGAGATCATTTCCGACACGATGCTGGTTCCATCAATGTGAGTTTCGAGGACTTACATCTCTTCTTCAACTTCAACGAGCTCGATGCTACTCTTGTTAGATGCCTGATTTTTTAAGTACTTAACAAACTCTGATCAACTTCTCCATACAAGGCCGTAAATGATAAACAACTAACTGCATTTTATTCCTCTTAGGGGATTGAACGTGCAGCGAAGAAAAAGGGAGAGTGTATATTTCATACATCCTAAATTAGCAAATGGCACAAGATTACATGGTAAGGACATACGGGACTAGGCTGTTAACACGGTTGCCCGTCTCTTCGAAAACACGTCCCATGCAAAATCATTTCTCCGGCCATATCATGAACTGTAAGTCAAGTAAACAACCACGCATACACTGATTGTCTTTCAGATTTCGACATAATTCGTGAGTTCATGAATTTCTTAATATGTAGCCATCACTGGATATTGGTATTAATTGTTCCAAACAAGAACACGGTTTACTACATTGATTCTCTCAGAGAGTCAACAAACGCTCAGGATCTGACGCATCTTCAGCAATTCATGGATAGGAATTGAATTCTATGGTGTTGAAATTAATTTGCATTCATGTCTGGTTCAATAATTGATGTTGTCAAAATTCATCTTCATTTGTAGTGTGCTCGCATTGTGGAAAACTAAACCAGGGAACCTGTTCAAGAGGGTACTACCTGTGCATCACTAGCTCGTTTATCCGATAACACACTGAAATCCGTTATTTTCAGAAAATTTATCAAACAGTCTGCAAATGCCTTTTCTTATGCTAGTCAAATGTTCACGCTTCTGAATAAACCTCTTTCTATTTTGTCCAAAGAAAAAATAATACATCTAACACCGGTTAGGTTGTTCCTAACAGGACAAATACATGACTAATTCTGTACAAAAAATTTCATCGTCCTCAGTAAGAAGTAGGGACCACCCTTTGTGGGTACTATGTTTACAGACACATGATCTCCATCTGCAAATCTACTCATAGTTGTGACGATCCTCGCGAATTAGTACCAGTAAGTCTATCTTAATTAATATCTTCTACTCCACTCATATGGCACATTCTGATCTTAAAAATACTGCAGCTCATTTTAGAACCGAGGACCCCTGAACCTCTCCCGGCTGGTGAATTGCTAATGGTTCGGTGATTTATTAGCGACTTCTTCCTGAATCACTACATCAATTCCACTGGTGATAATGAAGATTTCAGCATGCCTTCTCCTGAAACATTAAGAGTTAGCCTCTAAACATATAGGCATGGATCCATTGTTTTCCATCTGATCAGGTCTTCGTATTTTGCACACTATGATTAATTATGTAATGCATATATGTGTGGATAAATCATTGGAATTTAGCTACCATATGTTCAATTGCAATTGTTGCGAAATCTGATGAATGTTCTTCCTATGGACACTACATGTTCAATTGAATATTGTGGCGAATTTTCTTTTTGCGTGCCGATCCAAACTGGATATTTTTGTTTATTTGTTCAATTTAACATTGTGGCGAATTTTCTTTTTGCATGCCGATTCAAAATGGGATATTTTTGTTCATTTGTTCAATTGAATATTATGGCGAATTTGCTTTTTGCATGCCGATTCAAAATGGGATATTTTTGTTTTAACCTAGCAATTGCTCTGCACACGGTTCAACCAAATGAGTGTGTGCGATCCACATCAAAAAGCATACGTCAATCCTAGCGGAACCATTTATGATACATAGAAGATCACAAATGATTTGCAGGGCTACTACGTGTGCGTAGGCTCTCTGGAACCATTTGTGATATCAAGTTATTGCACACGAGAACTCGGAGTAAACCGTGCCCAATGTAAAATACAATCCCAGTCGTAATTTTTTCAGGAAACGTGTGGGATGCCAAACGAAAAGCACACATCACTCTTGCCGCGAGCATCAGTGATACACAACAAATTACAAACGGTCTGCAGCACTTGTATGTGTGCGAAGGGGCTCCTGAACCATTTGTGATAGAACATTATTGCAGGTGGTAAAATGTTGGGAAACGTGTGCGATGGAGTCTTGCATGACAGACGGGTTCCACAGAAATCTCGTGTGTGATGGGGCACATATCGCACACAGTTCATATGTTGGCCCGTGTGCCTTACATACTATTTCCCAAACGGTTCATTATGACACACCGTTTGGTTTCACCGCATCATTAGAAATGTTTAATCACCTATCCCACACGTGCGATAGAATTTAGTGTGTGTTGTATCGCACACGATTATATTTTGCAAGGTCTCTGGATCCTTGCTCCATACCCCTGATGGTTTCTGGGTCGCGTGGGCAGGACCCCCGTATCACCCACACTCACTTTGCGACGGTTCCAAATGCCGTCGTGGAAAGGGGTTAAAAGCCATGTGTATAGCACCGACGCGTACAAGTGGCTTAAAAGAGATGAGGAAGGTGATGTTGATGAACACGATCACCGCGGCGATGGTTCCCCTAGCGGCACTCCGGCGCCACCGAGAGAGAGGTGGAGAGAGTCTCCCCCTTGTGCTTCCTCCTCCATGGCCTCCCCCTAAATGTGGAGAGGTTCTCCCTCTTGTCCTTGGCCTCCATGGTGATGATGGCCCCCTCCAGCTTCCTCCTCCATGGCCTCCGGTGATGACGGCCCCCTCCGGCAGGCTGCCGGAGAGAGCCTAGATTGTTTTTTCGTGGCTACAAAAGCTTGTGGCTGCGGAACTTCTGATATAGGGTTCTTTTCCGGGGTTTTGGCATTTATAAGAAGTTTTTGCATCGGTATCATGTCAAGGAGGTGCGCGAGGGGCCCACACACCCTCAGGGCACCCCACCTGGAGCGTCCCTACGAGGCTTGTAGCTTCCTCGTGAAGCTTTTGGTCCTTCCTTGATGCTTCGGGGGTCTCTTTTGGTGCATAAAAAATCACCGTAAATTTTCAGCCCATTCCGACAACTTCTATTTCTGCACAAAAATGACACAACGGTAGTTCTGCGAAAAATAGCGTCAGTCTGAGTTAGTTCTAATCGAATCATACCAAAACCATGTAAAATTGTTGTAAAAATGACATGAATACTTCAAATTATAGATATGTTGGAGAAGTATCATGGTCTAAATTTGTAACTTGTCTGTATTTTGGATTTGGCCCGAACATCATGCTCCTCTAGTGAGCTAAGACAGATTTCTGTATACGGGCTACACATACTACCATTTCTATAATTTTTAAAATATCACATGTTTATGCTTCATGATGTGTAACATTATTGTTAGTCCAATGTTTCCATGTACAAGATAGTCTGTCTTGCGCTTCATTGTTGCAACTATATTTTTGGCCTAGTCATGTGTACTTATAGAAACATTTCAGGATGAAGTGACATCAACACAAAGATCTGAGAGCAGTGCGGCATGGTGGTTACCAAATGATTATGGATTGGAATTGGAATGTGTTGATGTTCTCAAGCATCAACTAGAGGTGGCTAGACAACATGTATATGATTCTCAACATGTAATCAACATGTTGAGACTGGAGTTGCAGGTATTAGATGCAAGAGTAAAAAATGAAATAAGACATTGAGGTAACCACAAATAAATTGGAGATTTTGCAGACTGAAATTTGTGCTATATGAATCCGGCCAATCCCATTTTCTGAAGAGATTGTAGTTCAAATGGTAAGTTCTGTTGATGCCCGTCCATGATGTATGAGCTTTATTTGCCCAATGTGTGTAATTTGGTATTTGTGTATGCTTTTATTATCACTTGTGTCAATCTATAATGCCCAATGGATATAATTGATAACCCACAAGTATAGGGGATCACAATAGTTTTTGAGTGTGGAGTATTCAACCCAAATTTATTGATTTGACACAAGGGGGCCAAACAATATTTGCAAGTATTAGCAGCTGAGTTGTCAATTCAACCACATCTGGAGATTAATTATCTGTAGCAAAGGGATCAGAAGCACAGTACTATGATAGTTTTGATAGTGGTAGCAACTACAAGAGTAACAGTAACTGTGATAGCAATGATTTAGTAGCAAGTGTAACAATAATGATGGCAGTAGTAACTTAGCAAAAACAATATGGAAAAACTCGTAGGCATTGGATCGGTGAATTCGTTGGATGATATTCATCATATAATAGTCATAACCTAGGGTAATACAACACTAGCTCCAGTTCATAAATATAATGTAGGCATGTATTCTGTAAATAGTCACACGTTCTTATGGAAAGTA
>NC_041387.1:358958765-358984431 GCF_002162155.2 Triticum dicoccoides | reverse complement strand
ATTAACACATAGTGAATACATGAACTCCTCAAACCACGACACCAGTAAGTATCCTGACTTCTGTCACTCTGCAGTTCATAACACGTAATAGGTGACTATAAATTGCAAGATCAGATCTAGAACATAGATATAATGGTGATAACATAAATGGTTCAGATCTAAAATCATGGCACCCCGGCCCAAAGTGACAAGCATTAAGCATGGCAAACTCATAGCAACATCAATCTCAGAACATAATAGATATTAGGGATCAAGCCCTATCAAAACTAACTCCATTCACTAAAAAATACACTTCCGTGATGATACGTGTTTGTCATAGTAGGTCACGTTTCCTGTCATGCATGTACATCCATGAAGATTTTATGATAGAATCAAGACAACCATACTTGTGTTGTCGTAGAAGTGTTCCATGACAATACCAAAATTATCATCACAGAAGTGTTCACTTCCATGACGATAAATGATGCGTCATGGAAGTGCTTTCATCAAGGGTAACTGACATGTGGCATCCACCGTAACGGGTCGTCGTTAAGCTATCGGTCCGGTTTTGGATCCGATAACCTGTTAATAGCCTGGGCCAATGGGGATTTTCCACGTATAATATTCTCATTGGCCGAAGGAAACACGTGTCAGCTCGTCGTTGGGTCAGATAGGCGCCTATGATATGTCGACACGTGCGACGGCCCAACACTGGCTCATTTAGCGTACAAAGGCTGGCCCATTTGACTTGGTCAAAAGCTAGCGGGACGGCCCATGAAAAGTGTTTTAATGGTCTATTCGCATATAGCCCAATTTACAGCTCAGTAACTCACGACCCATTAGATCCTTCCCGAAATCGGCCCAACAGCGTGATGTGGGCTATCGAATATAACACCAGCGCGTTTCATTTTTGGGCCATGTATGGCCCACGACATCTTTGGCCCATATGAGTCATTCCGTATCTTTGGGCCATTTAGTGGCCCATGGTGACTGTGGCCCATAATGAATAGTAAATTTATTTGTACCCGTTAACAACCGATGATTCACATCAGCCGTTTCCAGCCCGTGTTAGCTTTTGGCCTACGAACGGCCCATACGTTCTTGGGATTCTTGCTGGCCCTCGATTACTTCCGGCATGTTACTGCATGTTCCCCTAATGGGCCAAATTCGACCCATGGTTAGAATCGGCACATTTGTGGCCCGATAACCCGTTGGCCATTTCTAGCCCATCCTATATTCTAGCCCATTAACGACCCGTTATGCCTGTGACAGAATTAAGCCTTTGCTGTCTTCTGGCCAGTTACCGTTCTGGCCTAATACCAATTGCGCCCGTTTACGGCCCATGTGGTCTCATTTGTCCGACGGCCCAAGGCACACTGATTCTACGGCCCGTTGGAGGCCCATTTATCCAACAGCCCATAGGAGGCCCATGGATCCTATGGCCTATAGCAGGCTCAAAGTTACCATGGTCCGTATATGGCCCATGGTTCTTGTGGCCACTAGCAAACCGAGGGAAAAGACGACCAAGAAATAAATAAGCCAGATACTAACGCTAGGCTATTAAGGCGATTGGACAGATTACATCCACTGGGCATCAAAGTTCGCCACCAGTGCAAATATAGGGAACACTCTACACTATACAAAAAATGCTTGTTGTTTTCTTCAGTCGGTGGCTACATGTTAAGAAGAAATTTTGTATTGCAACAAAACAAATTACAACCATAAAACAAAACGAAGTTTGGCATAAAAGTTAACAGTCTGGCAGATAAATGCACCACCAAAAGTTCAGAAGCTCAGTTAATTTGACCTGACTGTTTCATTTTTATGATGTACTTTCTGATGGATCAACATAACCTTCGCCTTCATTTGTCCTAGGCTCCTGAACAACATGGCAAATGTCTGATAGTCTGGTTTCAAAACCATGCATATCTTGACGACATCGAACAATGGTTGTCCTTGTTTCACAAAGGGTCTCCGTTAGGGAATGGACTTGTGTCCGAGCGCAGATATAACATTGTTTTGAGCTTGCATATCTTGATCATGAGGCAGTTTGGACGAGATTCCCTTAACAACCAACCCAGTATTATGCAGGAATGTGCTTTTGGCACTATTAGTGGATAGTACTGACCCACTACAATAAGAGGTGACATTGCGGTTATAGTTGCCTCGTCACCTTCAGAAGGTGGCGGTTCCACCATTTGTTCCATAGCTTGCTGAAAAGTTGATTTTTTACATTAGTAGTACCAGAACAGAAGATATTAAGGAGGCAGTAAAACCAAACAAAATATCTTTGGTCTATATATAGAACTTATTCTGGTGAACCCGTGTAAAATATTAGTTGTATTTTACTACAAATATCAGGTTCCAAACATATTACCATGTACCATGACTAATGTATTGTCTATTTCTTCAGATTGTATTGAAATCTAAGGATAAAGAGACAAAGTTTATAATATAGTAAGCATAGTATGACATCATTCATATCACAAAACAACTGAGAACAGACAAACAGGCAATTGTAACATTGTGTGGGCAAGTCCAGCACGGAACTAGATTACAAATCAAGATCAAAGGAACATCACTCCTCTCTTTTAAACCTTGTAAGGTGCAATGATACGCTAAGACAACTAAGTATAAAATTGAAAAGAGTAATAGACATTGGCTGCAAACTGTGCAGTTCAATGCACAAGTCAGAGTAAGTAGTAGTTAAAAGGCATGAGGATTAAGGACTTACAATAGCGGCTTTGGCTAGTGTAGTCATGCCCTTCGTCTTGTTGGTGTGACAGCCCTTTAAGATTTCCACAACATTTGGTTCAGGTACTTTTTGGTCCTTGCGGGCTTTCATCTACATTTGGAACAAGTCAATATAGATCTGATAATATGGCACAGCGAAAAGAGTGAAACAACAGCTAATTACAAGAGCCTCGCGGTGTGCAATATAGCTATGAGATCCTGTCGTCTGTTGCAATTTCACTTTCGCAAGGTTGGCCTTGTTCTTTGAACAGTTCACCTACAAGAAGATAAATTTGTGAGGCACATGCGTAAATAGGAGTTCGACATGTGATATGATCACATATGTATAACATACTTGATACTTTGGATCAGACCAGTGTTTAACGAGGCCTCTCCAGTCTTCATCCGATATATTTTCCACTGGAGATGTTTGAGCAAGTTCACTGTTAGCCTTGCCCTCAAAGCGAGTTTTCCTCAAGTGATACCCATATTGTCACAGAGCAGACTTGAAAACATGGGTGCAAGCTTGTCTAGTTGCATCATCTTGGCTATCCAACTTGAACCTGATCTATTGAAAATTGTGGGAGTCTCATTATCAAAAACCTAGAAAGTATGGGAAACATCAAGACTATATTACTAGTTTCCATACATAACCATAGTTACAGATAAATGGCCGAGGAAGGTGTTGAACTGGGTTTCGCCTTTGTCATTCCTGTATTGAATCCATGTTGGGAGTATATGTGCATGATACCTAACGGCAACTTCTGCCTCTGATACTAACTTGGCTGACTTTGTAGCATCACATGGCCTTTTTAAACCTGCCTCAAAACAGATCTCCATTCTTCCTCCTCTAGATTTAGTTAACCTATCGAGCATTATCCCTGATGTTTGTTTCCTCTTGTGCCTAGGTGCTAGTCCAACAACGAACATATGAAGTGTTAGTGTACATCTGTAACATCCCAATTTTCAATTTGGATGTTATACATACATCATCATATGCATATCATATTTATTCTTGCATTTTGGTTGTGATCCTGGAAATCTTAAGCAACTCAAGGACCCAAGGAGAGAGTTGGAGGTTTCACGAAAATCATATTTGAATTTAATTCAATTTGAAGAAAAGGATCAATTTGGTTTTATTATTTTTGTATCTAATTATTTCCAATATTAAAAATAAATGAGAGAAGATAATATGACTTATTCAAATTAAGAGAAATATTGGACAAAGAATTTTAAAACCAGATTATGATTTTCTGGTATTTTATTTGCTATTTTATTTGAATTAGAAAAATATACATATTTGAAAATTGCATTTTTAGGCCAGAAAAATGTTCACTTTGTTCTAAATATATTTATTTAGATAGTGAAAATTGTTTTTGGCATTTTTAGGATTTTTTTTATATTTATTAGGAATTTTTCTTTGGGCGAAAATTATTTAAATAAAAGGTCGAGTGGGCCAAAGCCCAAGCCGCGCGCCGCCTCGCTCCCGAGCGGGAGGAGTCCCGCCGCCGGCCGACGCCGAGTCCGGCTAGGACTCCGTCGCCGCCACCCCCTTGCCCAAGGCAAGCCCCGCCCAGGCCCCTTTATAGGTCGCTCGAGGCCACCGCCTCGTCCTCGTCCCACCGCAGCCGCCGCCCCGCCTCCCGCCGCAGTGCCGCCGCCGCTAGCTGCCCGTGCCACCGCTGAATGCCACTATTCCCGCTGCTAGTCGTCGTCGCCGCCACCGCAAGCTCCGCCGCCGATCGCGCGGCCCCGCGCCGTCACCCGCTGCCGCCAAACGCAACCGCCACTGCACCGGATCCCGCCGTTGACCCCTCCATTGACCGGTACAAACCACCCCGGTTGGCCGGTTCTCTTTGTTTTTTTCGGTTTTTCAGATCGTTTTTTTAGGTTTTATTTATTTAGCGGTCGTTCGTCCATTCGTTCATTTTAACGAACGTTATTCGCTGGTTTAGTTCAGACAGCGAACATTCGTTCGTTAGTCTTTTTCTTTTTAGTTTATTTTCGGCCAGGGACTTATTCGCGATTATTTTTATCGCGATTTAGCCCCTGATCTTTAAAGTAGTATAACTTTTTACCCGTTTATCCAAATTAGATGAAATCGGCGCCAAAATCTTCGTCTTGAACCCCTCTTTCTAGTTAACCGACTTGAACATGATTTTGGTACTATAAAATTTGACTTTAGTCAAGATTAGTAAACGATCTTGTTTCGTTCATAGGCCCTCCATTTGGAAGGAGCACCTTTATCCATTGCCTTGCTAATTTCCTTCCGCTTTATTGATTTTGAATTGCCAAGTAAAATCGACAAGAAAAAACAATAAAATTCACTCTTTAGAACTCATTCATGCATGATACTGACAATTACTACCTTGATGTAAGGCAAACACATGATATGAGGATGGAATATGTATAAAAAACAAGACGACATGGCATATTCACAACTATTTGGGTAAACTAAGCAGAAGTAATTTAATCAAATTACAAGCAATACAAGCTAGACACTGCATGCAACATGCAAGACAATATCACACTACCAAGCTAGAGATAGCACCTAGGATGCCGGTTTCGCCAGAAGAATTAATTGTATTGCCTTTTCAAGTCAAGCCCGCAAGAAAAATGAATAAAAATTCGCTTTCCAGAACTCATTGATGAAAGATGCTGATGAGCATTACTTTACTATAAGGCAACTACATGATAGGACGATTGAATGTGTAAGTAAAAAAGACAACATTGCAAATTCACAGCTATGATGTGTAAACTAAGCAGAAGGCATTTCAACAAATTAGAAGCAATGGAAGCTAGACACCATATGAAAGATGCAACGAATATCACTCTACCAAGTTAAAAACTGTCTCGTCTTAAGTGCCATTTAAACAAATTAGAAGTAGTACAAGCTAGAAAGGAATGAGAGATGTAACCTATATCACACTCCCAAGTTAAACATGTCTTATGATAAGTGATTGTTGCGGGTTACACAACAGTAGTACTTTGATGTAAGAACATGGTGTGATAGACAGATATTGTATGTTCTAGAAACAGGAACACGTGTCTTATTCACAAGTATAATGTGTAAAGTAAGTCGATGGAATTCAACAAAATTAGAAGGAATACAAGCTAGACATCATACATAACATGAAACCACATATAACCGTGCCAAGTTAGATGGAGCACCTCTGATGGTGCACTAGGGGAGACATGCTCATCATCAACACAACTACGTTGAATGTCTATGCATGTGTTGTCTTGCAAATCTTCTTGGGTGTGTGTGAAGTAGAATCTGGATAGGCCCTCCGTTTGGAAGGAGCACCTTTATCCAGTGCCTTGCTAATTTCCTTCCGCTTTATTGATTTTGAATTGTCAAGTAAAACCGACAAGAAAAAGCAATAAAATTCACTCTTTAGAACTCATTCATGCATGACACTTACAATCACTACTTTGTTGTAAGGCAAACACATGATACTAGGATGGAATATGTATGAAAAACAGGACAACATGGCATATTCACAACTATTTGTGTAAACTAAGCAGAAGCCATTTCAACAAATAAGAAGCAATGCAATCTAGACACCACATGAAAGATGCAACCAATATGACTCTGCCAAGTTAAAAGCATCCCATCATAAATGGCGTTTCAACAAATTAGAAGCAACGCATGTTATAAATCATATGAAAGATGAAACCAATATCACATTGCATATACTAAAGGTGTCTCATCATATTGATTGATGCGGATACAAAAATATAGTAGTTTTATGTAAGGACATGCTTAATAGACAGATGTACTATGTACTAAAAATAGGAAGGCATGTCACGTTAACAGGTATAATGTATAAACTAAGAAGAATAGCACATGCAATTTAACAAGATTTGAAGAATTACAATCTAGACACCATATGCAATATGCAACCACATATCACGCTGCCAAGTTAGAGAAAGCACCTGCGATGGTGTTGTAGGGGAAATGCGGTCATCAACTACAGAACTAAGTTCACTATCTTCATGTAGGCTTGTTGTTTCTTGAGAATCATGTGGGAAGGCTGACACTACATTCTTTAAAAGAGCATCTTTTCTACAGTAATCCGTGGGCTTGGCTGTCTCATCTTAAGTGATTGATGAGGGATACACAAGAACATTAGTTTGATGGAAGAACATGGTTAATAGACAGATGTAATGGTATGTACCGAAAACAGAAAGGCATGTCATATTCAAAGGTATAATGTTTAAGCTAAGGAGATGCAATTTAACCAAATTGTAAGCAGTACAAGCTAGACATTGGGTTGGAGTGGTCGCCATGATCATCGACGACCTGAGAGCCTGGTGGGAGGCGGGCTGCTTTTCCACCATCGTGGCTTTTTTGTTGGCTTCCAGGTGATGCATGTCTGTGCTGGGCTTGTCACTGGCTCGACCAGTGCACTGACTAGCTATTTGTCTTCTGGTGCTCCCGAGATGGTGGATCATGTAAAAAATATCTTTCATTATCCTAATAAAGACCAACTTTGGCCTTTCGAATACAAGCTAGAGACCATATGCAACATGCAACCACATATGACACCGCGAAGTTAAAGGAAGCACCTCGGATGGTGGTTCATGGCGAGCGATATCATCAACTCCAGAGCTACGTTTACCGTCTAACACTTCACCCTTTAGAGAACTAAAACGTGTCTTGCCTAAGCCCGAAGAAAGCTGGAATTGCTTCTCTCTTTTATTTCATGCTTCTATCAACCGGTTGGCAAAGTCTGAAATACCCATGCGTAAAAAACCAATAGTGAGATTATGGGTGAAGTGTGTGCAGAACTAGTGCAATGTAAAAGTAGGAGATAGCAGGTGACTGAAAAATAAATGACATGAGACATATGATAGCTCTACAACATTTCACGGCAAACAAAATTAGAATCTACTTCACATGATTTTGTAATATATGAGCACAGGTATGGCTGGGAAATGCATGTACTCCTCCAGCACACCACCACATATGGTCCTATCAAGATAACAGTCAACTGAAAATAAACAGGCCAGCCAATTTTTTATGAACCGTCCGATCTACAAGAAACGGGCGGATAGCCTTCGTCTACCTCCCGCCAGTCACTTTTGATGATCTTTCCCAAACCGCCAATGACCACCGGCCCAGACCTCTGGCTCCACCGCCCCGCCCTCCCCTCGACCTCACACCACCGCCGTGCTTGGCAGCGCCCCCGGCCATCCCTTTAAGCCTGACCGACCTCTAGATCGGGCGGTAGTAGATCCTAGGCCCCACACACCCCTAATATAAACACCGAGGCGCTGCTTCCCCGGCGTAATAGGAGGGATAGCGCCTGTTACGATGGGGAATGCTTCTTTTAATTGGGAATTAACCGACTAGGAATTGAAATCCAGAGGGCAACGGACCTAGCTAAGGTGAAATAGTATATGAGGAGAAACCTGGTGCATCACGAGTTACTAGGAACATCTAGTATCAGGAAGAAGGTGTAGGAAGAAGCGGTCAACTAGTATCTTCTATGGGATGAATACCATGCAAGAGACACATAAGATTTGCATGAATATGGGAAGAGGAGTACCATTTCCAGTTGCCAGTGCTGTGTCCTCCTGATATTGCGGCGATTTTCTTCTTTTTACCGGAGGAACTGATGTTTTGGAGGAGGGTGGAGCCTTGGACAAACCCATGGCTAAATTGATAACTGTGTTGCGGTGGCCGTCTGTCGGCGGAGGCGAAGCAGATCCAAGGCGGCGAAGCACGGCGTAGCGGGAACATCTCCAACGCGCTAGACGGTGGCAACATTGGAACGACGTGATTGGACTGGCTCGGGTACGGCGCACGTCGGCGTCCTGGAGGCAGCTCGGCCTCGACTTCAACTACTAGCCGTGGAGGGCGCTGCAGTTGTGGTTGTGGTGGACGACGATGTCGGGGTATTGGTTCCAGTATGATGGAGGAGGGCGGCGGTTGATGGGTGGGATGGGGTGGCGGACGGAGGACGCCGGTGTTTCGCAGCTGGTGGAGAGGTAGTTTTGGTGCCCATGGAGTATGAATGGGGAATTGGATGGGGGGCGGGGGGGGATAAGGGGGAACCATGTTTCAGTCTGGGACATTCTTGTTTTTGGTTTTTTTGAACAGATGGGACACGCTTGTTTCAAATTTGGGGAAAGTACAAACTTTGCCCCCCTCTTAAATTTTGGATCTACTGCGGGTCAGGGGTAGGATGGTAGTCCCATGTGTCCCAAATAGTGGGTGGGAGTGATTTTGTCTGAGCACATGTAAGCTTAGGCGGCCATGGTGTATGAATGTTTTTCGGAGGCGGTTGTGTGGCATCTAGATGAAGCTACAAACCTACCCCGGTTTAGACCTTTGGTCGTCAGGCCGGTAGGTTTCACGGTCGGAGTTACAAAAGTAATTTCCTTCTACCAAACATTGGTCTCACGCGGTTTCGGGCGAGTAGAGGCTCTTTTGGCGCTTCGTTCAAAAGTTCGAAACAGAAGCATTCACATTTAGATTACTCTTGAACTTTGAGGATTGACCTAAATAGACAACGTTAAATTTGACCTTGTATGTTTGAAAACCTCATTAAATTATGTGCTTCTTTTTGAAATTTTGATACTTGAAAATCCTATAACTACGATTATTTTGGAATGGAGGAGGTAAATTTGAATCTATTTTGTACACTACTATATATGCTATTATGTACAAAAGGAGAGCAAAGATTGGTGCCCCCATAATTTAGGTATGATTTACAAATGCTATGATATCAAATTAAAATAATTGAATGGACTTCATGTTGAATTCAAATTTTTAAACCACCTTAAGTTGAATTCAAATGTATGCTAGTTCATAGCTAGCTATTTATAATGTTCATGAGTAAATTTTGTATGTACAATGTGCTTTACACACAAAACATGAATTGTGCCCATGTTTATATACGATTGCTAAAGCGATGCATTGTCTGGAGTTCAAAATACTAACTCTGTGGAGCAATTATGTCGAATAAGAACATAGACATGCTCAAATTCGATAGAATATATATGTCTGATGGATCAATGACCGTTCCTTAGGCGAATTGCAAATATCATGGTCTTTTGATACAATTTATATTTTTAATCAATGTGTACATCAGTCTTTTACGTGTAGTTTCACTCTCCATAGGCTCCTCCTCACACACACGATGACTTTCTATCACATACACGCACACGATGTATATCCATCGGTGGTTTCTCACACATGCTCACACACTCTCTCCCGAGGTGTCTTTCTCATAGACATGCTCTCGATGTAACCCTCCCTCCCTCTCGCAACCATTTACGACTATTTTCACTAACCTTTGTCACAAGCACTCTTCCTCTCACAAGCATACACATGCACAATCCCCATCGACCCTTTCTATATACATAGACCTGCCTACTTGTCTCTCTCACACACATTATCTTTAGACCTGTCTCTCACACATTATCTCCACCCCTCTTCCTAATTGACGAGTATGATTCTAGCAAAGCATTATGTAGGATGCCCCTTAAAGTTAGGTTGGATGAATGGTAATATTAGAGACAAGGGGTTACTTTAGTCTATTGACCTAGGGTTACAAATCCTAGCCAGCTTTGTTAGTGGACATAGAGTCCTTCACGACTCTGCTACCTTTGTCTTGTACGACTAGTCCTCCATGGGCTCCCTAAATGCGTCACAGGCCGACCAATGTGGCATAGGACGCAACCAAACCGAGGGCCTCACCTCGGCCCACCGGACCTCACATGGTGACACACCCTATTTCCCCAGGTCTCGTTATCTTCTCACACCCACACATACCAACACAGACACCACACATAATATTTTCTTGTCGTGCCTCTATCCCCTCCCCCCTTGCATATACACCCCCAACACATTCACGCATGTTTCATCTTTCTCTCGCGATATATACAGTGACGATCATTGTATTTTAAGCGAAAGCACGCACTAAAAAAATATACACTTCCGTGATGATACGAGTTTGTCACAGTAGGTCATGTTTTCTGTCATGCATGTACATCCCTGACGATTTTATGACAGAATCAAGATAGTCATACCTGTGCTGTCGTAAAAGTGTTCCATGACATTACCAAAATTATCATCACGGAAGTGTCCACTTCCATGTTGATAAATCACGCGTCATAGAAGTGCTTTCGTCAAGGGTGACTGACACGTGGCATCCATCGTAACGGGTCGCCATTAAGCTATCGGGTTACAGTTTGGATCCGATAACCCGTTAACAGCCTCGGTCAATGGGGATTTCCCACATGTACAATTCTCATTCGTCAGATAATGCATGTGTCAGCTCATCGTTGGGACAGATGTCATCCCTACAATGGACGGAAGACGCCTATGATATGTCGACATGTGGTACAGCCCAATAGTGGCCTATTTAAGGTAAAAAATGTCAGCCCAGCTAAAGGCCCACCATATTTTTTCAGACACTAGTGGGCTGGCCCATTTATAGCCTGCCATGTTTTGGGTCAAATTGAGGCCCGTATAAGACCAGGCCCATTCACAGTCTGTCGTGTTTTCGGCCAAATTACGGCCCATATCGGATCAGGCCCGCTAATAGGCCACTGTTCTTTTGGGCCCATTGTAAGCCATGTTTGTATTTCAGCCTGTTAAGTGCCCTTTTACCAGTTCAGCCCGATAATAGTTTCAGCGTATTAGCAGCCCGTGGTGCATTAGGGACGTTGTTGGCCCGTTTTAACTTTAGGCCATTTAACGGCCCATGCAAAAACTTGGCTATTTCTTGTTTGAAGTAACTTTAGGCCTCTTAACGGACCATAGTCTTCATGGATAAATTTCAGCCCAACTAGCCTATCGGCATGTTAATGGCCCGTGTAATAGTTGGGCCTGATTACAGCCCGCGTTGAATCCGGCCTACTTGCATCACATCTAATAATGGCTCATGACACTGTTGGGCCTACGACCCGCATTGATACCGGCCTTCTTAAAGCCCATAATTTGATTGGGCCGAACAGGGCCCGAGATATATTTTGGCATGTTAATGGTCGTCCTATTTGTGCCAAACAAGGGCCTTAGGCAGTTTCGGCCTGTATTGGCCCGTGATTTTTTCGGCTCAACGCTAGCCCAGTCTAGTTTTTAGCCTGTTAAAAGCCCATGGTATTCTCTGGCCCAGGTGACCAGAACTTTACTTGCCCTATTAATGGCGGAAAATACTATACTTTTAGACCTGCTAATGGCCCAAGATGATTATAGGCCCATGTTTTGGCCCATATGAGTACCGGGCCGGCCTGAAGACCGACAACATTGAGATCCATTGAACCTTCTGGCCTAAATTACAACATACCAACCAAGAATAAACCTAGACTATACAATAAATAAATTACAGCATATTACATCCACTGGGAATCAAAGTTCGCCACCGGTGATAATAAAGCAGAACGTGACCGCGTATTACATACACTAGGCATCAAAGGTCGCCTCCAGTGCATATAAACGCGCCGACAAAACAATATAAAAAACTAAGAGCACTTCAAAAGGCATTAGGCCTGGCCGGGACGGGCACCACAAGCAGCCGAACAAGATGACGAGACCTCAGGTGTGTCAATGATAGATGCACTATCCCTAGCTGTATATCACCAAAGCCTGCAAGGCAGTCCTCTGAGATCATCATTGCATAATTGACATCAAGTCGGAGCTGAGCTGAAACATGCCTTTTCGCTTTAAGTTGAGACTTAAGAAGTCGAAATGATTAAGGCAGCGCCTACACGGAGGTTGTTTCACAACCACTATTGAGTAGCTTGAACTTACTGTCTTCATCAAGACAGGACCTTGGGGTCATCTCGCTCTCTTCAAGATGATTTGGCTCACAATCTTCCCTAAAGTTCTGCCTGGCATAAGAGATACGACTCTAAAAGAGAAACAAGGAGACATGTACCAAGTTTCACAATTATATAAGCAAATAAATGGATCTGTTCTGCATAAGGAACATGTTTTACAACTACAATTTAAAACTGGTAGTTGTTGCAAAGATCCAATCAGATGTAAACACCAAAGTAAACAGCAGTGGAGGAAATGATGCCTATCCAAATCTATGCTAGAACAAAGTTTGAAGGCTTGAGAAGGATGAACTTACATTACATGTTAACACGGGCTGGACAAAGCCCTTGTCCATGTCGATGAAGGATAATTCAATAAATTCCCCAAATAAACTTCTTTATAACCGTTGTCATTATTCTATATTTTGCAAAGAGTAAATATAGATCAAGTAATATTGGAAGAAAATAGAGGATAATGAAGCTCAGATGCAGAGTGATGATACATAATCAAATAGCAATTAATTAAGTACAGCGCTACAAGGCAAAAGGTTCTGACAAGAGGAATGCAGACATCAACGTGTACAGTGGCACTGGCTTTATTCAACATTTTGGTAAGAGTAAATGTAGATCTGATAATTTGGAGAAAGTGGAGGGCAGGGCAGATAAGATGCAGAGTAATGCTAGACAATCAACTATCTCGCAATGCAAGTACAATAATACCACCATCGTTCGTTAATACTTGTCGCTCAAATGGATGTATCTAGCACTATTAAGTTCTAAATACATCCAATTGATCAACAGTTAATTCGATATAGAGGGAGTACATGACAACAAGTACTTACATGAGAAATTCAAAACTTCATAACCATTGTGTTAATTCTACATTTATCTAAGAGTAAATATAGATCTTATAATTTCGAGGAAAGGGAGGATAAAGAAGCGAACATTTACAGTGATGCTACAGAATTAAACAACAATGAGTGTAAGTATTCTGACAAAGGGCAAGAGGTACTGACAAGAGCAATGCAGTGCCCAGTATTGTTATGAGATACTATGAACCTTTGATCAAGGATATTCATCTGGAATTAGTTTTCATACAAGAGAGAAGTTAAGGCACATGCAGAAATTTAGGAGTTCAAATTTTGAATTGATATCATAAACAGTACCTGAGGCTGGGCTCTCTGCAGGTCTAATAGGGGTTGTGTTTTCTGTGGCTGCTGATCTATCTGATTTAACAGGTATCACTACCTTTTGCAAATACCTAGTTTGTACTCCTTCAGGATCTGCACTCACCCTCTTCCTTTTGGACATCTATTACGAAAGAACAACACTTGACTGAAAAAACATAATATGATGACACATGGAATAGATACAGAAAATGGATAGGTAAGGCATATACTCATATATGATGCTTAAACTATGGAGATGGTGGTGTAACAAAGTAGAAGTAATGCAAGAGTTCATATGAAAAATGTGTGTGACCAATTCAACCTTGCCAAGTTAGAGCAAGCACCTTGATGGGTGAATAAGATAGGCCATCCTCCACCATGCCAAGTTTCTTAGCCAGTTGATTGTTCCTTAATATTCCTCTCGTGCGCCCATTCTCATATTCATTTTGATCATGTTCAATACCTGACATGCATGAAAACATAAAAAATAAGTGAGATTATCTTTGTAATGCAGAAGTGATTCTAATCCAATACTGCCTCCTTGTAAACATATTTGTGCTATCTCTGCAATTCTTCTGAGAGTTCCCATGAATGCTGTAATTAGGTGTGCGCACTAAGATAATGTGGCCTAGTACTCAAATTATGAGAGCTCTAGAAGTGATGATACTTTGCAGATGACAGTTTCATCATATAGTAAAGAAGAACAAGTTGACCTGACCTGACAAATTCAAAATATACTAAGGGAGAACAACTCGACCTGACTAGTCGACCGCAAATGTCTCTGCTACTCTTCCCAACAAGGAACATACTTATTAAAGAAGAGAATAAGATCATGTTAAATAAGAGTAGAAGAGCAAGCAGATTGAAGATATTACAAGTCTTTCTATACAATGTCTGTTGCCCACCCATGATGAAGAGCACACAAAGAAATACTATTCCTTCCAGTCTCTCCATATGTGGCTCACATGCATTTCGAAAGTGAAGTAGGAATATTTAGATGACCAGTTAAACATGTCTCAGTTTTACTAATATCAGCACAATATCAAATTCAAATTTGTACAACTAAGCTTGTTTGGTTCGATGGCTGGAGTAGTGCTATTATGACACGAACCACGTAGGCTGACCGTGGTCATCATAAAATGGGGAAACCATAAGCATGATTAGTATAGTGTTGACCGTGGTAGTGGGATGGCAGATCTGAAGCTGCAAACCACGCAAAGGGTAGTTAGCAACCAATGTTTGCTTTGAAATAACAACTATGATTTGGTATGGACAAGAAAGTACAGTCAACAAGTGACAAAGAAATGCAATTCTCCTGTCTCTCTATATGTCCCGACATAAATTGTGAAACTCAAGTGGGACCTTTAGCTCACCAATTAAATGTGTCTATTTACTAATATCGGTATCATATCACAATCATATTTGAGACTAAGCTTTGGAATTATGAGTGTTGTGTTGTTTAGCTTGAAGGGTGGAGTACTGCTAGTACAACAGAAAGCACCTACGCAGATCATATTAGAGTAGATAAAAGGGGAAAATCCAAAGCATCAAGAGTAAAATCAGGAAAGTGGAACTAGCTGGACCATATGGGCTTGTATTGCTGGTATGGAAAGAAAGGGTTCAGAAAGGCTTCGACCCCAAAAGGGGCAGCTCTATTCAACTTAATGCACAATATTGTTACTATAAGTCTAGACTATCAAAGACGACATAGCTCCCAGCATTTCCCGGATGTTATGGCAGACCATCTAGTACCATTGAAAGCATCCATCTGAAGCTACCCAATAGACCTGCCGACTGCAAATGTCCCTGCCCCACTTCCCAACAAGGAACATACTGTACTACTCCCTCCATTCTAAAATATAAATCTCTTAGAGATTCGAATGTGGACTACATACGGAGCAAAATGAGTGAATGTATACTCTAAAATTTGTCTATATACATCTGTATGTAGTTCCTATTGGAATATCTAAAAAGACTTATATTTTACCGAAAAAGGCTTTCGCCCCGCTTTATAAATAAAGCAACAATGAACAACACCCAGTACAAACGCACGCCACCACAACACATGCATGCACCCAAGGCAATTTAGGAACGGAGGAAGTAATATACTTATTAAGGATAACAGAACAGGAACACGATAACAAAGAGCAATTAAATTTCTCTACTTTTTTGTCTACTCTTATACTCTTATTTCTATCTCTCTATATCTACTTACTCTTATAAAAATAAGATTTGGTGATGATGGTGTGCCTGCCATCCTGCAATATAGGTCGTCCGATCTATATCTAACGGATAGGAAGGAAACTATTACAATTTACCCGCACTCCTCTCCACATTTGCAGATAAGGCCTTCCCTTGTTCATCCTTTTCTCCCAGAAGATAAACTACACATACAAATGCATCTTGATGTTCCGTGCAACACACGGGCATCTTGCTAGTTAGATAATACAATGTGTGTTACCCACCCATGATGAACCAAAGTGCACAGAGAAATGCAAATCCCTCGTGTCTCTCTATATGTGGCGCCAGTGGTGGAGCGACATAAGAACAAAACAATGGCATGGCCTGCCCAGCCCTAGTCCAATATACAAAGGATTGAAGGTAAATTTGTACCAAAATTTGGGATCCCCTGTAGCCTAAGCCATGTGGCCCGCTCTATATTTTAGCTCTATCTCCACTAGTGTGTGGCGCACATGCTTTTCTAAACGAATATAGGAACATTAGGTGACCAATTAAACGTTCTCTGTTTTAGTAACATGAGCATCATATCAGATTCATATTGCAACAACTAAGCTTCGGAAGTATGAGTGGCATGTTTCGCTTGATAGGTTGAGGTCTCGAGGAGCAGTGCTAGCACAACACGATGCAACTATGATGATGGTAGTGAATATGAAGGGGGAAACCATAAGCTTCACAAGTATAGTGACCGTGCCATGGCGGATCTAAAGGTGCAAACCGTACAAAAGCCACTTCACAACCAATGTTTGCTTTTAACTAGCCACTATGATTAGGTACGGACAAGAAAAGTACAGTAAACAAGTTAGATCCATTTTCCAAGTGAGATCAATAACTTAAGAAGATATGAAAGGGTACCACCTCTGTTGCGACGCCATGTAGGTCCCTGCTAATACGTTGAGGGTGCTACGGGTGCTATGGCTATAGGCAGCACGAAAGAAGACTTTAGACGGCAGATGGCCGGATCGGGTGTGACGCCCAGATAATTAGGCTACAGTAATCCCACGTTAATGATGCCACGTCACCATGGTTATTGTTGTTAATCTCGCATTAGTTCAAGCCCGGTTCAAATTCAAATTTGAATTTAAGCCAAACAATAACAGTTTCCAAACATTAAAACTAAAATGCTCTAAACGTGTTCAATAGTTCATGGGTAATAATGGTGGAGAAACCACATTTTTAAAAACTTGATGAAATGCTCAAAAGTAATTAACACAATGTCTAAAACAATTAAATAAATGACTTTTGTATTTTATAAAATCCTAAACTAATTTATTTGGTAGTCAAACTTTTTATGGCAGAGGCATTACTTACAACACTAATTTAGGCGCTAATTAATTATCTTAATAGAGTTAAAATAAATTGGAAGTTAAAAAAAGGAAGAAAACAGAAAAGATAATAAATAAAAAGGTAAAAGATAAAACAGACAAAAACAAAAGGACCCCCCCCTCGCTGGGCTTCGGACCAGCAGGCCACCTAGCCGGCCCAGCCGGCCACCCCACTCCCCATAACCCTATGGCGACCGAAACCCTAACCCACCGCTCCCACTCCCTCCCCACATCGCCACTCCCTCTCCCCCAACCGATCCGATCTGGATCGGGGATGAAACCCCACTCCCCCTCTCGCTCCCCATCCCCCGCGATCCAGAACTGGATCGGGCCGAACCCCGACGCCAGAGCCTGCTCGCCGGCCCCCGCCCTCGTCATCGCACCCCGTGCCCTCTCCCTCGACGGCGCCCCTCGACGCGCTGGCGGCGACCATGACCCCGCCGCCTAGATCGACCACTCGCCGGCGCCGCCCGAAGACCACCACGTCGCCCCGCCGGACTTCCCCACCGGCCTGCCTCCCCGTCACGCATCGTCCCCGTCAACCACCCCGACCCCCACTGCCTAGTCCCTACAGCCCCGCGGTGAGGAACCCCGACCGTCCTTCCCCTGCTCTGACCCCCACACGAATGCGCCCGATCGTGCCTCCGCCATTGTCGCCGCTCCACTGCTGCTGACGCGCAGCTCCGCCTCCCCCGCCTACCTCTGCCGCTGGCGCCCCTCTCCTCCGTCGCCCGCCGCTCCCCCTTCCCGCTCACAGCCCAGCACCGTCGCTGCCGCGGCGCGGCAGCCCACTGGTGGCCACGCCGAATCACGCCCGAGCGCCGAGCGCCCGCGCCCGTCACCCTTCGCCCGCGCTGCCCTGTGCCGCCGTTCATCGCCTCGCCGTGGTCGTCCATGCCCCTGTACACGCATGCCGCGTCCGCGTCTTCGTGGGCCCCTGTTCCCTACCTGCCGCCGTGCCCCGCGCCCCGCTACTCCTCTGCGCCATGACGTCCGCCGTCGCCGGCCACCGCGAGCCCACTCCCCCTCACCGTGCGCTCTTCCCTGTGGCGTCCTATCGGGCGCCAGCAGCGCCCGCATGCCCCGGCGCCCGTAACTACACCGCTCGGTGCCCGCTAAGGCCATACGGGCCTATGGCAAACGGGCCCCGCACCAGAATGTTTACAAAAAAAAGAATAAAAAAGAAAGGAAACAAAAATAATAAAAATTGAATGAATAAATAAATAATATTAATTAATTAAATAATTAATTAGCTTAATTAGTTTCGATTAATTAAACTAATCAAATAACTAAACTAATTAAACTGTTAGGTAATTAATTAATCAGTCAATGATAGTGGGGCCCACCCCTAATTAATCCTGATTAGGTTAATTAATATGTTTAATTGAAATATGGCACTGACAAGTGGGGCCCACTGGTCAGGTTGACCAGTCAACCCCTGCTGACTGCTGACGTCAGCATGACATCATGCTGATGTCATAAATCCACTTCCGAATTAATTTAACTAAGTAATTAAATTCCAGAAATTAATAAATTCTTTTGAAAATCATATCTTTTTATTCGCAACTCGGATTAAATTATTTTCAACATGAAAGTTGCTCAGAACAAAGAGACGAATCCGGATAAGCAGCCCGTTCGTCCGCCACACATCCCTAGCATAGCAAACACGCAACTTTCCCCCTCCGGTTCATTTGTCCGAAAACGCGAAACTCCGGGAATACTTTCCCGGATGTTTCCCCCCTTCGTCGGTATCACTTACTACCGCGTTAGGGCACACCAAACACCGCGTATTGTCTTGTTACACTTTGTGATGCTTTGATTTTTCTGTTATTTATTGTGTTCCCTCTCCTTACTTCTTACCGATAGACCCCGAGACTGCCGGCGACCCCCACTTCGACTACGGTGTTGGTGACTCGTCCTTCTTGCCAGAGCAACCAGGCAAGCCCCCCCCTTGATCACCAGATATCGCCTATTCTCCTCTATACTGCTTGCATTAGAGTAGTGTAGAATGTTACTGCTTTTCGTTAATCCTATTCTGATGCATAGCCTGTCATTGTTGGTACAGTCATTGATACCTTACCCGCAATCCTAAATGCTTAGTATAGGATGCTAGTTTATCATCATTGGCCCTACATTCTTGTCAGTCTGCCTTGCTATACTATAGGGTCGTGATCACTCGGGAGGTGATCACGGGTATATATTATACATACTTACATACTATACAGATGGTGACTAAAGTCGGGTCAGCTCAAAGAGTACCCGCGAGTGATTCACGGATTGGGGGCTGAAAGGACCTTTGTCCCGACGGTCCTCTGTGTGGATCTTTGTGGCGGAGCGACAAGGCAGGTTGAGACCACCTAGGAGACAGGTGGGCCTGGCCCTGTTCGGTGTTCGTGGATACTTAACACGCTTAACGAGATCTTGGTATTTGATCTAAGTTGGCTACGAGCCTATACGCACTAACCATCTACGCGGGAGTAGTTATGGGTATCCCGACGTCGTGGTATCAGCCGAAGCCTTCTTGACGTCAGCGACTGAGCGGCGCACGACAGGTTGGACTGTGTTTACGCAACTTCCTTTGTAATGGAGGTTGCTAGGTCTGCTCACTGGCCGCGTACGCAACGTGCAGGTGTGCAATGGGTGATGGGCCCAGACCCCTGCGCGCATTGGATTTAGACCGGCGTGCTGACCTCTCTGTTGTGCCTAGGTGGGGCTGCGATATGTTGATCTTCCGAGGCCGGGCATGACCCAGGAAAGTGTGTCCGGCCAAATGGGATCGAGCGTGTTGGGTAAGTTGGTGCACCCCTGCAGGGAAGTTAATCTATTCGAATAGCTGTGATCTTCGGTAACAGGACGACTTGGAGTTGTACCTTGACCTTATGACAACTAGAACCGGATACTTAATAAAACACACCCTTCTAAGTTCCACAGACAACCCGGTGATCGCTTTTCCACAGGGCGACGAGGGGAGGATCGCCGGGTAGGATTATGCTATGCGATGCTACTGGAGATGCTACTTGGAGATTCTACTTGGAGATGCTACTTGGAGGACTTCAATCTACTCTCTTCTACATGCTGCAAGACGGAGGCTGCCAGAAGCGTAGTCTTCGACAGGATTAGCTATCCCCCTCTTATTCTGGCATTCTGCAGTTCAGTCCACCGATATGGCCCTTTACGCATGTACCCATGCATATGTAGTGTAGCTCCTTGCTTGCGAATACTTTGGATGAGTACTCACGGTTGCTTTGCTCCCTCTTTCCCTCGTTTTCCTCTTCTTCTCGGATGCCGCAACCAGACGTTGGAGCCCAGGATCCAGACGCCACCGTCGATGATGATTGCTACTACACTGGAGGTGCCTACTACTATGTGCAGCCCGCTGATGACAACCAGGAGTAGTTAGGAGGATCCCAGGCAGGAGGCCTGCGCCTCTTTCGATCTGTATCCCAGTTTGTGCTAGCCTTCTTAAGGCAAACTTGTTTAACTTATGTCTGTACTCATATATTGTTGCTTCCGCTGACTCGTCTATGATCGAGCACTTGTATTCGAGCCCTCGAGGCCCCTGGCTTGTATTATGATGCTTGTATGACTTATTTATATTTTAGAGTTGTGTTGTGATATCTTCCCGTGAGTCCCTGATCTTGATCGTACACATTTGCGTGCATGATTAGTGTACGATTAAATCGGGGGCGTCACAAGTTGGTATCAGAGCCGACTGCCTGTAGGAATCCCCCTTTCCAACTCCTTGGCCGAAGTCGAGTCTAGACATTACAAAACTTTTACTAACATGGCTGTGTGCCTTACGGGCCCACGTCGCCATTGGGTGGTACTAGGATCTTTTACTCCTCGACCTTTACTCTGGGATTCTGAACTCTCTTCTATTCGGGTTAAACGATTTTTACTAAACTCTAACTTTAGGTTCTCGAAAATACTTTCTCCCGGAGAGGCCCTTCGGTCCATATGATCACCGACTGCACCAGAAGATTTCGGAGATACTCTTTGATATTCTCTCGAGACCTTGTGCCCGTTGCTTTTGCAATTCCCGACCACCGATAAACCCTTATGGATAACTACTTACACTTGCCATTCATATGATCATCCCCCATTGATCTTGTTATTACAAGATACCCCGAAGTTTTCTCTATTGTTCCGAGAATACTTTGTTCCTACTGCCTAGCAGTTCTTTGCCACACGAATACCCCTTCAAATAAATCCTCGCACTTGTCGAGTATCCGCTCATCCCCAGTTGTTCTTGTGTTTCACAAAAGTCTTCGAAATGCTATTCAATCCTCCAAAAAAAATCCTTAACAGCTTATTGCTCTACAATTACTTGTCTGCTTACATTATGGATGCTCCCATATCACTAGCAATATTCACTAGTATCTTTTGACACCGTCATTTTGATCCTGTTGCTTCAACATGTGTGCGAATGCACACAATCATCGATCAACCCTTCTAAATTATCTTTTCGGCTCAGACGTCATTTTGAACATGAGCTGGTTCTCAACCAAACTATTTGTCATCAATTGTGCCTCTGGTCTATCCAACTTATCCATCCTTGATCAGAGCGTCTGCTTCTGATCCTTTGATTTGGAAATCATAATTCCTTTGTTATCTAAGCATCAAATTATTCAGTTGTCCTATAATATGATGCCCGTGCATTCTTTCTTCCTCTGACTGAGTACCGATACTCACATCAGGTTTGTTGTGGATCGCCCGATCCATTGTTGGATTTTACCTGACAACGCCCTTCATATTCAATAACCTTGTGAGCCTTTCCTCGGATACATAATGCCTTTGGTAAATTGTATCCTTTGCTTTCTCAAGCATACTCTACTATCGAGTTTGTGTTATTTATTCTTGAAATGTGTGGTATATACTCCTAAGATGCCCCGATGGGTTGAACCTATGCCTTCCTTAATCTGTGTGAACCATTTCACGGGTCATACTTATCTGGTATTGCACCAGGTAAAAACCTTTAACAACTAATGTCATTTTTGAAATACGAGAGGTGAATGAAAGGTTATGCGTTGAACAAGTGGGAGTCGACCTTGAACCCTGTGTTCATGCCCATGGACATGATGTATACCTGATCATGGAAGCTTCTCTTAAAATAATTATCCCCTTGTTATAAGATCATCTTGTATCTGTGGTCGTGGTTCCGACCATGTTTCTCCTTGATTCCATTTCTCGTGCAAGTGTGATCACTTGTCTTCTGCGAAGCAATACCCTAGTCCAAACTCTACCTTGGTCTGACGTCGAGTGTTACCCCCTGGTATCTCGAGATTATCATGGAACTGCATAACTTCTTATGAGTTCTTCATCAAGTGCTACATTCTCATCGATTCCAATTTTTCACGGTCTCCGAGTTATTAAACACTCGAAGACACCGATAACTGAACCGAGTCCGCATTACGGCTCAACAACTCCTACTGATATTCTTTACTTACGAGTTTGTACCCGATCATGTCATTCCTAGCCTGACCGGCTATATCATTATCGTGCTAAATCTTGACTGTACTACCTGGTCCTTCTTCCCGGAACACACTTTTTGACGCTAAGCTAAGCTTACGTCGACCTTCCTTGTCATATATTATTGTCTTGAACAATAACACTTGATTCCGAGGTTGTGTCGTATCCGTGGTTCCAGTGGTCTTTTGCTTCACCATTCCTTTTGCTTGATGTCGTCGTTATTCAATGGCAGCCTCATGGAATCTTCCGACAAAGGTGTCGTGATCATCAACATTCTGAGCTCTTCCAAAATATCTATTGAATTCTTGATGGGGAATACCACCCTTGCCCCTCGATGGTTTGTATTATCATCGGCAACGTTAATGCCGTCCCTCCAACACAAACTTGCTCATGTTTGGTGTATTACCTTGAGTTCCTTTCTACCCAGCTTGTGTCATGTTCTACCTTGGAATATTGCCATCTTTTATGTCAAGGATGTCGTGGGAATTTCACCAGTTCTTGAGAATTCTTGATTTAAGTGATACTTATCACCATCACCATTCTTTTCTTGGCCCCCTGTTGTTCCTAACAGTAATACCGACAAATGGACTAGTAATTTTAAAAACATCTAGCAACCTTATTGCTTTGAAGTTAATGGTCGACATTTCATTCTTAGACTGTTGATTATTGAATCACCATTCTAACATTGGTCGTGCAACCCAACCCATATTTCGGGTGCACCTTTCAACCAATATTTAATTCTGTATGTTTTCCTCGAGCATACCTCATTATATCACTTGATCTGACAAATGTTATGTCCTTGTTCTCATAATTGTGGCAATCCATCTTTTTCAAATCTCAATGAATGGTCGCTGAGTCCATCAGCCACCTCTTCATCCTCTCGTTGGTTTACTGATGAACTCTTGTTTCGGAACTCGCTTCCATAGTACAATTCCCGAGAATCTTACAATGTCATTCAACAAATTGTGTTGCACCTTTCTTCTCAAGCATCCTGAGTCTGAGTTATCTTGACACCAGTCAGATCTGAATCTCGGCCAGATATGACGGTTGGAACATATTTCCATGAGATATAACATTGGCCTTTATATGACCCAGTAAGGTGATGTCATGCCTAGCACACCTGGCCCGAGGCCCTATTGTTATAGAGTCCTTTTCAGCAAAGCTATCCATTCTTCCATGAGGAAATTGTAAGACTTTCCTATAAGTTGTTTCCGATGAATCCTTTGTGTTTCCAAAGTTTGATCTTCACCTGATGACCATGTCAATGCTATCGCGAAGCATGTCTATGGTACTCCGATTTTCAACAAGAACATTTGAAGCCCAATGCTAAATGTTTCTTGCTCAATTATCCAAACACCGTTGCACGGGTAATTTCATAAAATTTCTGTCTCCTTACCTAAAGGGTTTTCTACATTATATCATGTCATGGATATCATGCTCTACTTGTCCTTGGGAAGGATATACCCCTAAAATATGTGTTTAAACACATTTTCCTTTCCATTAATTTGTTTAACCTTCCTTGTGATCCATATGATCTAAACAGTAATGTTCTTCTGCTTTTGTAAACACCTTGGTGTACAACCGGGTCAGTAAGACCCTGTTGCATTTGTCGATAGCATTCCGGTAACCACCGATGGATGAGAACTTTGCCTTTTGGTCCGCCTTGTTCAACAAGCGTGAAAATTGCTCTCTTCGTTCCCCATCCTTGGTACCGACTTTGTTGCCGGCATAGCTGACAAGCTATTCACTGACATGCCTCCCTGTCGCGGCTGTGCAAGATGTCACCACCCTTCCTACTTTCAACCCACATGGTGGGCCCATAACCCACAGGTCCACTGGATCGAAACCTGACTCTTCTTTACAATCCGGATTCTAATGTATCCTTTGCACCTGGCTTCGTGTGTGATTCACGAGCTAATTGCTATACCATTATTCATCCTGGAATCAAACACCATGTTATTCTCGTTGTTCAAACCCCCATTCCAGATTCTGTCTAGACATCGAATGATTGCCTACCCGTTTGAAACTTTGGTATCATCATATATTGCACTCAGCAAATTCACTGAAATATAACTCGTGGGGTACCTTGTGTATTTCCCATTGAGTTCACCGTCAGATGCCCAGCTTTGTGGAGATGCGTTTTTTTTTTTGGAGTTTTTCCCCTTGGTCGCGTTCGTAGGACGATGGAGATCCCGAAGAAAGGATGACGACTTGATCATGGCGACTTGAAGCAGAGAAATGAAGACATCAACGAAAGGGGTCAACCTCTTCGAGAAGAGCAAGCCTGTATGAGAAGACCCGCTAGATTCGTTACCAAACCTTCCCCCCTTTCACTACCTCTTAAATCTTGAGATGAGATTTCTTGTAGAGGAGGAGAATTGTGACGCCCGGATAATTAGGCTACAGTAATCCCACGTTAATGATGCCACGTCACCATGGTTACTATTGTTAATCTCGCGTTAGTTCAAGCCCGGTTCAAATTCAAATTTGAATTTAAGCCAAACAATAACAGTCTCCAAACATTAAAACTAAAATGCTCTAAACGTGTTCAATAGTTCATGGGTAATAATGGTGGAGAAACCACATTTTTAAAACTTGATGAAATGCTCAAAAGTAATTAACGCAATGTCTAAAACAATTAAATAAATGACTTTTGTATTTTATAAAATCCTAAATTAATTTATTTGGAAGTCAAACTTTTTATGGCAGAGGCATTACTTACAACACTAATTTAGGCGCTAATTAATTATCTTAATAGAGTTAAAATAAATTGGAAGTTAAAAAAGAAAGAAAACAGAAAAGAAAATAAATAAAAAGGTAAAAGATAAAACAGACAAAAACAAAAGGACCCCCCCCCCTCGCTGGACTTCGGCCCAGCAGGCCGCCTAGCCGGCACAGTCGGCCACCCCTCTCCCCATAACCCCGTGGCGACCGAAACCCTAACCCACTCGCTCCCACTCCCTCCCCACATCTCCACTC
>NC_041387.1:358907821-358958341 GCF_002162155.2 Triticum dicoccoides | reverse complement strand
CCGCCGCCTGGATCGACCGCTCGCCGGCGCCGCCCGAAGACCACCACGTCGCCCCGCCGGACTTCCCCACCGGCCTGCCTCCTCGTCGCGCGTCATCCCCGTCAACCACCCCGACCCCCACTGCCTAGTCCCTACAGCCCCGCGGTGAGGAACCCCGGCCGTCCTTCCCCTGCTCTGACCCCCACACGAATGCGCCCGATCGTGCCTCCGCCACTGTCGCTGCTCCACTGCTGCTGACGCGCAGCTCCGCCTCCCCCGCCTACCTCTGCCGCTGGCGCTGCTCTCCTCCGTCGCCCGCCGCTCCCCCTTCCCGCTCACAGCCCAGCACCGTCGCTGCCGCACCGCGGCAGCCCACTGGTGGCCACGCCGAATCACGCCCGAGCGTCGAGCGCCCGCGCTGCCCTGTGCCGCCGTTCATCGCCTCGCCGTGGTCGTCCGCGCCCCTGTACACGCACGCCGCGTCCGCGTCTTCGCGGGCCCCTGTTCCCTACCTGCCGCCCTGCCCCTTGCCCCGCTACTCCTCTGCGCCACGATGTCCGCCGTCGCCGGCCACCGCGAGCCCACTCCCCCTTGCCGTGCGCTCTTCCCTGTGGCGTCCTATCGGGCGCCAGCAGCGCCCGCAAGCCCCGGCGCCCGTAACTGCACCGCCCGGTGCCCCCTAAGGCCATACGGGCCTATGGCAAACGGGCCCCGCACCAGAATGTTTACAAAAAAAAGAAAAAAAAGAAAGGAAACAAAAATAATAAAAATTGAATAAATAAATAAATAATATTAATTAATTAAATAATTAATTAGCTTAATTAGTTTCGATTAATTAAACTAATCAAATAACTAAACTAATTAAACTGTTAGGTAATTAATTAATCAGTCAATGACAGTGGGGCCCACCCCTAATTAATCCTGATTAGGTTAATTAATATGTTTAATTGAAATATGGCACTGACAAGTGGGGCCCACTGGTCAGGTTGACCAGTCAACCCCTACTGACTGCTGACGTCAGCATGACATCATGCTGATGTCATAAATCCACTTCCGAATTAATTTAAATAAGTAATTAAATTCCAGAAATTAATAAATTCTTTTGAAAATCATATCTTTTTATTCGCAACTTGGATTAAATTATTTTCAACATGAAAGTTGCTCAGAACGAAGAGACGAATCTGGATTCGCAGCCCGTTCGTCCGCCACACATCCCTAGCATAGCAAACACGCAACTTTCCCCCTCCGGTTCATCTGTCCGAAAACGAGAAACTCCGGGAATACTTTCCCGGATGTTTCCCCCCTTCGTAGGTATCACTTACTACCGCGTTAGGGCACACCAAACACCGTGTATTGTCTTGTTACGCTTTGTGATGCTTTGATTGTTCTGTTATTTATTGTGTTCCCTCTCCGTTACTTCTTTCCAATAGACCCTGAGACTGCCGGCGACCCCTAGTTTGACTACGGTGTTGGTGACTCGTCCTTCTTGCCAGAGCAACCAGGCAAGCCCCCCCCCTTGATCACCAGATATCACTTATTCTCCTCTATACTGCTTGCATTAGAGTAGTGTAGCATGTTACTGCTTTCCGTTAATCCTATTCTGATGCATAGCCTGTCATTGTTGCTACAGTCATTGATACCTTACCCGCAATCCTAAATGCTTAGTATAGGATGCTAGTTTATCATCATTGGCCCTACATTCTTGTCAGTCTGCCTTGCTATACTATAGGGCCGTGATCACTCGGGAGGTGATCACGGGTATATATTATACATACTTACATACTATACAGATGGTGACTAAAGTCGGGTCGGCTTGAAGAGTACCCGCAAGTGATTCATGGATTGGGGGCTGAAAGGACCTTTGTCCCGACGACCCTCTGTGTGGATCTTTGTGGCGGAGCGACAGGGCAGGTTGAGACCACCTAGGAGACAGGTGGGCCTGGCCCTGTTCGGCGTTCGTGGATACTTAACACGCTTAACGAGATCTTGGTATTTGATCTAAGTTGGCTACAAGCCTATACGCACTAACCATCTACGCGGGAGTAGTTATGGGTATCCCGACATCGTGGTATCAGCCGAAGCCTTCTTGACGTCAGCGACTGAGCGGCGCCCGCCGGTTTGGACTTCGTTAACGCAACTTCCTTTGTAATGGAGGTTGCTAGGTCTGCTCACCGGCCGCGTACGCAACGTGCAGGTGTGCAATGGGCGATGGGCCCAGACCCCTACGCGCATAGGATTTAGACCGGCGTGCTGACCTCTCTGTTGTGCCTAGGTGGGGCTGCGACGTGTTGATCTTCCGAGGCCGGGCATGACCCAGGAAAGTGTGTCCGGCCAAATGGGATCGAGCGTGTTGGGTAAGTTGGTGCACCCCTGCAGGGAAGTTAATCTATTCGAATAGCCATGATCTTCGGTAACAGGATGACTTGGAGTTGTACCTTGACCTTATGACAACTAGAACCGGATACTTAATAAAACACACCCTTCCAAGTTCCACAGACAACCCGGTTATCGCTTTTCCACAGGGCGACGAGGGGAGGATCACCGGGTAGGATTATGCTATGCGATGCTACTGGAGATGCTACTTGGAGATGCTACTTGGAGATGCTACTTGGAGGACTTCAATCTACTCTCTTCTACATGCTGCAAGACGGAGGCTGCCAGAAGCGTAGTCTTCGACATGATTAGCTATCCCCCTCTTATTCTGGCATTCTGCAGTTCAGTCCACCGATATGGCCCTTTACGCATGTACCCATGCATATGTAGTGTAGCTCCTTGCTTGCGAGTACTTTGGATGAGTACTCACGGTTGCTTTGCTCCCTCTTTCCCTCGTTTTCCTCTTCTTCTCGAATGCCGCAACCAGACGTTGGAACCCAGGATCCAGCTGCCACCGTTGATGATGATTCCTACTACACTGGAGGTGCCTACTACTACGTGCAGCCCGCTGATGACGACCAGGAGTAGTTAGGAGGATCCCAGGCAGGAGGCCTGCGCCTCTTTCGATCTGTATCCCAGTTTGTGCTAGCCTTCTTAAGGCAAACTTGTTTAACTTATGTCTGTACTCAGATATTGTTGCTTCTGCTGACTCGTCTATGATCGAGCACTTGTATTCGAGCCCTCGAGGCCCCTGGCTTGTATTATGATGCTTGTATGACTTATTTATGTTTTAGAGTTGTGTTGTGATATCTTCCCGTGAGTCCCTGATCTTGATCGTACACATTTGCGTGCATGATTAGTGTACGATAAAGTCGGGGGCGTCACATCGGGGGATAAGTCATGTTGCCGCGGACGAGGCAGTCGTAGGAGCGGAAACAACAAGGTGGACGACAGCACCGATGAAGCAAGAGGACGCGTGCTACTTCTTGAGCTTGCGTTGGCTTTTCCCTTGAAGAGGAAAGGGTGATGTAGCAAAGTAGAGATATGTATTTCCCTCAGTTTGAGAACCAAGGTATCAATCCAGTAGGAGACAACGCACAAATCACCGAATACGTGCACAAACAATCAAACAAACTTGCACCCAATGCAATAAAGGGGTTGTCAATCCCTTCACGGTTACTTGCAAAAGTGAGATCTGATGGAGATAGATAAAAAATAAAGTAAATATTTTTGGTATTTTGGTTTATAGATCGGAAAGTAAAAGATTGCAAGAATAGTGGATCGGAAACTAAAATTCTTGACCAGAAACTTGTACGATGGAAAAGAGACCTAGGGGCCATAGGTTTCACTAGAGGCTTCTCCCATGGTAGAAAATAATACGGTGGGTGAACAAATTACTGCCAAGCAATTGATAGAAAAGTACAAAGTTACAATGATATCTAAGGCAATGATCATGAATATTAGGCATCACGTCCGTTTCAAGTAGACCGAAACGATTCTGCATCTACTACTATTACTCCACACATCAACCGCTATCCAGGATGCATCTAGAGTATGAAGTTCATAAAGAACAGAGTAACTCATTAAGTAAGATGACATGATGTAGAGGAATTAACTCAAGCAATATGATGAAAACCCCATCTTTTTATCCTTGATGGCAACAATACAATGAGTGCCTTGCTACCCCTACTGTCACCGAGAAAGGACACCACAAGATTGGACCAAAAGCCAAGCACTTCTCCCATTGCAAGAAAAACCAATCTAGTTGGCTAAACCAAGCCCATAATGGCCGTACCAGGCCGTTGATGGAGCCGTGTGGTGGGCCGTACCAGGCCGTTGATGGAGCCACGTGGTGGGCCGCAGGCAGGCAGGGCTGGATAATCCCATATCCAGAACACCGATAGTAGCCCCCTGGCCCAAGGCGCGCTCGGACTTGGCTTCCAGGTGAAGCCAAAGTGCAAGTGCGGAGCGCCGAGGGCCTTAACCGCCTGCGATCTTGATGACGTGTGGCGGTTGGTGGGACGTGGGCAACTCCGCTTCCCCATGCTGCTTCGGCAACTGTTCGATTTGACGGAATGATGCGGCATGCATAAGATCATGATGGTGCAAGGTCGTGCAGGCCGACGGTTGGCCTCTCTTTACTATAAATGCGATGGAGGGGCAGAGCCCCTCGCCCATCTTTCCTCCGTCTTGCTTTTTCCTGCTTCTCCTCTTCTTCATCTTGTTCCCGCGGCGCCGGTCAGGATCTACTCTACGGTTGAGAAGGGGAAGGCCCCTTGGGAGGGGCCCGATCGTCTCCCGCCGAAGAAGCGGCTCTGCCTTCCTTACGATGCCGGCGCGGGGCGAGAGGTGACCAGGCCTTGACAATCGAGGCCTCCGCCTGGCTTCCCCCTCCCCATATACGCCCATGCTCATGATGAAGGTGTGCGCCGTCGAGCGGTGCCTCACGATGATGGCAGGGCGCCATTGCCCTGCTGACCGCACCATAGACCCACGCTGAGGGTAGCTCGTGTGAGTTTGTGGTGTGGGCGGCGACGCCTCCCGACACCTGGATCCGTCTCCCGAGGTTACTCGCCAGTGAGCTGCCTCCGAGGGGGTCGGTTGAGCTGTGGCTGCAGCATGCTGGGTGGTGCAGATTGGCCACTGGAGCTGAAGTTGAGGTGGTGCCCCCTAGAGACATATTCATGACGCGCGGATAGGGTGAGGTCGCCCGGGCTTGCCACGTGGAAGGAGCCCTGGTGATTCACTTTGAGTATAACGGCGCGGCCACCTTGTTCTTCAAGGTCTTAAATGAGGAGGGCGAACGCCTGGAATGCTGCCCCGAAGGTAACAGCCCGCGGAAAGCTGCAGCGGGCGCCGGGCCTGTTGCTGTCCCCCTTGGTGCTTCGTCCAGTACCAGTGGTGATTCCTAGGAATCCAGTGACTCTCCTGAGCCCAGTGAATCTCCGGAGTCGAGCGATGACAGCTACGTGCCACCAACCTCCCGCCGAGGTCGGAGCGCGACAGTGGCTAGCTCTCAGCGTCGCCAGTGATGCCCCAGGGCTTAGTAGCTACCTTCCTTATTTTGCTTTCCCTGCACGGAATGAAGATCAGCCCCCGTAGGTTTGTAAGAATCGGGATGTATTCAATATCAGCATTGCTCCCTTTGATTTTGTGATGGATTCGCGTATCCTAGTTTGGCACGGTTCCTCCCTTTACTTTTCCCTAGGCAGCGCGGCACTCTACACCGACGAGACCCAGTCCCTAGGCTGGCTTCAGCTGTCGCTAATATGCTAGGTCGCAATGCCATGGTCAAGGCTAGGAGGTGAGCGGCCCGAGGTCTGGTAAGAGCTCATGAGACGCGATGGTCACGAGGTCCCCCTTGGTGTGCAAGCAACTGCCCAGATAATCGCAAAGGGGAGCATAACTGCCAAAATGGAACTGCGAGGCGGGGTGTGCAGGGAGCGAAGCCGATGCTGCAGCAAATCGTGACTTATCTTTTGGTGCCTTAGTCCGTCAGGGATGGTGTTTGCTCCTGCGCCTATGGCGGTACCATCGGGCTCGGCCTATAGCGGCCACCTTCCTGCCCTGCTTGTCCAGGTGCTCTACATCCTCGGGACCCGGCCCTCGAGCAAGCTCAGCCACCGCAGGTATGCCAGGTTGCGATGTCGTGGTCAAGGCTAGGGGCTGAGGGCTGGAGAGCCAGTAGGAGCTCCCAAGATGCGATGCTCGGGAGGCCCCCCTTTAACGTACAAGCAACTCGCAAGGCTAGATGGTGGTCGTCCAAACCGACCCGTAGCCCACTGCCAGATGAACCTGCAGGTTAGATGACAGGAAAGACCGGGAACCCGTGCGGAGCGGGCCTACATCACAGGGCCCGGGGCAACGGACGAAGCCACCGAGGACCTGGTGAGGTGGTGTGCACGAGACGGGTCACGAACCAGAGCTCGATCCTTGGGTTTATCAGTGTTGCAGGGATGGACCCGAGCAAAAGCGCCATGCCAACATGAGTTGCCATGCAGCCAGGCAAGCAAGGGACAAGCCAGCAAACACAAAATGGGGAGGGCGAGGCGGCTAAGACTCGCGGCCGCAGAGTGACGATCATAGATAAGCTCTTGGCGAAATGCAAAACCGTTAGACAGTCTTGGTGAAATGCAAAACAATACATGCTGCAGGGACACACCCATGTGACCTAGGGATGACACCGCCCTAGGGGCGCCCCCAGACTGAATGAACTAGACAGATGTCACCTGGTATCGTCGTTGAATAGGTGTTAAAGTATCCAAAAACGCGTTCTGCTGGGGTCGTTCCTCACGACCCTCTCTGGTGCCGAGCCTCGGGAGGCTCAGAGGGCCCTGGAGGCTCCTCGAGGTGTTCCTCCATCTCCACCAGGATCGCCTGATGCCTGGCCTCGTGAGCTTCCAGGGCATTGCTCATGCAGTGCTAGAACACCACTACCGTGCCAGGAAGGCCGAAGGGTATGCTGATGTAGCTGTGGGGTGGACCCTCGCACCGGCCGACATGAGACAGCCAGATGAGCTTCCAAGATGCAGCCCTATTGAGCCCTGGTATGTCGATGCAGACGCGGAACTCCTTACCGTCGCTGGGGCACTGAGCTGCGCCTCACGGTAGGCGACGATTGCCTTGTAGAACCCTTGCTTCTTGAATCTCCTAGATTGCCTTGCCGATGAACTCCTGAACGCCTAGTGCCTCCCGCCTATTACCTTCTCCTGGGAAGCGCGCCCTAAAGAGCGCCTCCACATGGTGCCTGAGCGCCTCCCTCGTGAACCTGGCAGGTCTGAGGCCCTCCCGAGGAGAGCCCCTGAGCCAGCCTGAGAGGGGCACCGGGCGCGCCTTCCTACGTGATGTGTGAAGGTGCCGCGCCGGGGACGCGAGGCTCAGTGCGGCATCATCGAGCGATGCTCCTTCATGAGACCCCTGTCCTAGCTGCAACTTCTTTGTCTTGGGGGCGACCTCAGGAGGGAGGGCACCGTCCTCGTCCTCAGGGTTCTCGACCGCTGTAGCCTGGAAGGCGCGCTCGAGGCAGCACACCGCATCCTTCACTTGGCACGTGACCGTGATGACGTCGCCGCTTCCTGGCATCTTTAGGACGTTGCACCACCTGACAGCTCACATCCTCCCGAGCCGGCGCAGGGAGCGGCGGGTCGCGCTGTGGTGCCACACGCCTTGGCTCGATGATGACGCCCAGGGTCGGAGGTGGTGGAGGAGGCCCGTGCTCCACGTCGCCCGCTGCAGGTGGCTGCTAAGGCAGCGAGCGAGCCGGATCGGCGGAGCCCCCGTGCGCCATGCTGACGAGCTCAATGATCCGCTTGAGCCACTCTTCATAGAGGTCACCAACCGGAGGTAGCAAAGGAGCTCCCGCGCCATGAGCAGAGCGGCCTTCGCGTCCGCTTGGCCGCGACGCGCGTGGGAGGATGAAGCTGCTGGGGTCAGTGATGGAGTAGCGGTGCACCCGTCGCGGCACGTCAACGGGTGCAGCGATGAAGCCTGCTGCTCGTGGCCGGCTGGGCTTGTGGCGGCATTGGCCACCGGAGACAGAGCACGACGAGTGCAGCCATCACCCGCCGGAGCCATCTGAGCAACGCGAGCAGCGACTGCGGCCCGACGCTAGGCACGAGCTCGATGTGCGTCGGCCATGGAGGTGTCGGAGTGGCGGTGGATCGACCAATGGAGGAGAAGATCTGACGCACCCCTACCTGGCGTGCCAAATGTGTGATTAGGGGTTCCTCAATCCCTTAAGAGGTTCGAACTCTGGGGTGCGTGTGGATATCTCAACCTACCCAACCTGCCTACTCGCGATCCTCCTAAGCCTAGCGCAACCAGCTCGAAGAGACAAAGAGACACAGCAGTTTATCCTGGTTCGGGCCACCTTGCGGTGTAATACCCTACTCCAGCGTTTTGGTGGATTGCCTCGGAGGGCTGAGGATGAACTAGTACAGTGGATGAACTAGCCTCAGGAGGTGAGGTGTTCTTGAGCTCGATTGAGCTGGAGAGGTGTGAGCTAGTTCGGCCTGTCCTGCCTCTATTGTGCTGGCTAGTCCTATTTATAGTGGCCTTGGTCCTTTTCCCAAATATTGGCGGGAAGGGATCCCACAATGGCCAGATTTGAATGGGGACAAGTAGTACAGCTTATCCTGACAAAAGTAGTCTTTGCCTGCGAAAAGCCTCTCATCGTGACGCTGCGGTGGGCTCGTTGATGACCTCCGTCCTGTCGTCCTGGCGGTCTTGGTCTCGTTGCACCAGAATGGAAACTTTTGGGTGATTCCTCGGGACTCCATGCCTGCGGCTTGCCTCCTTTGCACCGAAGAGGAAACCTGTGCTCTGCGCCCGCCTGGCACCCGCCTAGCCTTGGTCGTCATGGCTGATGTCAGTTGAGCCTCGTGAGGTATACCTTGCATAGAACTCTCCACCACTTGGGAGCCAGCCTGAAGAGGCCGATCCCCTCGGGGGTCTTGGTGTCGTCCGCCTCGCGAGGCTTGGCCCCTCGCGAGGGTCTTGAGTTGTTGATGTCATAGCTGGGCCGTAGCAGGACTTCAATGGAGCCACGTGGTGGGCCGCAGGCAGGCAGGGCTGGATACCCCCATATCCAGAACGCCGACAGATTAAACGGGACTCAGTTGCATCCCTAGTTGAAAGGGAGTGTACCACCGCTATATTTAAGTTGCCAAGTCATCTAAGTAGTTGAAATAATATGAGAAAGTACATAACAGTGTGGCCTCATATAAACTATGAAGACAGTCTTGTAATGATGTTTATAGGAAACGTTAAGGAGTCAAATGAACTAGGGCATGCATTTCTTTACAACAGTAGAACATGCACTGCTGACATATTGGCCAACTAAAGTATAGCCTAACAAGTAACAAACAAGCATTCGAATCAAGGAATACAGCAAAGCAGACAACTGAACTATTTGTAATTCTGTAGGATCACAGGTTGAGGGCACAAGACAAGAAAGCAGGCCACATGCATTACATTCACATGTACTAAAACACACTGGCTTACCATATGTTGTTGTGAAGCCTCGCTGTTGTTGCAATGTTCTTTCAAGATATCATCAGCATCCCGTGGTTGCAAATCTAGTTGTTGTAGTTTATTATGCACCATCTATTTAGGTAAAAATTAATTGTAATCGCATGCACTGGTTTGAATTGATCATCAATGGTTCATCTAAACTAATGAAATAAGGGTGTGTGCTTACACGAAAATATAGTGTTTCACTCTATTTTTATGCTTGTTCGAGGTACCAGCCCCAAAAGAACAAATATTTTGCTTGATGGGGTTGGCAGCTCCATTATTAATAGAAGCATAAAATTAGTCATGCAACTTCGGAAGATCAAGAACAAACAAAAAAGTAGGGTTTGTTTGCTTGGAGACTAGCACGACCAAGCCAAAGTGTGGCCAGCCACATAACTATGGGAAGCCACACAAGTGTGGCTGAGAAATTGGACGCCAAACTTTGGCAAAAGTTGGAAAAAAATTGTCTCTATGACAAGTGGACCATAGGGGCAATAAAGTGTGGCAAGAATCAAAAGCATGCCAACTAAACTTTGTCTTGGCAAACTATGGCTGGGAACAAAATAGCCCCGTAATGAACAGAGGCTCGGAGCAGTGATGGAATAGCTAGCATCAGAAAATTTAGGGTAAAACAAACAAAAAAGCAGCGGAACCACATGCTAGTTTGCTGATGTGTAATTAAGCATAAAGAACATGAAGCAGTCTGATGGAACCAACAGGTGGCATCAGAACAACACCATTATCATAAATATAACATGCAATAATTAAAGTAATATGTAGTGATATCTAGGAAGTACAATAATACTAAGGACAAAACTAAAGCATTGTAACTATATGTGCACTGGTTTGTAATTTAGCAGATGTAACATGTTCACTGCGTGAAGTATGGCCCTACAGGTGCAAGTAGAATAATGCATCTCATAAAAAATTGAATGATACCCTAAAGAAATTCAAAGGTGCGGTGCTTATGCTAGGAAAGTGTAACACCCCAAAAATTTAACCATGTTTTGTTTATTAAAATTTTGCCAGGAGATTAAAATTTTATTTTCTGGGTTTATCTTTTGATTTCAGAACCTTTATTTTCTTTGATATTGTGGAGTTTTTGCCCCAAGTAAAAACTTTTCAAAAATGTTGTTGGGCTTGTATACCCTCTCTTGAAACATTCCTTTCATCAGTGGGATTATTTTATATAATTATTTTTCCCTAAGCTTTATCTTTCCAAAATTGTTTTTCATTTGCACTGCAACCCTTTTATAAATTCATTTAAAAATCCCACCAAAATTTGGGGATGACATATGATGTCCCTAAATCACTTTTATGCAAAAATATCCGTTGGTCATTTGGAGATTTTGAGCTTTACCCCTAGTTTTCAAATTTGGTCCAATTGCACTTTTGCACTACAACCTATTTAAAACTTTCTTTAAAACTTCCACCAAAATTAGGGGATGTTAGTAGGAGTATATTATTCATCTTTGTGCAAAACCCCACTAATGTTCTTTCAAAAATTTGAGCAAAACATCCTCTTTTGCTCTCTGGTCCAGTTTGTTTTTTCTACAGCAACTCTAATTTTTGTTGCTCTAATGCCCATGATCATTATCCTGCTTATCAACAACCCTGCAAAACCCTTAAGTGCAGGAGAATGGACCTATTGGAGTATTTTTGGTCCATGAAACTATGCCCTTTTCTTTCTGTCCAGAAATGGTTTTCTCAAAAACTTGCACTAGCAAGTTTCTGTTTTTGCCAAACTAACCTTACCACACTCTTTTTCATCTAAAGAGACTATGATCTGGAGAGTTTGGCCACCCCAAGAAATGTCTAGGTGCCCTTGGCATTTTGTCAAACACCTTATGGGCATGGTCAGTTTTGACATAGTTTCTGGTTTGTACATTGGACCTGCTTACTTTGCCTAACAAGCATGCCTAATGGCTCTACCCTAGCCTATAGCCCCACCCTGCTAACCGTCATGTGGTTTGGAACCTCCTGGCAATCGTTGGCATTTCGCCGAACACCTTGAGTGGGTGCTCTGGGCGCGCCCAGAGTGCACGTTTTGCACACGCGCGCACCAAGCCGCCGCGTCTCACTGCCGCCTCCCCGCGCCCGGTCTGGCCCCTTCCCGCTCGCAGCCAACACGCCCGCCCCCTCCCTCGCCGTAGAGCCACCCCTGGTGCTCCATAGCGCCGCCGTCAGGTCAGCCGTGGCAACCAGCGGCCGGCCACAGCAGCCTTTGCCCTGGACGGCGCCGCCCGAGCCACACGCGCGCGCCAGCTGCCCTCTGGAGCAGTCCGAGCTCATCCACAAGCTTGTCTGCAAGCGCTTGTCGCCGCCACGTCCCCCCTGCTGCAACAGAACGATGGTTCATCGGCGTCCTTATCCACGGGCGCTATATAAGGAGCCCCGAGTCCGTCCAGTCCCTCAGGCGACCTCAAGCCACCCCACCTAGCACCCCCATAGCCAGCAATCGACCAGGGAAGGTCTTCTTCCTCGTCTCCGGCCAGTCCGGCCTCCGCCAGATTTTGGTCCTTCTCGTCGCACCAGAGCCTCCCTTCCCCATCGAGCACCGCCGCTCGACTCGTCTCGATCTTGCGGAGCCACCCATCCACTCAACTTCGTCGGGGAGCCCCCGTAGCCCAAACCCCCAATCCACCCGTAGCTGCCGTCCGCCGCGGAGCTCGCCGCCAGTGACTCCCTTCGTCCCCACCTACCTAACAACCACCGGGAGGACCGCCCTGGACCCGTGGATCCATCCCTTCCCTCTGGAGCATGAGAGGAGCCGCCGTTCGCCGGTGTCGATCGCCGGAGCCCCGCCTCTGTTCGGCCAGTGGAGGAAGGAGGCGGGGGCGACCGGTCAAACCTGACCAGTAGCCCCCCTGGACCCACTGTCAGTGACCCAGCGCCGGTCCACGCCGGCGTAAGTGGAGGCGTAATCCCAGAGTACGCCTTCGACATGTATTCTTTTCAAAACGTTTTTCTTTTTTTCTGTTTTATTTAAAATCAGAACTTTGACTGGACATATCTTTTAAAATAAAACTCCAAATGAGTTGATTCTTTTTCCTACCTTTCTCAAATTTGTCTACTCTATTTTTCATATCTATTTGAAAAAAATAGACAACTTTTTTGTACTGTTTTGGAGCTATGTGTTAATTTGAATATTTTCAAAAATAGGATTTTTGAAGAGGAAGGCAACTTTCAAAATACAACCCGCACTTGCATACTCTTGAAGGCAAGCATTCTGAACCATGGCATAATATTTTCATGTGTTGTTTAATACGGTTACCACACCACTTTGACATGGAACATTCGATATTTTATGTGGTGATACAACCATACGCATGAGTGCAAAAATGAAGATTTTTGCTGTTAGAAATGGGCATGCTTGTGATAGTGATCATCCTCGTATGTTTTTCATGCCTGCCGGAAGGAAGCCGGGAAAGTCTTTGTCTTGGGTAGACCTGAGCTTGTCCCTAGTTCGTCGTCGAGACGAGTGTGTCCGGTATGGCATGATGGGGTATGATGAGTGGTGATTCTGTCTGTTGGATGAAATATATTTGTTATGCTAATCATGCAGGGAATACATAAACCTCCTGACTCGGCCATAGATCGAGTCTTGTTCCAGTAACCCCAATACTTGTTTCGTACTACCACTTGTCCCTGCAGCAGGTAGGGTACGGTTCAGTAAGTTGTCAACCCCTTTCTAGCACACACCATACAGAGAGGCCATGATGGAAGATACCGAGTGCAGCCGGTAGGCATGCCACCTAGTCCAGGGGCATGGGTGTTTCCGGTTGGGACCGAGAGGGGGGCACCCCTTAGTAGCGCGCGGTATAAATTTGATCCCATGCTAATCGAGGTTGTAGCCTCCCCACTTAGAGTTTTGCTTGACAGGTGTTGTGGGTGATTCCAGACATCGGTATTTTAAGCTGGTGTGTGCGAGTCAGGTGTTTTTTCAATTAAAAGACCGTAGACGGAATTAGTCACGATGGACTGAAGGAATCCGTTACTCATGGGTAAAGAGTACACCCTCTGCAGAGATTATATCTATTCGAATAGCCATGTCCAGGGTTAAGGACTACAGTTTGGGTTCGGTCAAGTGTTGGTCTTAGTGTCGGTCTTCAGAGGAAAAAACTGCTAAACCAGAACATGGATTATGACTTGTGACTCATGATGATTATGGTTATTATTATTATGGACTAACCCATTTATATTATTTGAAGTATTGAGTATCCCTGGGACGGTTCTACCTCATGGATATTCACTGTGATTGTTTTCTTATAAGCCCTTTAGGTGGGGTCGCACAGACGCCTGACTGTGGCATGTTTGTTATTTATTTACCTTATAAGCCCTTTATGTGGTGTCGCTCAGATGCCCGACTGAGGCATGCTTGTTATTTACTATCCTTTTGAGGCGTCGTTTCAGACATCCGATCGGTGCATTTTATTTCTACTCTGTTATTGCAAATTCATTTTGTATTTAAATAACCTGCTTACATGCATCAGGTTTTTTATTTTATGACTGACGTTGCGATCATAGAATATTACAGTGCATGATTATCATTTGTTATGTTATACCCGTGTTCATAAGGTTTGCGAGTACATTCAAAGTACTCACTCGCTTGTCCCTGGCTATTGTCTTGGCCAGATTTCTTGCTTGGAGAGGAGCCTTGCAATGACAGCCCCGGAACCTAAGCAATGGTGACAACAGCCTCGCGAAGATAGGAGTTAACCTAGTCAGCTTTTCCTGTGGGAAATGGAGTCCCATGGCCACTGATGAACCACAAACCGCTTCCGCCATCAACCACTAGAAACCAATTGTTGTACTCATAGGCCAGAATGGTCTTGTACTACCTATTATGTATTTTGCTTGGAGTTTCTGTATCAAGTTGGTGCCTCATCAGCTAACAGAAATCCTGGGGCTGGTGAGAACAAGGACCATTTTTTGGAAATTAATATCCCGAAAATCCGGTCCTGACAAACTTGGTATCAGAGCCAGGCTGACCATTGGCTAATCCTATCTTAGCCAGGTAAAAAAACCTAGGTTAACCAACCCACCAAACCATAACCTAACCCCGGCCAAGCTTCTAGCGTAAGATAGCCCCACAGTGACCTGACACCTTTTGGTAGTTGGTGCCCTACCTATCAGCCTAGCCTGTCGATCATGCGCCAGTGACCGACACCTAAATTGTCTCATTCGCAAGCGTGCGAAGGAAGACTTCGTCCCCTTTTTCTATAAACAGGGCACACTAGCCTCAACACAACACAACACAACCTCTTCCCCAAACCGAGCCATAATGCCTGGCCCCGTCATGCATAATGAAACCACGGCAAACAACCTTGCTAGCAAACCTCACCCGTCGTGCCTTTGCATTAGAGGAGCCCCCAGAATATGTTGTGTACCAAGGACCCATGAGCGGTGAGAGCCGTCAATTCTGGGCCACTGTGCACATCTATGGTAGGGGTCTATCGCCAGAACGCCCCTACAGGTTCACCGGAAGGACAACTTCCTTTGAGCCACAAGCCATCCAACTAGCTGCTCGAGAGGCTGTAGTTCAACTCCGGCACTTGTTGCCCAGAGTGACTGTCACTCGTTCTACTACTACCCCAGCCATGACGGGTATGGTAGGCCACCCCAGGTTGCCAACGGAGATCACGAGACGGATCCTGCATTGTTGCATCTGGTGCGCTATGTAAGTGCACTAAAAGAACTATTCGATCAAATCACCCTTGATATGATCGCAGCTCGTGGAGAGCTGGTTCGCTGAGCCCCGGCGAGAGGAGAAGATGAGCCCGACACCGACAACCCAGTCGTGCTGTTCGGAAAACCGATCGAGTCTTTGAGGTCTGCCCAGGCCATCAACCAAAATACCTTGATGTCCTAGAAGTGCTTCCTCGCCTTTTGGGAACACACTCAAACGGGATTGTGGCCAACAATCCCCAGGATGGTCATCATCGCTACCCTGACCCTGTAGCCCCTCAACCCCCTCCAGCAAATCCCGACGGTGAAACCCGTGGAGAAGCTTCGACGTCCACAAGGCACGCCCGCTTAGATATTAACGAGGTACACTAAAGTCGCTCGAGTAGTACTGAGTCTTAGTATGTCCATGCCCTGTAATTATGTGATCCTGTATCACCATGATTAAATGTTGTTTGTTTGTGCGCCCCTATTTTAAATAATAGCCATGCATAATTATGTTGGTGCGCGATTGTATTTGTAAACCCGGGCGTAGCTGCCAACCCCGACGACTCAAAGTTTGTGCTATGAGTAAACCTTTTGGTTTCAGCTAATAGGAATGATATTTTCAAAACAACCCTTAGCAAATCTCGAGGACGAGATTTTTCTTAAGGGGGGTAGTGTTGTAACACCCCAAAAATTTAACCATGTTTTGTTTATTAAAATTTTGCCAGGAGATTAAAATTTTATTTTCTGGGTTTATCTTTTGATTTCAGAACCTTTATTTTGTTTGATATTGTGGAGTTTTTGCCCCAAGTAAAAACTTTTCAAAAATGTTGTTGGGCTTGTATACCCTCTCTTGAAACATTCCTTTCCTCAGTGGGATTATTTTATATAATTATTTTTCCCTAAGCTTTATTTTTCCAAAATGGTTTTTCATAAGTCTTAGGGTCCCATTTGCACTGCAACCCTTTTATAAATTCATTTAAAAATCCCACCAAAATTTGGGGATGACATATGATGTCCCTAAATCACTTTTATGCAAAAATATCCTTTGGTCATTTGGAGATTTTGAGCTTTACCCCTAGTTTTCAAATCTGGTCCAATTGCACTTTTGCACTACAACCTATTTAAAACTTTCTTTAAAACTTCCACCAAAATTAGGGGATGTTACTAGGAGTATATTATTCATCTTTGTGCAAAAACCCACTAATGTTATTTGAAAAATTTGAGCAAAACATCCTCGTTTGCTCTCTGGTCCAGTTTGGCTTTTTCTACAGCAACTATAATTTTTGTTGCTCTAATGCCCATGATCTTTCTCCTGCTTATAACCCACTCTGCAAAACCCTTAAGTCCAGGAGAATGCACCTATTGGAGTATTTTTCATCCATGAAACTATGCCCTTTTCTTTCTCTCCAGAAATGGTTTTCTCAAAAACTTCCACTAGCAAGTTTCTGTTTTTCCCAAACTAACCTTACCACACTCTTTTTCATCTAAAGAGACTATGATCTGGAGAGTTTGGCCACCCCAAGAAATGTCTAGGTGCCCTTGGCATTTTCTCAAACACCTTATGGGCATGGTCAGTTTTGACATAGTTTCTGGTTTGTACATTGGACCTGCTTGCTTTGCCTAACCAGCATATCTAATGGCTCTGCCCTAGCCAATAGCCCCACCCTACTAACCCTCATGTGGTTTGGAGCCTCCTGGCAAGCGTTGGCATTTTGTCGAACACCTCGCATGCGTGCTTTGGGCGCACCCAGAGCGCTCGTTTTGCACGCGCGCACCGAGCCACCGTGTCTCACTGCCGCCTCCCTGCGCCCGTTCTGGCCCCTTCCCGCTCGCAGCCAACACGCCCGCCCCATCCCTCGCCGTAGAGCCGCCCCTGGAGCTCCACAACATCGCCGTCAGGTCGGCCGTGGTAACTAGCGGCCGGCCACAACAGCCTCTGCCCTGGACGGTGCCGCCCGAGCCACACGCGCGCGCCAGCTGCCCTCTGGATCAGTCCGAGCTCATCCACAAGCTTATCTCCAAGCGCTCGTCGCCGCCACGTCCCCCCTACTGCAACAGAACGACGGTTTGCCGGCATCCTTATCCACGGCCGCGGAACCGACGTAGCTGTACTATATAAGGAGCCCCGAGTCCGTCCAGTCCCTCAGGCGACCTCAAGCCACCCCACCTAGCACCCACATAGTTGGAAATCAACAAGGGAAGGTCTTCTTCCTCGTTTCCGGCCAGTCCGGCCACCGCCACTTTCGGTCCCGCTCGTCGCACCTAGAGCCTCCCCTCCCCTTCTAGCACCGCCGTTCGACTCGTCTCGATCTTGCGGAGCCGCCCATCCACTCAACTTCATCGGGGAACCACCATAGCCCAAACCCCCAATCCACCTATAGCTGTCGTCCACCGCGGAGCTCGCCGTCGGCGACTCCCTTCGTCCCCACCTACGTAACGACCACCGGGAGGACCTCCCTAGACCCGCAGATCCATCCCGGCCCTCCGGAGCCCGCGAGGAGCCGCCGTTTGCCGGCATCGATCGTCGGAGCCCCGCCTCTGTTCGGCCAGAGGAGGAAGGAGGTGGGGGCGACCGGTTAAACCTGACCAGTGGGCCCCCTGGACCCACTGTCAGTGACCCAATGTCGTTCCACACTGGCGTAAGTGGAGGCGTAATCCCAGAGTACTCCTTCGACGTGTATTCTTTTAAAAACGTTTTTCTTTTTTTTTGTTTTATTTAAAATCAGAACTTTGACTAAACTTTGACTGGACATATCTTTTAAAATAAAACTCCAAATGAGTTGATTCTTTTTCCTACCTTTCTCAAATTTTGTCTAATTTATTTTCATATTTATTTGAAAAAAAGTTTAGGCAACTTTTTTGTACTGTTTTGAAGCTATGAGTTAATTATAATATTTTCAAAAATAGGATTTTTGAAGAAGAAGGCAACTTTCAATACAACCCCCACTTGCATACTCTTGAAGGCAAGCATTCTAAACCCTAGCATAATATTTTCGTGTGTTGTTTAATACGGTTACCACACCACTTTGACATGGAACATTCGATATTTAATGTGGTGATACAACCATACGCATGAGTGCAAAAATGAAGATTTTTGCTGTTAGAAATGGGCATGCTTGTGATAGTGATCATCCTTGTATGCTTTTCGTGCCTGCCGGAAGGAAGCCGGAAAAGTCTCTGTCTTTGGTAGACCTGAGCTTGTCCCTAGTTCCTCGTCGAGACGAGTGTGTCCGGGATGGCATGATGGGGTATGATGAGTGGTGATTCTGTCTGTTGGATGAATTATATTTGTTATGCTAATCATGCAGGGAATACTTAAACCTCCTGAGTTGACCATAGATCGAGTCTTGTTCCAGTAACCCCCATACTTGTTTCGTACTACCACTTGTCCCTGCAGCAGGTAGGGTACGGTTTAGTAAGTTGTCAACCCCTTTCTAGCTCACACCGTACAGAGAGGCCATGGTGGAAGATACCGACTGCAGCCGGTAGGCATGCCACCTGGTCAGGGGGCATGGGTGTTTCCGGTTGGGACCGAGAGGGGGGCACCCCTTAGTAGTGCGCGGTATAAATTTGATCCCATGCTAATCAAGGTTGTAGCCTCCCCACTTAGAGTTTTGCTTGACAGGTGTCGTGGGTGATTCCAGATACCGATAAGTTAAGCTGGTGTGTGCGAGTCAGGTGTGTTTTCAATTAAAAGATCATAGACGGAATTAGTCCCGATGGACTGAAGGAATCCGTTACTCGTAGGTAAAGAGTACACCCTCTGCAAAAGATTATATCTATTCGAATAGCCGTGTCCAGGGTTAAGGACTACAGTCTGGGTTGGGTCATGTGTCGGTCTTAGTGTCGGTCTTCGGAGGAAAAAACTACTAAACCAGAACACGGATTATGACTTGTGACTCATGATGATTATGGTTATTATTATTATGGACTAACCCCTTTATATTATTTGAAGTATTGAGTATCCCTGGGATGGTTCTACCTCCTGGATATTCACTTTGATTGTTTTCTTATAAGCCCTTTATGTGGTGTCGCTGAGATGCCCTACTGTGGCCTGCTTGTTAATTATTTACTTTATAAGCCCTTTATGTGGTGTCGCACGGACGCCCGACAGTGGCATGTTTGTTATTTATTTACCTTATAAGCCCTTTATGTGGTGTTGCTCAGACGCCCGAATGAGGCATGCTTGTTATTTACTATCCTTTCGAGGTGTCGTTTCAGACACCCGATCGGTGCATTTTATTTCTACTCTGTTATTGCAAATTCATGTTGTATTTAAATAACCTGCTTGCATGCATCAGGGATTTTATTTTATGATTGACCTTGTGATCATAGAATATTACAGTGCATGATTATCATTTGTTATATTATACCCTTGTTCATAATATTTGCGAGTACATTCAAAGTACTCACTGGCTTGTCCTTGGCTATTGTCTTGGCCTGATTTCTTGCTTTGGGAGGAGCGTTGCGATGACAGCCCCGGAACCTAAGCAATGGTGACAACAGCCTCGCGAAGATAGGAGTTAACCTGGTCAGCTGTTCCTGTGGGAAATGGAGTCCCATGGCCACTAATGAACCACAAACCGCTTCTGCCATCAACCACTAGAAACCAATTGTTGTACTCATAGGCCAGAATGGTCTTGTACTACATATTATGTATTTTGCTTGGAGTTTCTGTATCAAGTTGGTGCCTCATCAGCTAACAGTAATCCTGGGGTTGGTGAGCACAAGGACCATTTTCTGGAAATTGATATCCCGAAAATCCGGTCCTGACAGAAAGAGAACATAGGCGTCGGCCGTTGATAATAGTACCTGATTCTTGGTAGCATATGGGTATCGTTGTCATACTTGATGGCTAAGGATCGTCGATTGTGCTCGTCTTCCAGTTGAGTTTGGGCCGGCTGTCCCCATTGCTGAAGCGGCCCCGGTGCTTCAGTTGGGGCGCCTATCAACATACAAGAAAGCTCATCTATGGTAAGTGAACAGTTTCGTGGTAAAGAAGAGAAAAAACGAAGGAGCACAAATTGAAATTATCTGATTAGGCTGCGACATCAGTAAAGCAGGGCCGGTGGAGTTGAATATGGCGTCCATGGAGCGGGTCCAGTGCAGTGGACGAAGGCGTTAGCGAATCACATCTGACACGGTGTACAGTGCTTTTGGTGAGGCGGATCTATTGCGGCGAACGAGGGCTCGTATGAAGGGCCAGCGATGGGGCAGACGAGGGTGTCAATGAAGGGCCTACACTGTGGTGGATGAGGGCGTCGGTGAAGCAGATCCGATGCGGTGGACCATGATGGCCGTTAAGGAGATCTGGAGCGATGGTCAAGCCAGCCGCTAAAGCGGCTCCGATGAAGTGGTGAGTTGGCAGTTGGGGGTTCCAAGGTGCGGAAGGTAGATCCGGTGGGGTGTGAGTTCTATCGCTATGGCGGAGGACTAGATTCAGCGGCTTGGTGTGGTTGGTGGGGTCGGGGACGGGAAGTGGAGGGGCTCTGGGGAAAAATGTTGGGGGCGAAGAGGGAAAACAATGGACTTATCAAAGCAGCCCTTTTCCGTTCATGTGGCAGGGGTAAAACATGAATATCGCAGGGCTAAACTTTCGGGGGCGAGATATTTCGATGTGCGGGAAGTTTGAAAGATTTTGGCGCCTGAAATTAAGTGTTCTGCTCTTGTACGGCCGACTATGATATCATGGCCGAAAATTTATTTGTTTTGCATGCAAAAGAAGTGCAAGTTTCAAAAATCAATGTCTCCAACTCGAAACTTAGATTGTCCATTCAATTCAAATATGGATCATTAAGCTAGTGCAAGCAAATACCATCATATGGTCCAATTAAAATGAAATTCCAAATGTGTTTATCCTAAATACAATGACAAAAACAAAAATGAGTATGTGTATGAATAAAGTGGATGATTATAAAGTTTGAACATGCTCGTGTGTGTATATCTCTAGGTTTGATATAAGAATTTGAAATCACGGCTTAAAAAATGTATCTCTATTTAAATGAATTACAAAAGCTAGTGATGGAGTCGAATTTTTTAGATATCGGGTTCCGGCAAAACCCTTAAGGTTCGAACTCTAGGGTGCGCACGAAGATCTTCTCCCTACCGATGCACTCCCCAAGACCTCGCCGTGGATCTAAACTAGCATGATGAACAACACAAGAGACACAAGATTTATACAGGTTCGGGCCACCGTTATGGTGTAATACCCTACTCCTGTGTGTGGTCTGGTGGATTGCCTCTTGGGCTGATGATGAACAGTACAGAGGAAGAACAACCTCGCGAGGAGATGTGTTCTTGTGGTGGTGACGTGTGGATCAGCTGGGTTCGCATCAGATTGCCCTCTACTGTGGTGGCTAGCCCTATATATATAGAGGCCCTGGTCCTCTTCCCAAATATTGAGCGGGAAGGGAGCCAACAACGGCCGTTTCGAAAGGGGATAGCCAGTACAGGCTATCCTGACTAAAGGTGGTCTTCGACTGCCAAAGGCTCTAGTGATGACGACGTCTTGGGCTCCACGGTGACCTCCATCCTGCCGTCCTTCTGGTCTTGGTCTCGTTGCACCGGTATGGAAACCTTTGCTTGATGCCTCGGTACTCCGCTCCTGCACTTGCCCCCATTGCACCAAAGAAGAAACGGGGACACTGCGCAGGCTAGCGCCCGCCTAGCGCCCGCCTGGTCTTGATCGTCATGGCTTGCGTCATGGGCACCTCGCGAGGTTCTCCTTGCCTTGATCTCTCCCGCTCCTCGTGAGCCTTCCTGGTGAGGCCTCCCCTGAGGAGGCCTTGTGCCATCCGTCCCGCGAGGCTTGGCCCCTCGCGAGGGTCTTGAGCTTGGGTTGATGAAGACGGGCCGTACTGGTCCACTACTTGAGCCACGCTGCAGGCTATAGGCAGGCAAGTCTGGGGACCCCCGTTCCCAGAACGCCGACAGTAGCCCCGGGGCCCAAGGCGCGCTCGGACATGCCTTAGCAGCGAAGCCAAAGGGCAAGTGCGGAGCGCCGCGGGCCCCGACATCCTGCGGCCTTGGTCGCCGCATTGGGGTTGATTGGACTTGGGCTTCTTCGCTTCCCCACGCTGCCTCGGTAACTACCCGATTTGACTAGTCCCTGCTGCATGCAAAAAGATTCATCATTACCTGTGATCGTGGAGGCCGACGGTTGGCCTCCTTTGGGCTATAAATGGGGAGGGGTGGACGCCCCCGTTGTCCATCTCTTCTTGCTCCGCCTGTGTCACATCCTAATTTTCATGCCACAACACTTAAGCTAATAAGTCATGATACATTGTGGTTTGACAAAAACTTTTGAGTGTTTTGGTCTTTGCTTGATTTGATTTTTGTCTGCTGTTTGCAAGTGCTCTAAAAATCAAATAAATCCTCCAACTCTTATACTCATTATCCTTGATCCAAAATCCTTTCCCAATGATCATGCCATATGTATAGGACATAAAAATAATTTCTTACAAAAATAATTTGGCCAAATAGTATTTTCAAAAATTAGTTTTCCAAAAACCCCTGAATTGAGATTTGCACTGCAAGTACTTAATTGAGGGCGGTAAAAATCTTATTAGATATAATTTGGCCAAACATATTTGACTCCTATTAGATATAGGACACCCAGAAGACACAAAAATATAATTTTAAAAGTTATTTTCCCATTTTATTTAAAGGCTTTTTCTTTAGGCCAGAAATGGTCTTTAATAGGTTAAAATTATTTTAATGCTTTAAAAATATTTGGGAAAAATGTAGGGAAACTCAGTGGACATATATTGTCCATATATAAGAGTTTCAACACATGGTCATGTTCAAAATGTTGGTCAAATCCCTCAAAAACCCTTTCTGGATATTTCAAGATTTTGAAATATTTACAAAGGAAATATTCTCCAAAAATTCCAAGAAAATTCCAGCATGTCACATATGACATGTATGATGATCTTGACAAGTATTATGTCATGGAGAATAGTATAACCCCATGAAATCCCCTCAAAACTATTTCTGTCCATTTTGAAGTTTGAGCAACTTTACATTGCCAAACATGTCCAAATGTTCTCAAACCTTGTGAACATGCTCAAATGGTCTAATAATTCATCTAGACCAAATGGCACAAGGTTGAGAAAATGTTATACTGATCAAAGTGCCCCAGAACCCTTCCTGTCCAAAACCAAATTTGAACAACTCTACATTGGCAACTTTCTCCTTCTGGTCTCAACTATTGTGGACATGTTCAGAACCTCAAATTATGACACTACACCAAGTGGTGCATCAAGGAGAATATATTTGCATGGCTAAATCTTGGAAAGTCCATTTCTGTTGATTTCTAGGGTTTATAAAAGTTTCATTGGCAAATTTGCCCAAATGGACTCAACCTTGGTGGAACCACTTGTTTTCTCAAGCCATTTGGCCCTGTCAAGCCTTATGACAAGAGGAGTTCATCTTCTTGCCCAAATCAACAACAAACACCTTCTGCCATTTTTCTAAAAACACCAATTTGACCACTTCCACTAATCTCCATGAGTTCTCCTTTTTACCATCACCCCTCCTAGTTCCCCTCTACCTCTGGAGTGCTTCCCTGCCCGAGAGGCAATGATTAAGGGGGGCAGAGACCCATTTTTCTTCTCTGGACAACCACTTTTTCCTCCCTTTCTCATCTCTCTCTCACTCCTGGCAAGTTCCAGAGCATCCAAAGCCTCCACCCCTCTTGTTTATTCCCCCTGCAGCCGCTAGAAACAAGTGGGCGCGCGGGTGCGCGCAAAAAGCCGCGGGTGCCGGCCAAAGTCGCGCTATGGAGCGCAAGGCAGAGCAGGGGACCGTTGACGCCGCTTCCCCGACCGCCTCGGGCCTCCCCTCGCGCCAGTCGAGGTGCCTCAGCGTCCGCAACATGCCACCGTGCAGGCCCCCTCGTCTCTCACTCTCTCTCACCTCCTGCGGCGCGTGCCCAGAGCCGCCCAGCTCGGACAATGCTCGCGCAGCTCCTGTAGCCGCGCGCAGCTCGCCCCGCTCCTTCTCTCTCTTCATGGCGCCCTACTCCACCCCCACTAACGCCGCAGACAAGTCCTCGCCCTCTCCTGGCCTCCCAAGCCGTTGTCGCGGCCACCCGTGCGCCGCGTCCACGGTGAGCCGCGGGTCAGCTACTTAAGGCCACCCCGAGCCCCCTCTCTACTCTTTTGGCCCTCTCTCCCTCCCGTGCATCCACTGGACCAACCCACTCCCCTCCTCGCGCCCTCCAACCACCCCATGGCCGGCGCCATGCTGTCGGCCTCCGCCAAAATTCGCATCCACCACCACTCTCCCTCCCCTCTGGGCTGCACCAGAGCATCTCCAGCACCACCGCGGGCCCTCCCGCACTTCTCCCTCTCCTCCCCGTGGTCGTGCCGTCGAGTTCCATCATCACCGTCAGCCTCGTCCGCCGCGGCCGATGCCCTGCTCAATCTGGTGCCCCTGGGCGACCGTGCCACCCACGGTTAGACGCGGCCGGGCCCCCTGAGCACGCCGGTGGTCAGCTCACCGAAAACGGTGGCATGTGGCACCGACAAGCTGCCGTCGACACCACCCCTTGCCCCTACTCTATTCTAGCGGGAGGTTGGGGATGAACCCGCCGATGGGCCCCACGTGTCGGCGTCCCTGAGGGCCGGGCCCGCGGGTTAAGTGGACACGACTTCTTTGGGAGCCGTCTCCCTGGGGCAAGGTGTATTTCGGGCGGGGGCCTTCGACGTCACTGCTGTCGCCCAGTGCGCCGCCCCGCTATGTCTCGCCTAGTGCACGCTGTTGCCGCCCAAATCCAGCCCATTTGGGTAAAAACCTTGTTCCTTTTTCTTTTCTGTCCAATTTGTAAAATCCATAAATAATTCAAATTAACTCCAAATTTGATGATTCAAATTTCTAGTGACTCTATAAATCATGATCTACCTATTGGTGCAACATGCACATTTTTCCAGACACTTTTTCGTCATAAACATTTATCAAATCCTGTTTTTCCATTTCTATGATGAACTTTAGAAAATCATAGAGAGCTCATACTTGATCCGAATGACATGATTGAAATTCCTAGGTGCTTCTAAGCTCATAACTTAGTTGATAAACATTTTTCTTAATACTTTGTGTACAACCTCAAATAATGAGCCATTTCGTCATATTTGTCAACTTTGCAAATTTATAGGAAAATCATTTGAACCCCAAATCCAGTGAAACCAAATCCTAGATGCTTCTAAAATCATCCTTTGTTAAATGGGTACCTTTGCTCATTTTTCAAAAAATACATTTCTATACACTTCTTGCAAATCTATAAACACCTTGAGTCCATCATATCAAAATGTTCAGAAGTATCCACTGACCCAATTCCAATGACACCACTCTGGTTATTTTTCATATAACCATTGATGTCCTAGAAAAATCAAATTAATATTTTTAGAGCACTTTTATTTTCTGCCTTATTGTGTTGCTTACTATGATTGTTTCCAACGTTAGTTGACAAAGTAGACGATAACTTGGAGATGGACCAGAAGGCTTGAAGACTCTGATGAACCAGGCAAGCAGCCCTTTGACCATGTCGATGAAACCCTTTTTATGCATGTCATACAACACTTTATTATTGTTGCATCGGAATCATGAAGAAATGGTAAACCACGTTGGTTGGTTGCCTCTGTTACTTCCTCGTTGATACTTGCATTGTGCATGACCCTACCTTCCTATGAGGGTTATGCCGGTGGGAGTAGATAGGATGCTAAAGTAGTTGCTACGCAAAAAGGGACGGGAATATGCATGGTGATGGAGACAAAGTATTTTCAAAGAACTTTTGGAAAACCCCGTCGGGTGTCACTTATGCTCGAGGGAGATAATGAGATGGGTAACCACTTGATGACGAAGTGGTGTACCGAGGCAAGTGTTTGTGTGGTTTTCAAAAACGGATTAGATTTAAGATTTGTCCACTGTCCCAACCTTACATGCGCAACCACTCTACCCTTATATGGGAAAGGGCATTATTGATTACCTAGGCCGATACTAGCTTGGAGCCCGCATTACTAGCGACGGGGGAGAGTTGGTGCTCTCTCTCGAGATGGGGTCGTGCCAGGTAGGGCGGCCAAGAACATTTTTTTGGGACACCGGACACACCGTTTGTACCCCGTGCTTGTGATGAGAGGTGATTTAGGAGCGTGGCTCCACGAAAATGTTATGTGATAATGATGGGAACGGGGGTTACTACCAATCGAGTGGACTCCATGTTAGTGTCGTCTAGGGAAAGGTAGTGATCGGGTGCTTACCCCGGGTACTTGAGGTACCGCGGGTCGTGGATGACATGGAAGTTCCCCAGATCTTGTGGGTAAAGTGTGCAACCTCTGCGGAGTGTAAAACTATTAGAATAGCCGTGTCCATGGTCAAGGACAGTTGGGCGGTGCTGCTTAAACTACGTCCAGAGTTTCACAACCGTGTGTGTGAGTTGATAAAACTACTTGGGTCAAGTCAAAGGACTTGACATGATTGAGTTGGGTTGGTGCCCACTCCATTTATGTTAATATCTGTAACCAGACCCTAATGGTTACCTGAATTCATACGATGCATGATTTACCAATTATTGAACATGTCAGAGCACAACCAAATTAGCTTTCTGCAAAACTTTACCTATATCATGCTTTATTATTCCTTGAACCAAAACATGGGTTGCTGGCGAGTACATTCAAAGTACTCATTTTCTTGCCACTAGTTATTTAATTGGCCAGGCATGGAAGAACAGAAGTTCGAGGAAGAGTTCTTTGGTGACGAACACGCGAACTAGGACACTTCCCAATCAGAATGCATGTAGGGTTAACGCAAATGGCATGGGTTCGACTTATCAACGTAGATTTCCGCTGCTTGTGTTTCATTTGATGTTCGACCATTAAGGCTTTATCAATGTAAGACTTGACCATAATGGTCATAACTTATGTAAGACGGTATGTATGGATGTCAGACTCTTGTTATTCAACTTCTGTGTGTTCAGTGAGCATTGATCTCTGGGATGACTGTACACGTGCATTCGGTGATCATGACTTATGAGTCGGGGTCCCTACAACCTCCTTTTTCTTCTTCCTCGCTCCGATTGCTTGTAGCATACCATAGCGCCCATGAAGAAGTTTTCGGCTGTGGATAAGGGGAAGGCTCCCCAGGAAGGGCCTGGCACTCCTCCACGTCCCGCGACTCCCGTCACGGCTCCTCGCGGTCGCGGTGGCTGCCCGCATCGAGGAAGCCCAGTCGGCGAAGGAAGGCATGCTGTGGCTGTGCGGCCTCCCAGGCTGCACTTCCATTCCGCAGAGGTGTTGCCGGAGTTTGTTGTGTGGTCAGAGAACCCAGCAGACAACTAGCTCCAGCTCCCTCGCTTCTTCGCCGGCGAACTGCCGGCCCCTGGCCCTGGCGGGCTCTGGCTGCAGGTGGACTGCTACTGCAGCAGGGCCTCTTGGGTCGCGGTGGAGATCTCCTTCGCTGGGAACGTGACCCTGGCCTAAGGCTGGCGGACGTTTCCCCGTGCGCATGGCTTGGGCCGTCGGTGCACCCTCCACTTCAAGTTCGATGGCGATGCGACCCTCTACATGAGGGTGTTCGGAGAAGGCGGCCGCTGTGTTGGGTGCTGCCCTGAAGATGATGACGGTGGCGAGGTGCTTGGCCATGGCGACGATTGTGACAAGGGCGAAGGCGAACCCACCCCCGGCAGCGTCCGCAGCTCGCCGAGCTTCAGCGGCTCCTCCTCCGGTGACAGCTCCTCCAGCGGTGGCCGCGATCAGCCACCACGTCGCCGCGCCCGCTTCAAGAGCAGTAGCGGTTCGTCCCGTCGCCGCGCCCTAGTGAAGCGCGAGGTGGAGTCTGATTGAGCTCGGGAGGACGATGTGGATCCCTCCTCGCGAGCCGTCGCAAGGCGCGCGCCGTTTTTTTGTTTTTCTCCTTTTCCTTCATTGAGAGAAAGAGAACTATGGAGCCCCGTGGGGACGTGCAACGGACTATGATCCCTAATTATCGTGCTACATTTATCGTCCTTGTGCTGTGTTATGGTGTTCTGATTATGTGCTTGCGCGTTGGAACAACTTAGCTCGGGATGTTTGCAGTGGTTTTCGCCTCGCGATGTACCCGCTCGAGGCCTCACCGGGACGCCTCAAGATCTGCAAAGATTAGTTGGGGGGATAGTTTGCGAACCTTGGTCGCGAGGGTTGCTAGCTTAGGCCCGGCGCTTTGTGTCGTGATGCCCTAAGGGCATGGACCGGGAGGGGTGCTCCCGCTGTGAACTTGAACGAGGGATCCTCGCGTAAACCAGGCGAGAAAGGGCTCACGAGGGCCCCTGCGCAGGCCCCTCGCGAGGTTGTGTGAGAGAGAGAGAGCCAGAGAAAAGCCGCAAACAGAGAACAGGGGCAGAAGACGGCAAACAACGCTAGAAGCAACTTTCAATAAAGGTTCAAACAAAGGAGAACAAGCCAATTGCAAAAGCAAATGAAAAGCCACGTCCGGCACCTACTCTAGTCTTCGACGTCTTCTCAACAGCGCGGAACTAAGTGCTGCCACTGGGCGTGTGTGGGAGCCCCCGAGGCCCAAGAGCGGCACTCCGGAGACTCCGGGGCGTTTACAGCCCCAACTCATTATTACGTGAGAGTGTCACAGGCGGCGAGCTTCACAGGCACCGGGCCTTTCTTGGGGCGGCAAGCTTCATAGGAATGGGCCTTCTTCACACGCACTGGGCCTTTCTTCACAGGCACTGGGCCTCCTTTCAAGGATAGAACTTCCAGAGGTGCTGAATGTTCCAAGCGTTTGGGATGGGCACCCGTTCCTGAGTCTCCAGGCGCGCGGCGCCAGGCCTGGAAATATGAACAACCTTGAACGGGCCCTCCCACATGGAGGAGAGCTTGTGCAACCCTTCTCCAGAGAGCACCTGCCTGAGCACAAGGTCACCTACCTCAAGAGTCCTGGGGCGGATGTTGCGGCAATGATATCGCCGCAGCGCCTGCTGGTATCTTGCTGCTCGTAGTGCGGCTTCCCGACGGTGTTCCTCACCCAGCACGAGGTCCATCCCCCACATGGCGTCCTATTGCGCTTCATAAAACGCTAGGACCTGCGCGGAGTGATGCCTGACCTCGTGAGGGAGGACCGCCTCTACTCCATAGACGAGGAAGAACGGGGTCTCGCCAGTCGACTTGGTGGCGGTAGTGCGGATGGAACACAACACGGACTAGAGCTCGTTGTACCAGCCCCTGCCGCAGGCCTCCAGCTTCTTCTTGAAGGTCCTGGTTTTGAGGCCTTTCAGGACCTCTGCGTTGGCGCATTCGGCCTGGCCGTTACTCCGGGTGTGTGCCACCGAAGCATAGCGTATCTGCGTTCCAAGGTTAGCACAATATGTTTTGAAGAGATTACTGGTGAACTGTGAACCGTTGTCGGTGATGATGCGATTAGGGACCCTGAATTGGCTCACGAGGCCCTTGATGAACTTGACTGCGGAGCCAACTGGCATGGTGCGGACGGCTTCCACATCCGCCCACTTGGTGAACTTGTCGATGGCAATGTAGAGGTAGCAGTAGCCCCTAGGCGCTCAAGGAAACGGGCCCAAGATATCCAGCCCCCAGACCGCGAACGGCAACAAGAGTGGGATGGTCTGCAGGCCCTAAGCTGGCTGATGGATCTGCTTGGCATGGAATTGGCAGGTTTCACAAGCCTTCACCAGCTCAACTGTGTCGTTGAGTGCCGTGGGCCAGTAGAACCCGCTGTGAAACGCCTTGCCGACGAGGGCCTGTGATGACGAGTGGTGTACACAATCTCCACTGTGTATGCCATCCAGCAACTCCTTTCCATGTTCCCTGGGGGTGCAACGCAGCGAAACATCATTTGGCCACTTCCGATAGAGCTCTCCGTCTTGGATGCAGTAGGTCGTGGCCTGCCGGGCCACACATTCTACGTCCTCTTCCTTCTCTGGTAGAGTCCCTTGCATCAGGTAGTCCTTGAATTCCACAGTCCAGCATCCCTCCTGAGGCTCGAGCGCCAGGAGTAAGCGTGTTCCCGAGGTTGGGCCACAGACTGGGGCTCCTGAGGAAGGCGGTTGAGGGAGTTCCTCCTGAGGTTGCGCCATGCTTGACAGTGACGGCGCTATCGAAGGCTTGAAGAGCCGTTCCTCGAAAACGCCAGGCTCCTGAGGCAGCCGCCTGGATGCCCTCCTAGTGATGTCATCAGCCTCTTGGTTGGTGCCGCGGGGCACATGCTGCAACTCCAGCCACCCAAACTACTTTTCCATCCTACGCACCTCCGCAAGATATGCTTCCATGTGCTCGTCCTTCGGCTCGTACACCTTGTTGGAGAAGTTGACAAGGAGCTGTGAATCACCCTTGATGATGAGGTGCTTCACCCCCAGTATCGCTGTAGCCTTCAAGCCCGCTATGAGGCCCTCGTATTCTGCTATGTTGTTGGAGACCTTCTCGCCATGCTGGAAACAGAGCTGCATGTCGTAATGGAGCTTGTCCTGAGTGGGGGATATAAGCACTCCACCAGCCTCCGCGCCGTGTCGCGAAAATGCTCCATCAAAGTACATGAGCCAGCCATCTGGTGCCTCACTTCCAGGGGAAAGTGACCGATCCTCGCCTGCTTTGAGGCCAGGAGCTTCTGTCCATTCTGCCACAAAATCTACTAGTGCGGCTCCCTTGACGACCCTGGTTTTGCTGAATTCCAACTGAAATGCTTGTAAGTCAATGTTCCATTCGGCGACCCTTCCAGCAGAATTGGGGCTCCTGAGTACCCTTTCCAATGGTTATGCAGAGATGACCTTGATGGGGTGACCTTGAAAGTAGTGCCGCAGCTTTTGCGAGGCCACCAATAGCGCGAGCAAGAGCTTCTGAGGCATGGGGTATCGTGCCCTTGCATCCCGCAGCACCGTGCTAATAAAATACACCGGATGCTCGATGAGGGTGGGGGTGCTGACGAGGTCCATGCCTTCCGGAGGGTTAGGCGCCTCCTGAGACGACGGAGCCCCCAGCACCTGGTTGCCTGGTGAGGCCTCTTCTGCCCTAGGGGCATTTTCTTGTTGAGGCTGGTCTCCATCTGCCATGGACGAGGTCTTTGTGAGGCCTTCCTGGTCTTGCGCTGCCGCGGTCGGGGCCATGGCCGGTCGTGACGCAGCCTTCATCTAGCGCTCTTCCTAAACCGCCACTAGAGCCGCACTGGCAGAGTAGGGTGTGGCGGTGAGGTAGAGCACCAGGGGCTCGAGAGGGCGTGGTGCCACCATCACAGGAGGGATGGTCAGGTACTTCTTGAGGTCTTGAAATTGTTGGTCGGCCCCCTGTGTCCATTCGAACGGACCCTTCTTCTTCATCAGCTTGAAGAAAGGCAAGGCTCGCTCCCCCAGCTTGGAGATGAAGTGTCCTAACGCAGTTACGCGTCTAGCGAGCTTATGCATTTCTCTGAGGGTTTGCGGTGGAATCATGTCTTCGATCGCCTTGACCTTATCTGGGTTGGCCTCGATCCCTCTGTGGGACACAAGGAAGCCCAGAAGCTTGCCGGAAGGAACGCCAAACACGCACTTCTCCGGGTTGAATCGCAGGTCCACTTTGCGGAGGCTCGCGAAGGTCTCTTCCAGGTCTGGGATCAAGGTTTTTGCCTCCCGAGACTTGACCACAATGTCGTCGATGTAAGCCTTGGTGTTTTCCCGAGCTGCCGGCCTAAGGCGATGTGCATCAGCCGCTGGAAGGTTGCGCCCGCGTTGCGCAACCCGAACGGCATGCAGGTGTAGCAGTATACCCCACATGGGGTCAGGAAGGCCGCCTTCTCCCCGTCTTCTACCGCCATCTTGATCTGGTGATAGCCCGAAAATGCATCCAGGAAACACAACAGGTCGCACTCGGTGGTGGAGTCGACGATTTGGTCGATGCAAGGGAGTGGGAACGGATATTGAGGGCAGGCCTTGTTGAGGTTGGTGAAGTCGACACACATGCGCTCCTTTCCTCCCTTTTTCGGCACGACAACAGGGTTTGCTAGCCATTCGGGGTAGCAAACCTCATGAATAACACCTGCTGCCTCCAGCTTGTGGATTTCTTGAACGATGAAGGCCTGCATCTCAGTGGACTGCCACCTTGCTTTCCGCTTCACATGGCATACATTGTGGCACACATTCAGGTGATGCTCAATCACCTACCTTGGGACCCCTGCTAGCTGCTTGGGTTCCCATGCGCACACCTCCTTGTTCGAGCGCTAGAATTTCACCAGTGCCTCCTCTTGGTCGGGGTCGAGATTGGCCCCTATGGTGAAGGTGGTGCTGGAGGACCCGTCCTCATCAACTCGTACCTGCTTGATCTCTGCCTTGTCCTGGGTGAACAACTGCTTCTTCTTGGTCGGCGCAGCCCCCTTGGCCTTTGAGGCATCGGTGCCGGCAGGCTATCCTGCCGCGACTGTCTTGATGGCGAGCTTGAGTGCCAGCAGAGCATCCTTGGTATCTCCAGCTACGGTGAGGACGCCACTGCTCCCGAGCATCTTCATGAGGTTGTTGGCCGGATGGGTCGCTGCCATGAACTGAGCCAAGGCGGGGTAGTCGAGGATGGCATTGTACGGGAGGCCGATGTGGGTGATGTCGAAGTTAACCAGCTCCGTGCGGAAGTTGTCGTGGGTGTTGAAGGTCACAGGGAGGTGGATCTGCCCCAGGGAGCTAGAGGAACCGCCTCCAATGCCCAAGAAGGGCTTGCTAGGTTGGAGCCATTCCAGCGGTATATGGAGGAGGTTGAAGGCCTCCACCAGAGCATGTTGAGGCCAGCACCACCGTCGATGAGGGTCCTGGTGAAGGCCACCTGGTATATGGCAGGCGTGCAAAGCATTGGGAGCGCACCCGAGCAGGCGGTGTTGATGGGGTGATCGTCCGAGTTGAATATCAGGTCAGCCTTGGGTGCCGCCCAACCTGGAGGAGCTCCCTGCCGCTTGAGGGCGGCACCGATCTGGTGGACGAACGGCTTGACGTGGCGGCCCAAGGGTGGCACCTTCGAGCCGCCCAGGAGAGCTGCGACAATCAGGGGTGCCGGTGGAGCGTAGTGGGCGAGGAAGAGGTAGTGCAGCTCCTCCCAGGAGGCCACAGAAGATGTTGGCAGGTGGAGCAGCCAAACGCGCGGGACGCATGTGAGGGCCATGGAAAACCAGTGGGCCATAACCTTGTCATCGCCTCCGGCCTTGAGGACGGCCTCCGCGTATGCCAGCAAGAAAGCCAGCAGGTCTGATGCACCGTTGTAGCGCAGTGGCATCTCTGGGTTAAACTTGTGCGGCCATTGCACCTGCCGCAAGGCGGGGGCCAGGGCTCGGAGCCCCCTGGCCCGAGCACTGGCGTCGCCCGTCGGAGCCTGTGGCGCATTTTCCGCCATGAGGGCGAAGCGCGGTGTTGGTGGAGAGCGAGCCGACAAAAGGGAGAGCTCCGGTGCACCCCTACTTGGTGCGCCAAATGTCGGATATCGGGTTCTAGCAAAACCCTTAAGGTTCGAACTCTGGGGTGCGCACGAAGATCTTCTCCCTACCGATGCACTCCCCAAAACCTTGCCGCGGATCTAAGCTAACACGATGAACAACACAAGAGACACAAGATTTATACAGGTTCGGGCCACCGTTGTTGTGTAATACCCTACTCCTGTGTGTGGTGTGGTGGATTGCCTCTTGGGCTGATAATGAACAGTACAGAGGAAGAACAGCCTCGCGAGGAGAGGTGTTCTTGTGGTGCTGGTGTGTGGATCAACTGGGTTCGGGTCAGATAGCCCTCTACTGTGGTGGCTAGCCCTATATATAGAGAGGCCCTGGTCCTCCTCCTAAATATTGAGCGGGAAGGGAGCCAACAACGGCCATTTCAAAAGGGGACAGCCAGTACAGGCTATCCTGACTAAAGGTGGTCTTCAACTGCCAAAGGCTCTGGTGATGATGTGGTCTTGGGCTCCACGGTGACCTTCGTCCTGCCGTCCTGCTGGTCTTGGTCTCGTTGCATTGATATGGAAACCTTTGCTTGATGCCTCGGTACTCCGCGCCTGCGCTTGCCCCCTTTGCACCAAAGAGGAAATGGGGACACTGCACAGGCTGGCGCCTGCCTGGCACCCGCCAGGTCTTGATTGTCATGGCCTGCATCATGGGCACCTCGCGAGGTACTCCTTGCCTTGATCTCTTCGCCTCCTTGTGAGCCTGCCTGGTGAGGTCGCCCCTGAGGAGGCCTTGTGTCGTCCGCCCCGCGAGGCTTGGCCCCTTGTGAGGGTCTTGAGCCTGGGTTGATGAAGACGGGCTGTACTGGGCCACTGCTTGAGCCATGCTGCAGGCCGCAGGCAGGCAAGTCTGGGGACCCCCGTTCCCAGAACGCTGACAGAATTCCAAAATTCCAATCTTAGGTTTGTAATTCCGATACTTCAAAGTATATCATGCAAGTTCAAAAATATTGTTATCTCATAGTCCAAACGGTGAAATAAATTGATCAACCATGAGTGCACGCACTATTGACCATATATATCTCAGTTACGCTAAAGTCTCTCAAATATTCAAACCCGACTCTTTATCTGAAGCCACCCCCCGCCCCCTCCCCCCCACACAAGTCGTTCTCTCCCCCAGACACGAACACCCGAGAACATTAACTCCCTCCTCTCTTCTAAAGTCGGGACCCCAATATAGATCTCTATCACTTTGTCTCTCGAGCATGCACACATCTCTTCCCCCACTCTCGAGGTCTCTCGGTATCTCTCTTGCGCAAGCACACGCACTATATAGAGTGTATCTTTCCCATACACACAAAACGTCTCCCCCAAATGTCTATCTCCCTAGTTATGTGGTTCTCACACACTCACCTCACACACCACCCCCACTGCAAACAAGCACACTTTGTCTCCTTGTGCACCACTCTCTTTCTATTTCTCCAACATACAGACCTGTCCCAGCTCCTTCCCTATATGCATATATGTCCTGACTCTTTCCATAGCTCCCTAACGTATCATCGTTCTCAATCTCGCACATTGTTCTCTACACCATCTATTCTAGATCTCTCATGAAGTTCCTATCACACACACATGATGGATCGCTTTCCTTGCATCTCCGTACATAGGCCACTTTCGAACAACATCAACATTGTCTCCCTATCTACACACCACTTCTGCACATAAATGACCCCTCTCTCTCCCCCTCTCTTCCTCTCTCTCTCTTCCTCGCTAGCTCTCTCTCTCTCGCTATCACACCCCTCTCCCACACACACACAAGATGTCTCTTCCAAATAGTCTGCTCCCCGCCCGCACCCATGTTATCTCCCTACTACACATGCCTTTGTCTCTCTTTGACACACATGTCACACCATTCCCCCTTCCCTATACTAGGTTTACATCATTAGTGGTCTCTCTTCTCCACATACACACTCCCTCTCACACACACACGCACACAAACACACACACACACACACACGCACAAACACCCATCTATCTGAATCCTTCTTTTAAGACACACACCCTTGAATATTCTTTCCAGCTCTAGGTATGTATATATCCCCCCTCTCTCTAGCTCATATGTACACCAAAATTCTCCATCTCTCTAACACACACATCTCTCCCCATGTCCGCATGTGTATCTCACACACTCACTCTCTGATTGTGTCTATGTGTCTCCACGTTACACAACACAAAGCCCCATGCACATGTCTCTCTCTATCCTCCACACACAGAGACAAAGAATCTGTTATCATTGCCTCAGTCTCTACACATATCACACATGCACAATCTCTCTCTCTCTCTCTCTCTCTCTCTCTCTCTCTCTCTCGCACACTCGCTCAACAAAGATTTTCCTGTGAATAACTTACCGTCTATTCATCAACAGTCATGACAGTACAGCAAACATGAGACGTGAAAAAGAATAAATCTACACGTGTGTAGACCACCTAGTATGACTACTAGGACTAGAGCAAGCCGAAAGCGCGCCGCCGTCACCCCCTCCTTATCGGCGACGGGAAAACCTTTGTTTTACACAGTCTTGAAGTCATCGTGCTAAGGCCCCACATGCTCAGCCATTGAATAGAATGTAGATCCATGTTTATGGAAACAATTATCGATAATATATTTGGATCTCCATACTTATATCTCTTATCTTACAAAAAATGAGTTGTTGATGATGGTACGCCTGCCATCTTGCAATATAGACCATCTAATCTATATCTGACGGATAGAAATTAAATTAAAAGATACCTGCACCTCTCTCCACATTTGCAGACAAGGCCTTCCCTCGTTCATCCTTATCTCCCACAACCTCATTGTTGAGCAATTAAAAAAGGAAACCTCTAGAACAAACAGGGATGGTGGTCGCTGCCGGCGTCATCCATCCTTATACCTCCACTCAATCCGACCACCAATCACCACCACGCCCCACTCCTCCTCACCTTATCTCTCCTCTTTCTCGAGATATCATTAGTTTTTACACATGGGATTGCTCCGACATGGGTCAATCACAATAGGTGTTCTGGAAAGAAAATGCATCTTGATGTTCCGTGCAATGCACAAACATCTTGCTAGTACTCCTACAGAAGACTTAATTGGTGATGATGGTGTGTCTACCATCCGTCATTTCTGACCATTAAATCTACATCTAACGATTGTGAGGTAAGTTGTTGCATTTTCTCAACAACATCCCACTTCTCTACCAATTTACAGAAAAACCCTTAATTAGTATCTTAAAACCAACCACGTCCCTCCCTCACCTCGCCAAAACAACCCAAGGAATATATTCCAACTGAAACATAATATATCTCTAGTGATATATGTATATAAAAATTAGAGTGTTTTATATCAAGTTTGTGAATAAGTATTATTCTAATTATGATCTGTTGCAATGCACGTGAACATTGCTAGTATTTCAAAAAATGCAAAAAATGCTAGTATTTCCATAGTTTTGAGTTTTCCATCAAGATATAGTCACTCATGGTTGATATTTAGTTTCAATTGCGTACACATAGGCACTATGTAACTAGCCGTGCTTATTGGCTACCAAAGCTTAACTTTCACTCCTACTTACAATATTTAGAGTGTTTAACAAAAAACTACCACTTTGAACCAGCCCTACGAAGAAACTATTGTACAAAAAATAGAAAAAACATACCCAAAATTTCTTAATCCGCGCTAAAAAACTACTACCTAATGCCGATTAGGCTCGTTTAAACCTGTTTATGACAGGGTTGGCCCACATGTCCGTGCTGACGAGGCAGCTTAAACCAACACATTTTGTTTGACCATTCACACAAGGAACCCACATCTGACCTTCTATCATGTTCTTCCTCCTCCAATAATTATTTTTCCTAAACATTACTTCACACAGTAGTTATGCGTGTTCGCGGTGGCGCCGGTGATGAGAGAGTTGCCCGTTGCTCCCCTGGACGAGCAGGACGCTGCGCTGGGCTCCGCACGGGTTGGCTTGCTGGACCGAGTGTGACTCACACGCTAGCAAGCCGCCATGCTGGCCTTCGCTCGAGCCAGATGGTTGGCCTTAGCGCAGCACGCGTGAGCAAGCCGACGCATCGCCGTGCCAACCTAGCTAGTAAACCTTGCAGACAAGCAGCTGGATGCATCTAGGAGCGTATGTGCTATCTTGGCTAGCTAGCAGCCGCAAGCGCCGGACGGAGCTAGCATCCGTGCTGCCGCAAGATGGGCTCCGCACCACCGGTGGTTTTGACCTTGCCTTTTGCCAGCGACGGTAGCTGCGTCCCATGGCCGAGGATGACTAGGCAGACGGGCTGGAGGCAGGTGGTCACTCGGGGATTTTTGTCCAGACTGACATGTAGGTCCCACAAGTCATAACGCCTAACTTGCTGGTCGAATAGAAGGTGTTGACTCAAGGGGCGACATGGGTTGAGACGTTCCGATAACGACACTTTGTAGAGTAGTCGTTTCTTGGTAGGGTTGGTTGGTAAGTCGTAGTAGTAGTTTCTTGTCATTATTAGTGGTTTCTTGTAAGGAACAATGTACTAGAGACAAAAGGCAGTTCTAGGTTGTGTTGTACTCCAACGAGTACTACTAGTGGTCGCGGGAGTGTATAGCATGTTTTGTGGGTTCGATCCCGGCCGAACGCACAGCGGCCTTTTTAAATAGTAACCTCGCAGCGAGCCAATATTGTACACTGGTAGTTTGACTTTTGAAGTAGAACGGACGTGTCGCACCACAATCTTGGTGCACTGGATAGCCCAGCCATGTGAACAGGTTTCCCCTCCCATCATCTCGTGGCTCACGTACTAGAGTAGTAATCCTATATATCAATTCACACCATGCAAAGTTTCTCGCTTGCGTGCTCGCCCTAGCCGCACCTCGCTTGGAGCTTCATCATCAGCTAGCATATTTAAACTAGCACCTCCCAATTAAGCCCGAGGAGCCAGAAAACCTTGGCGTGTCATTGGGAACTATGCAATATGGCTTTGTACATAAAGTGCTAGTACACTACTATGCTATAGGTTGTGGCATTGCACGCATGGACTTCTGTCCATTATCGGCTCTATAAAAGAAATTCCTCTTGACGTGATTCTTTTTGTTTTGAAACAGAGGCAAAAGCTTTGCCTCATCTCATTCATAAAGAAGGAACTACTAACAAAGTTCGACAAGATCCATTACACCTCCACAAATGGAAGCGAAAAGCCTAGTCTCGTTTGTTAGAAGGGAGAGAGAAAGGATTGGTGGAATAGTTCGTTGTATTGCTTGAGCCTCGTGGGCATATATATAGGTCTACATGATCTACTATGAGTACAAGGCAAGCCAGAATAATTCCTAATCTAACCTATGTTTCCTAATACAATCATATTACTCAACATCCCCCCGCAGTCACAATGGTAGTGACGCAGACTGTGAGACTCGAGAACAATCCGAAGGCAAGCCGACAGATACCCCCTCCCTCCCATAGTCGTAATAGTCGATGCATCGCAGAGTCATGGATGGAGTGAAAACCGATGAGGTTGCTCAAGCAGGCGGTAGCCCTTTGTGCCGTTTGTCGATGTAGCCGAGAGCGTGGATGGTGAAGCCGTGGTCGAGGTAGCCATGCGAAGAGTTCCGTGTTCGATGTTGAGTCGGGGTAGCCGGTGTCGAGGAAGTCGCCGTGGAGCCGCGGGCGCAAGGGAGCATCGAGTTAGCATGGGCGCAGTGGTGTCGAAGTAGGGGTGCACCGGGAAGAAAATGTTGTTGGCGGGTTTGCCAAGCCCGGGGACACATCATGGACGAAGGCACACACCGGTGTTGCCAGCACCGGGAATGCATATATGGATGAAGAAGAAGTTGATGAAGCGCCGACCAGGCTTGCCAGGCCCGGGGACATGTCATGGATGAAGGCACGCACCGGTGTTGCCAGCATCGGGCATGCGTAGACGAGGGACCTACACGAGCTGTACGCCATGTCAGAGAAGTCAGAGGGCCAGCAGAGAAGAACTCGACAACGGTTGCGGCGTCCATCAGCGCGGGGCCAATGTCACCAACGTTGGTCGGAGTAGATGAAGTGGTCGGGGTAGATGAAGGTGACGCTGACGATGGGCTGGTGCTGGATGAAGACAAAGGAGGTGGACGGGCAGCTGCGGCGGCTACAGGGTAGAGGCAGCGGTGGCCAAAGAAAAGCGGCGGCGGCGGCCTGACGGCACCGGCAGCGGCTTGATTAGGAGCGTGGCGGTGGTACTCGAAGTAGACGGAAAACCCTGACAACATGACGAAGACAGGCGCGGACGGTGGCGTTCCCGCACCAAGGGAGATGGCGCGGCGCATACCACGGGAGGTCGACGCGCGGTGACAGCTGAGTGGACCATGGGTCGCGGCGCTACAGCCCAAAGTGGCGGCGCAGCGGTGACGGGCAGGTCGGGGCGACGGCGGGAAGACCTCGGGGCGGCGGCACGACAACCTGAAGGGGCGGCGCGGCAGAGGGGCGCGGGTCAGTGCAACCGCGTAGACGGCCTCGGGACGGTGGCGTGGACCGCTAGCCACGCTAGCTACGACCCGACGGGGCGACGCAGCGACGGCGCGAGGGTCGGTGCGTCCACGGGGACGACCAGGAGAGGACAGCCTAGGGGCGGTGGTGGACTGCGGGCCGCGGCACTACGGACTGAAGGGGCGACGCAGTGGTGACGCGGGTCGGTGCATCCTGGAGAAGAACCACGGGGCAGCGGCGCTGCAGCACGACGGGGCGACGCAGTGGCAGCCCATTGCTCGATCGGTGGAGGGACACGCTGAACTCGGGGACGATCTTGACGGCACATGCGGAGGCGCGCGCAACCGACAGGCCAGGTCGGTTGCACGGCGTAGATGAGGCGGATCGCGGCAGCGGGCGGGTGAACAATCCGATCGCGCGCGAGGTCGCGGACGCCGCTCGGTGGAGACAGGGTGGCGGTGGAGTCCAAGATGAACCCTACGACGGCGGGCGACAAGGCGGCGATGATTGGCCGCCACATGGCGTGAGGCAGCCGGTTTGGGTGATGCAGGAGTCCCGGTCGGAGCAGGGCGGTGATGGCTGATGTAGATCGACGCGCGGGCTGGCGCGCGAACAGGGCGGTGAAGGGCCACTGCATGATGCGAAGCCGCTGGGTCGGTGAACAAGCCAGCCAATCGCGCCGGGTTGGAGTAGAGGCGCACAGGGTCGATGGCGGCGATGGGCAATGCAAACCTATCAAGATTAGATCAGAAAACCAAAAAGAAATCGACGATGAAGATGACCGGTGGGAGAGAGGAAACCCCGGAGCAAGGGCTCGGGAAAAAGACTCTTTAGGGAAGCCGGCCAACACGACCAGCGGATGAACCCTAGGTACGGGCGGCGCTGCCCCCGGAGGCAGTCATGGAGGCCGACCGCCCGAGGGGCGGCGCGCGGGTGCGGAAGCAACGGCGGCTAGGGTTTAGAACCCGGAAACCGATACCATGTGAGAAGGGAGAGAGGAAGGATTGGTGGAATAGTTCGTTGTATTGATTGAGCCTCGTGGGCATATATATAGGAGTACATGATCTACTTGGAGTACAAGGCAAGCCAGAATAATTCCTAGTCTAACCTATGTTTCCTAATACAATCACATTACTCAACATCGTTGTATCAAAGAACTCAAATGTTCTGCCCCCGCAGTAATCGTCGCTGATAAACAGGCTGCTAGTGTGTGCGTAAGAGGAGCGGTTGAGTCAGCCAGATACGTGCTTGAATAGAGCATGGAGAGTATGCACTACGCATGTGTACATTCCCTGCATTGATAGTACAATGATGGTTCTACAGAACAGTAGTACCCTCCACTTGCACTGTAGCTCCATGGCCATGAGATTCAAGAGTTCAAAACTGGTGCACTACAGAAGAACAGTACATCGCACTACTAGTTGAGAAAGTAGTACTACTACTGCTACAGTATGAGTACATAGTAAATAATAGCCTTACCATTGCAGGGCACGAGGCACTACCACTATGCATGCACGCATACGAGGCCCTGCAGTTACGCTCTTATATCCTCCTCGCCAGTTCCCCTCCCCCTGAAGAGACCAAGGCAGTTTGTCGCTGCTCCCATGGATTCGCCAGGTGGTTCTCCTCCTCGTAGGGGCTGGGAGACCTTGGACGATGATCCTCTGGAAGAAATCGCACGCCGCTCCGATGTTCTCACCGCCGCAAGACTTTGTTCTTCCTGCACCAACTTTTTTAAGACGCTGCTTAAACAAGCTTGGGAAAAGGCCATGCTTGTTGGTATTCCACGCGTTCTCAAGGAGAAGGTTATTCTATGGGACAATCCTTCAAACAGTCCACCACCCCCTGGCCATGGTTGCACATTGACTCCGCTAGAGTTGCCAATGTTGAGAGGTGGTCGGATTTTGTCCAATGAGCAGGTCAGTCATGGAGTTTGATAATGTAGTACTTAGTTATTCCATCCTGTAATTTCTCCCCTGCCCACCATCTTATATATAGGTCTAGGTTTGTGCCAATAGAGATTGTCTTGCATACCTTCGGCCGGATAGCACCATCATTTTGCACAACATCCACAGCAGTGCGGCCATTCCCACAGACCCCTTCTCCACCATTGGGATCGGCCTTCCGGACTGGCTGGGCTTGAATACGTATGATGATGCCTACATGAGATTGAAGAAGATAGCAATTGCGGACCTGCTAACAAAGCGACACGGCTACGACAATCACTATCTCATTGCGATGTTCGACATAAGGATTACCATCAATACAAGAGGCAGTAACGGCAGAGGCTGGCACCTGTTGGCCGCGGAAGATTCGTACCCCTACACGTTTGAAGACGTTGTGCGCCATGTAGGTCGCATCTTCGTGGTGACAAGCTAGGGGACTTGGTCATCTGGTTGCCATCCTACGGTAAAAAAGATTACAAACGGAATGCACAAACCATCATTTGCATCCCTAACGGTACTCCATTATTTTGCAGCGACCAATCATCCCCCAATCAAAATAAGATCGCCCATCCTCGATGTGCATTTGCATCCGTGATTTAGTCTAACCTGGAACCTTATAGCTGACTTTCGCATATTGGGATCAACTATCTTCGTAGTCGTTATCCATGGTACCACTGATGTGCAACATGGTCACACAATCTATCACGATCGGACCGTCACCATCTACCCAGGTATTCCATTTTCTCATTGTTGTGTGTTAGAGTAGTAGAGTAGTACTTGTTAGTTATTTTTTTTCTTGACTGGGACATGTTTACTGTACTAGTAGTACAATTTAGTATTATATTTTTTAACCCTCTCGCCTTCTCTTTCATTGTTGTACTACTTACTAGTACTAGTACTTTTTACCTTGGAGGGCACGTATAGCCAACTAGGCCCTTGAAGACTTGAAGCCGCTAGCTCCGACTATTTTTGCTTTTCCATGTCTTACTATCTCATCCATGTAGCCAAGAGTGGCTATATATAATAAGCCGGTTATTTTACTTCCTCTATATTAGAGTAGTACTATTCGCTGCACAGTATTACTGACCGCCATATTTGAGCACAACATTATTATGCATGGACCTTGACTATGTATATCACCACGTGTCCAGATCAGAGATACCGCGTATACTAGATGAATGGCGCCTAGTTTGACCCCCGTTGTGTTATGTGGGTGCCGAGGAACACTCTTATAGAGTACTGGCTTTTCATTGGGGACAGCTACCCCATTGTGAAGCGGATGCCACCTTCCATGCCCGACACCGAAGTCCTGCCATTCATGAAGCATGGTTGTATCTTCAGTGTGCACCACTGGATGAATGACATACTGGGACAGGTTATCCCTAATTTATGTCTCTTTAGCTTGGATCAGTCTCCATCATGTGGAACCGGACTAGAAAGCTGCGACAATGATTCTCGTTGCCCACCGCTATGGATCGTGCCATCCATGAAGAACACCTGGGACTGGAACCTAGAGGAGGACACATAGCCCATCTATAACGTGTAAGCAGAGTATGGTAAATTGTGAATGGTAGCGCTGTGGATATATGTAGACTAGTCGTGCACAAATTTATCACATGGAGTGGAGATGAAGTTGTGTGGCATACTAGAATTTCTCCTTCAGAATTTATTAATAGTAGGTGTCTGATGTGTACGTGCAACTTTTGTGGTTGTTGCACGGGCTCCAACACGCTCTTTGAGGAAAAAAGGTGGCACAACTTTGGATATAGGTCACGTGGTGGCATCATACACTAGCATCCTTCGCTATAGTTCTAGTACTCCTACTAGGACAACAACTCCTATAAAACCTTGCACTTGGCTCTTTGCCTCTTCAGGAGGTTCAATGGTTCATACTCATGTGAACCTTGCACTTGGCTCTTCACCTCTTCGGAAGGTCCAACAATGATGATACTACAGTATAATATGCTTCTGGAAATCTGACACCGAATGAATTGCCGCACGTCCACAATGAGGGCGAGGGCAAGGGAGAGGGAGAGGGCACTGTAGTCTAAACCCTCTCCTCGCCCTGCGAGCCACCTCACGCGTGGGTGAGGGAGAGGGCATAGGCGTACGTAGTAAGCAAGCTTCTCCTCGTCCTGTGAGCCACCAGGCATGGGCGAAGGAGAGGGCATAGTAAGCAAGCTTCTCCATGTTCGGCGAGTTGACGGGACACATCAACGCAGTACTAGTCCATACTGCATCCTTTCCAGTTAATTTGGCTTAATTTGAAACGCGAAAAATATATTGGCGGTCAAGTATGTAACAATACGCTCATTACGGTCACTATATAGTTTTGCACTGATTATACGGTCACTGGCTCACTGTAGAGCACCGTGTTGCACCCTACTGATTGGCCACATATTTGACGTGGCACTTTGTTGACTGGTTAAATTGGCACCTGGTTTCTGGTTCCCACCTATCAGTTGGCAGAGCAAAGAAATCAGTTAAACAAAACTTTACACAGGCACGACCGGAATCCAACCCTTGTGTGCGAACCACCCTGGCTGCGTATGTGAGTGCATGGACGTGTACTCCCTCGGTTTGTGAAAAGCTGTACATCTAGCATTAGAAAATTTTCGAACAAAGAGTGTACATCTACACTTCCAATGAAATTAGCCTTTAATCCAATCAATATTGATTGACTAATGCACCAACTTGTGCTCTAGCTATAGGCTACATGTCTATCCTTAATTACAGCATGCAACAGCCTTCATTTAATGTTCTTCTCTCAATGGTCGCATGCATACATAAGTTTGCTACTTTTGGGCGTTAATTATGCCATGAAGTTTTGGTTCCTCATGGTCAATATGTAAATTTCTATATGTACAATCTTTCACGGATGGAGGGAGTAGGTTGAGCACTTGAGCGTGAGCGTGTGTGTTGCATCGTGTGTTGTCTGCCGCATGGATGCGTGACTGTTGCGTGCATGCATGTGTACGTGTGAGTGTTGCATGTTGCATGCATGCATGCATGCATGAGGCTTTTACTCCCTCAAATTGACATGTTCATATTTCAAGCTTCATTAAAACTTTGCATGCAAGAATTAAGAGAAAACTCACCAATGCGTGCAAAAGTTCTAGTCATTTGTTCCACACGCATGCATTTCAATTAATAAGTTCCTATCACAATTTTCTTGCGAAAAATGAGCCCATTATTGAGTACTTTTCGGAAAAAAATTCTTCAAGCACTCATCATTTACTACTACCTTGGTTGATGATTTTTTATTGACCTGTATATAAACCTCCATCCTGGTTTAATGGTCCCCTTCGTAATTGGTGTAACATTTTGACCATAAATTTAACTAACATAGTGTCAATGCATGTCATAGAAACTATACCATTAAAAACTATGTTCAAATACGAATTGAGTGATATGATTTTTTGTGAATGCATTAACATTTTATTAGTTAAATAGATGGTCAAAGTTTGACACAAAATACTACTAGTACTCCTACATTATTGGCGCCGGGTGCCTTGGCCAATGTTTCATCTTGTTGGACAGGATGAGAGTAGAGGCATAAGGATACTGTAGATAGGAAGTCTTGGCAATCCATTTGTCCCCATCTCGGTCAGAGAGAACTATTCAACTAGTCTTCACTGTGATGTGACAATACATGCTGCAGCAGATAGGACACTTAATTAATAAGCTGAACCAGCGAGTTGGTGTTACTAAATCAGCCTTACCCAGTACTACCATCATGTTTGCAAGTGGAGTAAGTTTCCGCAAATACACCTACGCACGTCTCTCTTCCATTAACTGACATATGGGCCCTCTTGAAGTAGACCCACATATCATCAGCTTAACTATTTACACTCTGAATGACGGTATATCCTGGTAGTAGTGCTAGTAGAATTGAGATTTAATGCACTTTCTTCCCTATCTTTCCCTCTTCTTCCTCCTCTCTTCTTCTTCCTCCTCTCTTCCCCATCGTCAGCTGCACAACATTTCCCCCTGCTCCCTGCTCGCCTGCCCGCGCCATCTTCCTTGGTAGCTAGCGCGTACCATATCCCCCCACTCACTGCTCGGCCACACATGCCATCTTCTTTGCTCGCTTGCCCGAACTCACTTTCCCACTCGCTCGCAGGCACCGAAGCCCCCAATCACTCAGCGCCCTAAAAAACCCTATGGCAGAACCGACTGACACCCAGAGCCGCGATTGGAATTCCCTCCTCGATGTTCTCTTGGAGCAAATCTGTAATCGTATGGACTGGCTCACCACCATGCGGCTGGCTGCATGCTCGGTCTCTTTGTACCATCTACTCGTCTACAACCGACTGACCCTTTTCAAGACACCCTACTTGCTGATGCCCGATCCTCGTAGGTGGCCCAGACACCGACCTGATGATCCTACGGAGGTTGTCGTGGTGCCCCTCAACATGCTACCCTACCCGTCCACACATCCTTTTTGCGCGGCCACTACTAGGCGGGCATCAAGGCCAACTGGATCGTCCTCATCCACCAATCCGGTAGTCCGTTGTGTCTTGTGGATATCTACGCCCCACGAGAGATCACCCTTCCATTGTTGGATAATGCTGCCATCGAGCCTCGTGCCCCGCCGGACACTCCTACCTACTACGCATGAGACCCGTTGAGATTTTGGTCCGACCTCCGTTTGCTGAAGGTTGTAATCTGCGAAGTGCCCACACCATCAGAAGACTACATGGATTACAAGCTCATTGCCTTGATCGACATGGGATTAGTCCATCTGGAATCCGGTCGCCATACATGTTTATGGCTCATCGTCAATCCCGTTGAGCCTCCATTTCTGTCTGATGCTATAGTGCATGATGGCATCGTTTACGTGATCGACACACCGATTGGTTGTCTATATTGGTGGAATCTATCGTCGTGTAATTGTTATATCTCATCTCATCTTTACCTTATGAATATGACTGCCTGTTGATTGTTAGAAATTTAGAATAGATATTATGTCTATAACCACATCATTGCTATATGTTCCTCTCATTTCCTAGATTTTCATGACCACACATGTTATTGTTAGAGTTGATATGAGAACAATTGGCATCTAATGATTGTGAGAATAGATATTATGAGTATATCCTCATGATTGCTATATGTTACTCTCATTTCCAAGATTTTTATAACCACGCATGTTATTGTTTCGAGTTGATATGAGAACAGTAGTAAGTGCTATGGTAGAATATGAGTAGGCCCTATCATAATTGTTTTCCTCTCATTATTACATGATGTTTGAACCATGAAACATTTCTAGAATATGAAAGCCATTAACTTAATTTTTTAACTTGGGGTATGCTTATGACCACAGCATTGCAATTCTCTGTCTATGATCTGTGTCACTATTATAATAATCTTAATTCCACACATACTCTAAACATGATTGTATATTTTTGTCTTTGTCTCCAATTTGATTTGTTGTAGCAGACGCAAATGCACTGGCCTTCATGATTCCAGGACCTGGAATCATACCAGTCAATGAGTGGTGGTTTATCACTCATTCAACTGATGGTGATCATTAGATGCTCATTCGCACGTACCAAATTGACAAAACCATTTCATCAAACCACATGCAGTACAATGCCTGGGGCGTTTGTGACTGTGATGGCTATGGATGCTTCGTGTTCGATAAAGATCCCAACTCCGTTGGGCTAGGCGTATTCAACTGGAGGCCGGTTTACAATATCAGCAACCACTCTTTGTTCATTGGGCTCAATTATCCTGTCATCCAACCAATCATCGATAATATATCCGGCGATGATTACCGTGCTATGCAACTTCCATTCGCTAGGGGAACTGTGTTTACACATCGTATCATGGGTTTCATGAATCACCATATGCAGAGATTCGTCGACATAGCTTGATGCCAGATAATCTTGATTGTGTGAAAGGCATCAAGCTTCCATGTGATGAGTGGCTTTTGCAAACCCGACATGCGGCAATGTGGTTCATGCCAACAACAAATATGCACAACTTGATTCGTAATGATATCTAGACTGAGCCATGTTGCTGGATATGATGTACTTTAGTTAGTTTGAAGGATAGATACTTTTTTCTGGGATCAAGTGCATCCTAAATCACCTACGTAAGACGTACTAATAATGATGATCGAGATGCTGTGAAGAAGCCATATATATCAATTACGCTTCAAGTGCGTACTTGTTGGAGAAAGTGTTTTCCAATGGGAATTATATTTTGTGTTACTCATGTAGCCTACAAAGTCTGTCGCACAGCCTTGTAACTTCTTACTCCATTCCTAAATTTGTACTAGTCTTCTATACTATATATTGTGCTACTTGTACTACTACCTCCATCCTGGTTTATTAGTCCCCTTCGTAACTTGTGTCAAATTTTGATCATAAATTTAACTAACTAAATGTTAATGCATGTCACAAGAACTTATATCGTTTGATTCATATTTGAACATTGTTTCCAATGGTATAATTTTTGGTGACATGCATTGACATTTTGTTAGTTAAACCTATGGTTAAAATGTGACACTTAATACGACTAGTAAGTAGTATAGTAGTAGTTGTCGGTGTTCTAGGAACGGGGGTACCCAGACTTGCCTGCCTGCGGCATGCGGCGTGGCTCAAGGAGTGGCCCAGTACGGCCCATCTTCATCAACACATGCTCAAGACCCTCGTGAGGGGCCAAGCCTCGCGGGGCGGACAACAGGAGGCTTCCTCAGGCACGGCCTTGTCAGGCTGGCTCACGAGGAGGCGGAGAGATCAAGGCGGGGTACCTCATGAGGTGCCCGTGATGCAAGCCATGACGACCAAGGCCAGGCGGGCGCCAGGCGGGCGCCAGCCTGCATAGAGTCCTTGTTTCCCCTTTGGTGCAAAGGGGGCAAGCGCAGGCAAGGACATCAAGCAAAGGCAACCATTTCGGTGCAACAAGACCAAGACCAGCAGGACGGCAGAGCGGAGGTCATCGTGGAGCCCAAGCCAGCGTCATCATCAGGGTCTTTGGCAGGAAAGGACCAACATTAGTCAGGATAAGTGTACTAGATGTTTCCCTTCAAAATGGCCAATTGTTGGTGCCCTTCCCGCTCAATATTTGGGAAGAGGCCCGGGGCCTTCGGCTATAAATAGGAACAGCCACCCACAGGGAAGAGGGGGAGATCCGCATCTTAGAGAGAGAGAGAGAGAGAGAGAGAGAGAGAGAGAGAGGCGACTGAACTCCCCCTAGCAGTTCATCGCACCAGCCAAGAATAGACCCTCGCGAGGTTGGTCTTCCCTTGTACTGTTCCACATCAGCCCCAGAGGCAATCCACCACACCACAAACTGGAGTAGGGTGTTACACCACAATGGTGGCCTGAACCAGTATAAATCTCATGTCCCTTGTGTTGTTCTTTGTGTAGTTTAGATCCTGGCGAGGCGGTGAGACATGGGTAGGCTGGAGGTGTGATCTCCGCGTGCACCCCAGTGTTCGAACCTCAAGGGTCTGCCGGAACCCGAAATCCGAAATTTGGCGCGCCAGGTAGCGGTGCGCCGGAGCTTTCCCTTCCCCAACCCGCTCTCCGTTAACACCGCGGTTCGTCCTCGTGATGGGCAGCGTGCCGCCCGCTCCGGTCGCCGGCGCTAGCATGGGGGCCGGGGGGCTCCGAGCCTTGGCCCCCGCCTTGCGGCAGGTGCAATGGCCGAACAAGTTCAAGCCAAGGATGCCACCGCGCTACAATGGCGCGGCCGATCCGTTGGCTTTCCTGCTGGCCTACGAGGAGGCCATCCTCGAGGCCGGGGGCGATGATAGGGTCATGGCCAACCAGTTTCCCATGGCCCTCACTGATGTCCCACGTATGTGGCTGCTCCACCTGTCAATGGCTTCCGTGACCTCCTGGGGGGAGCTGCGCGGCCTCTTCCTCACCCAGTATGCTGCACCCGCGCACCCAGTCATCGCAGCTCTTCTAGGTGGCTCGCAGGCACCACCTTCAAGCCATCACATCAAGCCATTCATCCGCTAGATCGGTGCTACTTCCGTGCCGCACGGTGTGCCTCCGGGTTGGGCGGCACCTAAAGCCGATCTGGCCTGCTCCAGCGCGCTCCCAATGCTATGCACCCCCACCATCTACAACGTGGCAGTCACTAAGACCCACATCGACGGCGGCGCTAGCCTCAGCGTGCTCTCAGTGGAGGCCTTCATCCTTCTCCACGTACCGCCGGAGCGGCTGCAGCCCAGCAGGCCCTTCTTGGGCGTCGAAGATGGCTTGTGACGCCCGGGTATTTGAGCTACAGTAAACCTCTGTTAATGATGCCACATCACGATGGTTACTGTTGCTAATCTCGTGTTAGTTCAAAACCGATTCAAATTCAAATTCAAAATCGAGTCAAACGGTAAATTCTTCAAACGTTAAAACTAAAATGTTCAAAATGGGACAAATAAATCCTAAGTCCAAATGGTGGAGGAACCACATTTTAGTAAAAAGATTTAAAGCACTAAAATGATTTAAACAGTAGCTAAACAACTATTTAAACGACTTTGGTATTTTATAAAATACTAGACTATTTTTATCAGGGTAAAACTTTTTATAGTAGTGGATTGTTCTGAAACATTATTTTAGGGGCTATACATATATTTGTCTAAAATTAAAATTAATGTGTAACTAAAATAAAACAAAAAAGAAAAATATGAAAAGGTAAAAAAAGGAAAGGAATAAAACAAACCCCC